>NC_064420.1:28635277-28953888 GCF_023375975.1 Astyanax mexicanus | reverse complement strand
CAGAAGCGTCTCTGATAGCTGATGCCGGGGACTGCTGCTTTTATGCAGCGACAGAACTCATATTCTCTGGAAGCAGAAGTGAACGTCTTACGAAGCGCAAGTCAGGGTGGCTGTGGCTTCTTAAATTGAAGGTTAATACTCCCTTTGTGCGTGAGAATCATCTGATTATATGGTCGTTTAATACCTTAGAAGTGCCATATTTGAAATCATACATCTGTGTCACATTTCTAGGTGTCTGTAGTTAGTCTTTGCTCTGTTATTTTTAAGAGATGTGCTGATGTGGGTATTGAAGGCCAACACTGATATATTGGGCTGCACCTCATGTTAATTCTTTTAACGATTTTCCTAGTGATTATTTTTTTATTACTCAGTTAATGAAACAACTACCTTAACAATTGTGCTTAAGGTGTGCTTACATATCATTTATACTGCTGTAATAAAGGGTGGTTTATAGGTAATGCAGACGATGCATAGTATGCTTACTGTAGTACCGGCCAGCCCGTATTGCTTGATGTTCAAACTTTTGTCTCTTTAAAGCCAATCTTGCACTTTGCAAAGCTAACAGAGCACTACATTGTTGGGTCTTTGTCCAAAACTTAAAAAAAAAAAACTCCCACACTTTCAATGACCAGGGTGAGTTTTTTCTAACCACAGCTTGCTCTCAGGACAACTCCATGGCTGTGTCCCAAACCACACACTACTATATTTTACTTATTACATTAATGAACACACTTATGGTAGTGGTGCACTATTTTTAACACACTAATTGTTAGGGTTGACAATGTGCCAATTTGCCCTCCTGATATATATCCATTTTATATGTGTATTACTGCTGTTACTGAAGCTGATACTGGGATTAATTTGGTATTACATATACATGGATTACCATTACAAAGTTACAAATGCTGAAAAATAAATCAAATGCATATATTTTATGGTAGTAGACCTGATAATGCCATCAGGCCTGCTATAACATTATGCGTTAGATATACTATATAGACCAAATTCTTCTAAAATCCAGGGTATAATAAAATAATTTATTTAGCTTTTGTTTGAGTAAATGTCCCTACTGTATAGGCACAGCTTTCTACTATACTTTGGGCATTACCATGAGGATTTTATTGCATTGAGCAACAATAAGAGCATACATTCCAGACATTCAGGTACAGCACTGTTCTTCATACATTTATGCTGTTAATGTATAGACCTGACAACCCCTTTGGCAGGTATTTTAATGGCTTGGCAGGGTAGAATCTCTCTCTCTCTCTCTCTCTCTCTCTCTCTCTCTGGTGTTTTGGCATTGTATGTGCTGACTGGCTGTGTGTGATTTAAACCGCCCTGCTCTGCTCTTTGTCACTGCCTTCATGAATAGCTGCTCTCCCATGGATTTTCACTGAACAGATCCCGACGGAGCTCCACGCTGGAGCCGGCTGCCTCTTGTTTCTCCAGAGCAAAACAAAAGAGCATTACTGCAGTCAGGTCAACATATCATGTGTGCTGGACCTGCTGGAGATTTGTAAAACTGAAACCTGGCCAACAGACTACAGACTGACCTACAGTCTTGTCTACAACTTGGATTATAGCCTGGTCTCCAGACTGGCATACAGCCTTGTCTACAGACTGGTTTACAGACTGGTCTACATCCAGTTCTACAGCCTGGATTACAGCCTGGCCTACAGCCTGGTCTACTCAATGGTTTACAGCCTTGACTACAGCCTGGTCTACACTCTGGCCTACAGACTGGTGTACAGCCTGGTCTACAGCCTGTTCTTCAAACTGGCCTAGAGCCTGGTCTACAGCCTGGATTACAGTCTTGTCTACAGCCTTTTCCACAGTCTGGCCTACAGCATTTTGGACAGCCTGTTCAACAACCTGGCCTACAGACTGGCCTACAAACTGGTACACAGCCTGGTCTAAAGTCTGGCCTACAGACTGGTGTACATGCTGGTCTAAATTATGGTCTTCAGTGTGGCCTAGAGTGGTTTGAATCTGTAACATGGGACCTCAGACACACTGACAGATTCACCTGTGTTGGAAATGACATCAGAAGACAATGCAGCATCAGCTCATCTCTCCTCCGCCCCACTCTGTCTCTCTTCCCCTCTCTCCCCACCTTTCTCTCTATCTCTCACTCACTCACCCTCTTTCCTTCTCTCTCTTACCCCCCTTTTTTCTCTTGCCCCTCCTCTGGCTCTCTCACCCACTCTCTCTAGCGCTCCCTCTTACTCTTACCCTCTTTTCCTCTTTCCCTCTCCCCCATCTCTCTCTCCCTCATCTTTCTCTCTCTCTCACTCACCCCCCCCCCCCCACACACACACACACACACACTCACACCGTCTTTCTCTCTCCCTCTCTCCCTCTGTATCTCTCTCCCTCTCCTATTAAAAGCTGCCATGCTTGATTATATATATTATGAATAGCTGCTCGCTGATTGGCTACTGGGGATCTTCTGTGAGCACTTCCGTATAGCAACAGTCTCCGTGCTCCGCAGACAGGCCCCGCCCCGCCTCCGCGCGCAGCTGGAGCAGCGGTAGTCATGGAAACGGCAGCGGCGCTGTGCAGTGCGGTGCTGTGCTCGCGGCTCGTTGCGGGTTCGGGGTCTGACCCGGTTCCGGTTTGGCGCTGCGGCTCTCAGACACGCTCGGTCCCGCCGCGGTGAACTGAGAGCCCCCCAGCCCACCCAGACCCCCCCAGCCCACTCAGCGCTATTTCAGTAACACTGCGCGCGCATGTGTGACTGACAGGAAAGAGAAATATACAGTACCCAGAAGTCCTATAATATCTATCTATCTATCTATCTATCTATCTATCTATCTATCTATCTATCTATCTATCTATCTATCTATCTATCTATCTATCTATCTGTCTGTCTATCTGTCTGTCTGATTGTTCATGCTTGTGTGTGACTGACAGAAAAGAGACATATACAGTACCCATCAGTCCTATAATATCTATTTGTCTGTCTGTCTGTGCATGCTTGTGTGTGACTGACAGGAAAGAGACATATACAGTACCCATCAATCCTATAATATCTATCTATCTATCTATCTATCTATCTATCTATCTATCTATCTGTCTGTCTGTCTGTCTGTCTGTCTGTCTGTCTGATTGTGCATGCTTGTGTGTGACTGAAAGGAAAGAGACATATACAGTACCCATCAGTCCTATAATATCTATCTATCTATCTATCTATCTATCTATCTATCTATCTATCTATCTATCTATCTATCTATCTATCTATCTATCTATCTGTCTGTCTGTCTGTCTGATTGTGCATGCTTGTGTGTGACTGACAGGAAAGAGACATATACAGTACCCATCTGTCCTATAATATCTATCTGTCTGTCTGTCTGTCTGTCTGTCACGTGCATCTGATTGTGCACGTGTGTGATCTGTCTGTCTGTCTTTAAAGTCTGTCCAAATATTTTTGTACACCCCTTTTAATGAATGCATTCATGCACACACACATATTGTCTCATCACTGTAGAGAAAGACTGCCAATAGAATATGAAGCTCAGAAACAGGTTAACATAGTGTTAGGCATGGGCTAGATTGGTAGAAAACCTCCCAGCATTGGGCTGTGGAGCCCTGGAATGATAGTGGGATGAGGTGGGGTGCTAATCTTCCAACATCCTGACTTCACTAAAGCTAATGTGACTGAATGCAATGAAATCCTCACAGCAATGCAAAAAAAAAAAAAAAATATGGCAAAAAGGGCCTTCTACACAAGCAGAATAAACTCATTTTACAATTTTTCATTTTAGAAGAAACAATAAATGAGCAAGTGTCCCAACACTTTTGTCCATCCACCTTCCTTTACGTCACCACAGCTTTTCACATACGTCCGTGTTCAGAATGGGCCAGCCGCCTCTGCTTAGTGCTCCCCTCCCCTCCACTATCACTGACTCACACACGCTCAGAGAGACGAGAGCAAAGCTAGTCATTTATGCCTTTTTTTTCAGTCTACTCAATGAAGTAAGCTCTGGTACGAACTTGTCATAAGCCCACCCCGGCTGCCCTCCTGGCAGCACTGATAGGGCTGGCTTAGCTAATATGGATATAGCTCATTATAACACTGTTGCGTAACATGGTTGATGACGCTTTCATATTTAAATGAAAAAAAAAAAAAAAGCTGGCTTAGCTTTAGAAGCTGTGCGAGGACTGATGACACATCTGGAAAATAAAGGTTTCACTCTTTATCATGAATATGAATGCTGAAGCTTTCGCTTGAATCTTGTACACTCATATGAGACCCTGCTGCCACGCCCACTCTTCTGCTGGTATTTGTTAAAAATCACAAAACAAATGCAGTTGATTTCACTGGACTGTGATGTTCACTCAAGGTCTGTGTTTTGGAACTGACTACAATTAAAGCACTTGGCTCAATCAGCTGTTGCGTAACACCAAAACTCAGTGAACATAATTGTACAGTCTATAGCTGTATGCACTGATATTCCTATGCTCTTTTTTGTGTGTGTGTGTTGTAGATATGATGGAGCAGCAGAGGGTGCTGCGCTCCAGCTGTCTGGTGAGTGGGGTGCACACCCCTCCCATCCGCCGCCACAGCAAACTGGCCACACTAGGGCGTCTGTTCCGGCCGTGGAAATGGAGGAAAAAGAAAAACGAGAAGCTGAAGCAAAGCTCCACAGGTGAGGAACCAGACAGCTGGGGGAGTTTGTTCTGGACTTCTGCATGGCCATAAATACTGGGACTGTCCTTTTACTGTTGAATTGTAATTTGCACATTATCTGTTATACCATGTAGTGTTTTGCTATTGCTTTTTCCATTTTGAATTTTGAATTATTTTTGTAGTAGAAACACAATAATTTAGCACTCAACATATTGAATAAAAGTTGACTTATCATTATAGTTGTACACTTGGATTCAATGTTTCAACGTTTCTGAGACACGTCTAAATATAATGGAAAGAAAATAATGGAAAGGCTAAATTCTCTATACCAGACTGAAGTGACCCAGATCCAATGCTTTGCCTTAATGTGACACAGATCTGTTTTCTCAGTGCTGTGTAAACGTGTCAAATCAGTTTTGGGCATGCAACATAACAAATATGTTTGCTGTCGGCATCAGATATCATCAGTGTTGGGCAAAATTCGGACTCCCTACCAGAATCCGACTGCCTTTCACACGTGTATGCACCATGCAGCAGAATAGACACAACAGATTATGTTTGTGATTTATTTTGTTTCTGTTTGTGGTAAACTATTAATATTAAGTGTTAATTTACAATAAACTATAATCATTCTTTAAAAGGAGTCAAATTCTGAATCAGAGTCTGAATCAACAGAGGTGATGTGCTTAAACATATTAATGTGCTTGTGTATGCATTTCATGGACAGACTTGTTCACATTACAGACAGATACACTTTCATTTACATTTTAGAATCAGAGCAGAAAATCTGAATTGATTATTGGAACTAATGTGATTGTAGCCTTTATTTCCCTTTCAAATAATGGAGTGCTAATCAGCCTTATTGTAGGGTAAATTGATATAGAGACAAAGGCTAAGTTTACATTACAAGCCACATTGCACATTGATTTTTTGGTTCTTGATGGTTCACATTCACAAATGTAAGTGACCTGTATCTGTGCGTAATGTGAACGAATCTGTCCCTAAAACTCCTTACATGTGTACATTGATACGAGAATAAATGTCGCCTTCTTCACCAACAACAAAAAAGTCATATTTAAGAGACGACTCGTAGCTTTACAAAAGTAAAAGGATATGTTAGCAGCTCATATGTGGAGCATCTTTTGCTGGAGTGGAGAGCAAACATCTCATCTAAAGTAAATGCTCAGGTTGATCTGGAGAAAAAAATGCAGGCGGTTTGCTTTTGCTGTTTTTTTTTTTGCAGCTATAGCTGGACAGCTGCTCCAAGAGATGTGTGGGTACGAGAGAGAAGCATGTAGCACATGCGTAAAAGAAAAAAAATACATAAATTCTGATTTGACCGTTCACATTTATGTCGCATGCCCATGGATCTGATACATATTTGATTTAGGACCACATAAGAAAGTGACTTAAATCTGATTTGGCACGTTCACACAAAAAAAAAATGCAAAATGTAAAAAAAAAAACCAGATCTGAGCCACATTGAGCAAAAAAATCATATTTGAGTCCCTTCAGCCTGGTAATGTAAACATAGAGAGGTAGCTAAAGAGAAGACTTAGTTGTAACAGTCACAAAAATGTTAGTAATACCAAAGAAGCTTTATAATGTTAATACAAAACTAATTGCATCTCATCTGTAGTCTACATTTAATGCTTTAGCAAGGTGAAAATTTTGTGGCATAATTCAGTCATTAAAAATACTTATATTTATAATACAAATTAGTTTTGGGGGTGACTCTCTAGACATTGTCTGACACATTGCTATTATGCACCTAGCATCAAAAGCACCTTTACATAAAATGCCTGCATTTAATTTTACCACTTGTTAGCTTTTACAGCACTCTCCTTTACCTACAGTTTCTGTCTGTGTAGTAGTGCTCTAAATAGTGTATCTAATGTAAAGCTGAAAGCATGACCATGTTCATTCTGTTTGTCCAGATGTGGCTCTGGCCTGTGGCCTTCACTCTCCAGATCCTGGGTCTCCCATTCAGGGTGTGTCGGATGCGGATCTGCGGCTGCCTGGCCCACAGGGACCCATTATGAGCATAAGCAGTATGGAGTACCTCAGCTCAGACCATGACCACCTTCCGACTGGTGAGGGCCATTAGTGAGATTAACACATAGACCCTTATTGCATCAGTGATGCATCTTCAGTAATTATCCAGGTTATTAGATACATATACTGTATCTTGTGCATCCACTGACTGACCACTTTGTCACTGTCATTTATCATACGCCCTCAGTAGTAAGTGTGGTCTATCATTTGTAACGTGCTGTTGCTGAGATATAACATACATAAATTACATTGTTAGGTTCAGAGTGGTTTTCCATCACAAGCCTTGTTTTTTATTAAGTGATAGATTGAGACAGAATTGTGCATCAAGAAGCAGGATTCAGTATTTAAAGTTAATCTTGTGTGATGAATGGAAAAACTGTATGTTTACTGGTATTTTTGTAGCACATAATAAAGCTGGGTTACATATTATGTATGATACATTTATAAACATTAAAAAACATTAGATAAAGTAATTGAAATTTGTGTAGAGGGCTTTCTTTTTACAATGCACTTTAACCAATAGGTGGCAACAGAGATGCTTTGTTTTTCACATTTAAGACTTTTGTTAACTACATTTTAAAACACTTCTCTTTAGTTTCTGATACTGTAGAAGACGGTGAAGCATCAGATGAGCCTAACAGAAGTGACGAAGAGGAGGAGGAAGAGGTTGCTCCAGAAGACAATTCTGAAGGAGAGGACAGTGATGCAGAAGAGAGAGAGGAAGATGAAAGCCCTCAGAGACAGTCTCCTCCAAGCAACCACGGCATCCCTCAGCTTAGCCCTGAGGAAGGTGCGTTGATTCACTTTGGAATTATTATGGATTTACAGAAGGTTTTGATTATGATTCTGTTGGAACTGATTTAGTGCACTGTAAAATCACAGTTAAAATATCTGTATAAAATACATCTTCAGTAATTGCCTTTAAAAATATATATATGTTTTAGATGCAGTAAATAGTATTGTACAATACACTGTGTATTGCATTGTAGTATTGTACACTATTGACTGGTTTCTCAAGCAAGGTTTAAGCCTTAAACCTTTCCTTGCAATGGGGAACTTTTATTAAGAGTGTTATGTTGTCCAAGACTAGCTTAATCCCTGTCTGGGAAACATGGCCTATATGTCCTTCCTATCTTTCCTAAAACCCCTTCTATTGAATGCATTCAGCTACTTTAAGTTGTACCCATTACTGAGAAAAATGCACAACTGCAAACAAACATAACTTTAGTTCTGTACCAAATACCAAGAGTCTGTGATGTAGGCATAAATCTATTTTTATTTTATATAAAGCTATGGCATGATAATCATAATATAGCAAATTAACCAATCAAACTCTGTTAAAAGAAAAACGTTGCACAGTTAAAATCATGCAGCTCTGGGGCACATGCACACGTGAGCTTCTTCACTTGTTTGCTTTACGCACTTGACTTGCAGTGCTGTGTGTAGCTTTTCTTAACCCTCCTATTATGTTCATTTGTCAGGAACAGCAATGGTGTTCCAGGGTCAGTTTGACCTGGTTCATGTTTAATTATCTAAAAGATGTCTAAAACCCCCAAAAACTCCTTACAAGCAGTGTAAATATTTAATTACTGACTCCATTGCTAATTATTCTATCAATACTTAGTGCAATGTTGTTCCTTGCCTTTAACAGGTAATGGTTCAATTAGGATAATTCACTCATTTTTCATTAAAAAGTACATGTTCAAACTTTTTTAACGTTTCGCTACTTCATTACTTTTGAAAGACCAACATATAAAACAATAGTTTTATATAACATTGAAACATAACATTGCAATTTTGTTTTAGTTTTAGTTTTTGCAGGGAGTGGTCGCAAATATGTGAGATGAACCATTTTCATATTATATGTTGATTACACTAATTAAGGCAAGCAGAAGGAGTTTCATACTGAAAAAATATTTTAAACTATTTTTTCTAGATCTTCAAACTTTAAAACGGGTCAAATTGACCCAGAACATAACAGGAGGGTTAAGGGTCTTTTCACTAAAATCCACATTTTCTTATAATACAATAGGTCTCTCTGAGTTGTATATGCATGCTGCACATGAATCTGTTCCTCAGCCTCCATTGTCTGCAGTAGCTAGTAAAAAAAAACAGACAAAAAAAAAACGAGTCAATCAGGAAAAGCACCCGTGACTCCGTCAACCCGTGAATTAGTATTCATGGTCTCGCCCACCTTGGCTCGCAACCACCCACAGACAGTCAGATAGGAGCTAACAGTGCTAGAAACAACATGGCAGTTCGTTCCTGTGTTATTTGTGCAAATAACACATCAGTGTTATAAGCTTTGCCCAGTAATTCAGAGCTGAGGAACAAATGGTTAGAATTTGTCTATGGAACACCACCAGCGAAGTACAATTAAGATAGATACTAAAGCAGCTTTATACCGGATCACTGGAGCAGTCGTTTTACAAAAAACAGCTCACAGGGCTATCATTCGTTCTTGAGACCACAACTAGACATTTTAAAATAAATGAAAATACAATAAAATGAGTCTATTAAACGTCCTAATGTTTACCCCCATGCAACATGAAATCCTAACAGAACCCAACGTCTGTCTAACTGATATATATATATATATATATATATATATATATATATATATATTAAAATCAACATCTGTCCAATGTTAGAGTTCAACATATAGTTGATATTAAAAATAGATGTTCGGTGCCAAAATAAATTTGACCAAAAGATACTATTGGGATTCAACAATACACTCTGTTTTTGAAGACAAATAATATTGTATTCAGTTTGAATATTATATAATAAAACAAGAGCTAGGAGATGGATAGGCTGTGGTGCATGAAATGAATGTGCAGAAATGAGCTGCTAATTCATGCTGGTAGATTGTTATTGTTCACACAATGAAGTTCCATTAGATCGTAATTAATGTGATAAATCTCTAGCTCATACTTCATTCCACATTATTACAATCCTTTATAATTGACAAATAAAAATGCTAATGCAGTTAAATCGCAGCCGTCACATCATAGCTTCATAATGCACCAGTGTGTAAATGAAACCGAATGAAACAACATAACTGATTGCAGCACTGCTTGTTTGTGCAGATCCTGCTAAAGTCGCTGTCACAGCTGTGCCTCAGCCAAACTCATTCCTCCCTAAAGACGTGCCCAGAGTCCCTGAGGGTCCAAGTCCTGTGGTTCTTAGAGGGCCTTTCTCCAATCCTGTAGGCTCACCACATATAGGTACCATGCATCCTCCGCTGCCACCTAGCTGTATCATTGAGGAACTGCACCGAGCCTTGGCAACAAAGCTTCGGCAGGAAAGGTAAGCAACAATTTCCGGTACCACTTTAAAATAAGACTACCTTTATAAAGGGTACATAAATGGTTCATTACAATTAGTTTATTAATGGTTAATAATTAGGTTGTAAATGCCTTAAAAATCATTAATAATCATTTATAACTCCTACGTAAAAAAGGGCAACAATAACCTGTTGTTTGCCAAATTGTAAACCCACATCCATCCATATTTCTGCCCTTTCTACGTATGTGTTATGACTGCTTATTAATGATTTTTAAGGCATTTACAACCTAATTAGTAACCATTAATAAACTAATTGTAAACCATTTATAAACCCTTATAAAGGTAGTCTTATTTTAAAGTGGTACCGGATTTTCATTCCACATTTCTCTTCTAGCTTATAAAGTGTTATATGATGGTAGAGTAACATTTAATTAATGCATTAATTAATTAACGCTTTATCGATAAGATTATAACATTTTATAAGCTTGATGTTCTGGTTTGGGCTGGTTATGGTCAAAACACTAAAATTGTAACCCACATTTTAACTGATAAGAGCCCAGATCCATTATTGGACATTGATTCACAATAACTGAATCTGTTAAATAAATTAATCGGCTCATTAATGTTTTTTTTTTTTGTGATTAAAAAGGTAACCTAGCTTTTTCTGACATTACAATACAGACAATGTAAAGTAAAGTGCAAAACTTTACACAAATTATGCAAACATAAAACTAGAATATAACAATAAGTACACCAGACATTACTTGAATTTCATCAATTTGTTCTAGAAATTGGGTCAGAACTGGTTTACTATAATTAATCTATATTCTATCTATATCCTTTTAGTATGCTAAAGATGCATGGGTAAATACGAGTTAAACTAGGACCTGAAAAAAGTTTCCTTTTGTTAGAATATATGCATAACTTTCATTTATCAAAATATAGTCAGTTTGAGAGCTCATATGCTCAAAACTCCTTAAAAAGGTATCACTTATCCAGAAGCAACATGTAAAGTGTCAGATTAATAAATAGTATAGTGATTAAATACGAGTCTCTATGTTTTTTCTTCCTTAGTACGGATCGAGAGCCCAGTGGAGAGGTGGAGAACAGGAAAGAGGCAGAGGAGAATAAGGAGAATGTCAGACAGTCCCAGTGCTTCACCGATGCCTCAGGAATCATATACGACATGGACAGCTGGAACGAATCTGTCATCTCTGGTATATATTGACAAGTTCTTAATAAACAACATGATAAAATTGACAGTTCCGTGAAGTTACAGTAGTAAATAAAATAAAACAGCTATTTTAATCAGAAATCTGCACTGACACTATATTTATTTTGCTGAGGGCTCCGATATAAAATAAGAAATGAATCTGTACTCTTAGCCGAACCAATACTGTAGCGTTTCTGCTTTGTTTTCATCCCTAATATAACGTCCTTTTACAGATAAAAACAAAAGTCAAAATGGGTAATAAACTAAAAGATACCACAGATATAACTATTTAGCAAAGGTATTTAGAAAAAAAGTTTTAGATTTCCAATCTTAGGGTGCCCTCAAACCTACCTTTTTAGTTTGGTCTGAAGTGGGGATGGGTGAATTGGCCATAAAATATATGAATCAATATTTTAGGGTGTTTTTGTGATAATTATATTTTTGGCAATATAAAAAAAAACAAAGAAACAATGTTTTTATTAATGTCAGGAACATACTCCCGCAACAAGCTACAGTATTGTTTGATATGTAATAGTTTCAAACATGTAGTAGAAACAAAAGTCTTATATCAGAAGTCAATAATGTAAGAAAATACTAACGTGCACAATATTAAGTGCATACATATAAATTGCAAACAAAAACTATTATACACATACCCTTTAATATTCACAGTATAGCAAAACAAATACAAAATAGACTAGTTTGAATAGAGAATACTGCTTTAATAACAATGTAAAGTTTTTTTACTTCAGAAATGATGCCGATATTAATGTGTACAATACAATATGCACACCCCTAGTCTGAACCAAAATACCAGTTGGGCCACAGATGCCACAAACCATGAAGTCTGTTACATCTGACAGGGAGGTAAAAATTGACACAACACCTGGGAAGGCAAATCTCTGAATTGACAACACTCCACTGTTCGACACAGTCCATTCTACAACCAGTGTATATTATAGGGACATAGACAAAGCCCATGTAGATGATGATGATGATGATGATGATGGATGTAGGAAAGTTTGTTAGTCCGCGCACTAATCAAGTGAATACAATGTAACAAACCTTATGAAAACTCTAATTTTTTTTTTCTTTTTTCTTTTTTTTCTAGTAAAATACATTTTCATTCATGGTTTTCATTCCTCAAATCAGTTCAGAGTCCTGATGCTCAGACTGTGCTGTGCTCTTCTAGTTGATTCCTGACTCACTTTCTGTGTGTACAGGCACGCTTCCACGCCGAATGAGGAAGGAGTTGCTGGCGGTGAAGCTGCGGAATCGGCCCAGCAAACAGGAGCTGGAAGACAGGAACATCTTCCCCGCACGCAGCGACCAGGAGAGACAAGAGATCCGCCAGCAGATTGAAATGAAGCTCGCCAAGTAAGCCACCAGCTCTCTGCCATGTGGACTGGATTCTATTCTCGGAATAGTAGAACCAAACAGTGCCTGAATAGCTAACTGTGAACAAATGCTAATGTCATATTTCAATCTGTTTCAGTCTGTTAATTATTAAATCATTTCTTTGTTAGATTGAACGATCCCTTCATGATTGAAGCATATGTACAAGGCCACCTCCCAGGTGCACTGTTTTCTAAAATATAGTCAGGACATTCCAGGATTTTGGTACATTTCAGCGGTGGTCACTTCTGAAAATTTGATCTTCAATTTGATCATTTTTAGTCATATATTTATTAAATACAGGTAATAGACTATCAAAAATTCGATTAGTCAAGCTCAGGTATCGAAGCAGTTTTTTTTAATTAGATGCTTAAGTTGGTATGCAATATATTTGGTAACTTACAGTAACAGGGTTGCGAGTAACAGGGTTGCAAATCTGAGTTGTGGTTTACCCCAGGAACAGATGCTAACTGTAAAATTTAGCTATGTATACAAGATCAAAGACAAACATGGTTATATAAGTGTATAAAGTAAATTTTGACTCATTATTAGTCAGGGCTGCGTTCACTGAGTGACACACACAACTTGGACAAACACTTGAAACTTGAAAATTGTTAGAGCACTTACTCTTGGTCTTGCCATGTGGGCAGAAAAATTCCTTATGGTAACAGGGTTGTGTGCTTGTTGTGGGACACAAATTAATAGCATAAAAACTGTAACATGCAATTCAATATAGACCAAAGAAGTTGTTTCCACATTATTAAAGGAGATGCATATCAACAATATACAAGACGAAGTTCATTTATTTAGAGCTTATTTTAATTGTTAAATTTGCCAAAGGAGTTGGTCACCCAATGTGTGGGACAAGAGAAAACGGCCATGTTTTGAGCTGGTCCAAAGGTATTCAGTCTTTTAAAAATATCTAAGGAGCGTATTTTTCTGCCAAATTTTACAGTTTGTCTTATAACAAGTACATTGTTCACAAAAATAGTCATTTAGATATTTTGGACATGTGCATTTGAAATTAAAGTGGTGGAACAGGAAATGTATCAAAATCCTGGAATGTCCCAGTCATGAAAGGCTCAAGAAGTTCCAATTAGAAGAATCCTTTGAATACAGCCAAGAAACCACTAGAGATACTTCATGGTCTACTCACAAAATTTTGCATACTTCTAATCCCTCATTTAAAAAAGAAACAAACGCTTTTTTGAAGACTAAAACTAAAATGTATACATCTAAACACGGCTTCAGATATCTCCGTTTTCTCAGTAGAGTTTAGTGCTGCAATTCTGTTCCTAAGATGTGTCTATGTATCTTATTAGTCCATTCTGTTTTAGATTACGCAGCCAATAGTAAAAATGGCTTAATAGGCCTTACAGTGCTAATGAAGGCTCACCCTTGTGTCATCAGCATCAGTATTCTGTTACAGTGGGTTTAAATCCCCAAATGTGTCCATAACATCGTATTCAGACATGTTAAGTCCTTTTATTAATATTCTCTTTTAATACAAAAATGAATATGTTAGTTTCAAATGTTGTAACAGTCACTGCCCACATATTTCTTCGCCTTCTTTTTGTTAGCTTGGACTTAAGCAATTCATGCACTAGAGGGCAGATCAGTGTCAAAAGGCAGTAGAGGAGGTATAGAGGATATTGGGCTTACTTTAAAAAGAACAGAAGAGGCAGTGGTTTAAACAACTGTAGATGATGAAAAAAACTTACTTTTCACTATAAGTTAATGTTTTTCCTGACTTTGTTTATCATATTCATATAACAAGGCTTTGTTTAACGTAAACTATTGCCTACTCTGCCCTGATGATTTTCAGCAGTATTCCATTTGTATCTGTAAGCTTTTATAGGTCATGCACAAATATGGACAAATGAATTCCGTGTATAAACATAAGGTTCCATCCATAATCTTAGTGTTGAGCATAAATGAGCTCTAGAATAAGGCAGAATAAGATAGGAATCTCATGCTCAGCGGTTTACCTGAGGCCACTGCGCAAAAGACAGTTAATAATCTGGCATTAGTGATGTAAGGTAATAGTGGATGCAGAGATTATAGAGGAGGTGAAACAGGATTTGTTTTAATCTGAATGGATTATCCCTGGCACCTTCTGATTGGATTGATTAGTGGATATAGTGTAAAGCGATTCATGTTTAAAGGAAAGACCATTTACACAGAACAATTATATCTGCTTTGATTAATAGCAATAGGTGAATCTAACAGAATTTTACACTAATTATTGTGAAAGATCAACTAAAGTCTACATTTTGCCCCAGTTCTAACCCATTAAAACAAGCATGGTACTATAATTCAATCCAAGAGGGCCAGTGTCTAGCACATTTAGATGTTTCCTGATCTCAAACACATTTTGTTCATGGCATCTGCTCATGGCAAGGTGTATGCTACGTTTCTTTTGTACTCTGATGTTGGATTTTCAAAGGATGTTGGAAGTCCAATGACATTTTCGCCTCCACAAGTACTTGGAAAGCAAATAGAGCCTTACCATCCCAAGTTCACATTCATAACGTTTTAAAAGTTCAGAAAACAATATTTGGTGGAATAACCCGGGTCTTTAATCACAGTTTTTATGCATCTTGGCATGTTCTCCTCCACCAGTCTTACACACTGCTTTTGGAGAACTTTATGCCTTTACTCCTGGTGCAAAAATTCAAGCAGTTCAGCTTGGTTTGGTGGCTTGTGATCATCCATCAGACACTGAAGTGGTCTCTTAATTTTGTCCAGCCCTGTATGTAGTACCCATTTGCACATGTGTATGTATGTAGGTACATTGTAAACCTGGATAAGTATAAGTGAATTTACCTTAATAATTTGTGGCAACTTGTCGAGAAAAAAAATCTGTTAATATTTGAGTATTTGATATCTTTGGCACAAAGGGCCCTATCGTATACCCTGAGCAAGGCATGCACTTGCTATCTTACACTCCGCCAACAGTCTTTTTCACTTCTTGTGTCTGCGCTGTTAAAATAGCCTCAGAGATTAGAACTATATCTTCACTGATGGGTGTGGTGGTCTAAAAGTGAGGTGTGTTCAGGTAAAAATCTGGCGTGTTTCTATCTTGGCGGTGGGAAACACAGGTGCGCCACTGACTGATTAAACAGTCAGTCAACAAACAGTCAACACTCCCAACGCCCAATCCTATTTTATCCATGCAGGAGCACCGTGCCCACCGTGCATACATTCCCGCTCATTAAACACACACACACGAACGTGCTGCAGAGCGCAAACCCGACTTTTACCTCAACAATAAACAGAATAAAGAATAAAATAACATTGCTGTTCCCTTAAATGAGCTGAAGCGCAAAGTGCAGCACTGTTAAGAGACAAATGTACCGAAGTCAGAGCGTAGCTGCCTCTTAAAGGGAATGACAACTAACACACTGATTGGTTTATTTCACATTACGCCCAAAACACAACCATAATTAATTAAGAGAATAGTTACATGTCTTTTTGCGTGTTTCGAGCCACGCAAGGCATATTTTTTGCACCCTCACGATACTAAAGACACATCGACCCACCCTAAATCCTGCTGTGCGATGCACTATAGATCACTAAAATAGGGCCCAAAATGTTAAAAACAGTGAAAATGGAGATAAAAGATTTTTTTTAAAGAAGTTAAGGTGGAGATATCAGATTACACGACTCCTTGTGAACATCCAAATTTTCATTTACGTATAATACTAAATAGTTCTCTGTTCTGCTCTGCTCTTGTTTTCATGTTTTCATCAAGTACAAAGGACACTTCAGGATAGGCCATAAGAGAGCCAACCAGTCTGTCTGTAACGCTTCAAGGTCTCAAAGCTGCAGTGTCTTCCTAGTCTGGTGGTTCCTGCTCTTATGTAATTAATTACACAGGCACTTCACACCGCTGAGTGATTCTGCTCACAAACACTTCTGTGCTGATTCTAGGCACTGCCTACCGGTTATCCTAGACCTTGCTGTTGTTTTGTTCATGCTGCTAAAAATATTCCCATTATATTGTCCACATGGCCTCACGGACTGACTGCTGGTCATTCTTCAAGTGGGCAAGGCTGGCTTCTTACGTAATGGAAGAAACAAATCTGCTTTGCTTCTTAAGCAGAAAATTGAGACACAAGTGTGAGGACGTCTTGGCTCCAGAGCCAAAAATGGATTTAGCTTTTACTTTCATGCAGTAGGTTTAAAGGGTATAAACATGGGAATATTAGCCACTTCTTTAAACATAGCATTAAAGACTTTTATACACAGTTTTATGCCCACCTTTTTATGTTTTATGTATTTATGTATCGATATGGTGGTGGTGTTTGAGGTGTTTGTGTGTGTTGTGCTGGTACTAGGGCATCAGACACAGCAGTGCTGCTGGAGTTTTTAAACACTTCGATGTCACTGCTGGACTGAGAATAGTCAACCAACATGAAGTGCTGTGATCGCTGGTGAAGGTCTAAAGGATGACCAACACAAACTGTGCAACAGATCTTCTGCCGCTGACTTTACATGTACATGGTGGGGCAGCTTAGATCTGGCCCAAAATATCCAGCCGGGGCCCAAACCTGTGCATATTCTGCCCGAACTCAACCCGCCCAGCCCCATTAAATCGAGCACGATTTAAACGATTTAGACATTTTTTTTAGTAAGTGGAGTGTTAAAACTGAGCTTTTAAAAAACATTTTTGGGCTTTTTGAATAAGCGAAATCTGTTCAGAATGATGTTAATTAACATTGCAAAACTGAAAAAGACCTATAATTTAAGAAAAATGTTTATTAAGAACAGATCTCCGAAAGATTAAAATGCAAACACTGAGAACAATGATTCACAGACCTAAACATCGGTAAACTAGGCTACAAATTGTTTCTAAATAATTTATTTTATATTGAGCTTATGTTCTAAGTGCCAAAACACTGCACTCCACAGCATTGCAAGTCAAGTGCTTAAAACAGACAAATGAAGTGTGTACTGCACACTTGTGCAACTTTTTTTAAAAACACAGTTTGATTTGTTACTTTACTGTATTGTGATTATCATCCTATAGCTTTAAATAAAATAAAAATAGCATTAAAAAGCAGATGCCTATGTCACAAACTTTTCTCGAGCCCAACCTGACCCGGCCCAAAGGAAAGTGGTGGGAAATCTCTGGTCGGGTCGGGTTCAGGCACAGACTCTAAGCTCTAGGGTGGACACAGTGTTCAAAAACTCCAGCAGCACTGCTGTGTCTGATCTTCTTGTACCATCACAACACACACACTACTAAAACACCACCACCGTGTCAGTGTCACTGCAGTACTGAGAATGATCCACCACCAAAATAATACCTGCTCTGTGGTGGTCTCTCTTGTGGGGTCCTGACGGTTGAGTAAAAGAAGGATAATAAAGTATGCAGAGAAACAGAAAACTACAATCTGTGATCATGGAACTACAAACTGCTTCTATGCAGATCTGGAAAGAGTTAAGAGACCACTTCAGTTTCTGTATCAGTTTCTCGGGTTTTGCTATTTATGGGTATATGTTTGAGTAAAATGGTGAACATTGTTGTTTTTTTTCTATAAACTACACACAAACTTTCTCCTAAATTCCAAATATTTATTAATTCATTTAGAGCATTTATTTGCAGAAAATTTGAAATGGCTGAAATTAAGATGCAGAGATTTCAGATCTCAAGCATGCAAATAAATAATGCAAATAAAACAAATTCATATTCATAAAGTCTCCTCCACCAGTCTTACACACTGCTTTTGGATAACTTTATGCCACTCCTGGTGCAAAAAATGTGATCATCCATCTTCATCTTGATTATATTCCAGAGGTTTTCAATTTAGTAAAATCTGAAAACTGGAAATTTCCAACTCCACTGTATTCTGAAACAGAGAAAAAGATGTGGTCTGGTCATAATCGTCTGGGTGTGTAAAATATAAATTATGATGAATTATCATTAGGAGATATATACATTAAGTATTTAGTATAGTGTATATAGAACCATGTCATCAGTAATTTCTGATATACAGTATCCCTGATATTAAAGTGTAGATCTGGTGTAGCGTGTAGCTGTAAGGTCCTTTGTCTGAGACAGCACATGATGCTCTAAATCCTCATGACACATTGCTTAAGGTGGGGGGCAACCCAGTTATTTTTAGCTCCACAGAAAACAAGGCAGGAGCCCCGTGAGCATCTTGCTGAAACTAGGATAGTATTGATGCTTCTAATCTTAGAGAGGAAACCCATTTACTGCCTCCAGGTCACATAGCAATGAGTGGAAATTCCTGTTGTAGGCTACTCTCATTTTGCTCTTTCATATTTACAGATGGATGAGGCTTGAGAGACACAATAAAACAGGGATTATCAGTGTTCATATACACTGATATGCCAAATATCATGGGACAGGAATTAGTGTGGGGCCTCCTGCAAGAGTGGACAATTCTACCCAGACACCACTGGTCACAATCATTACCACCCACTGCGCTGTCCACTGTGGGTGGTAATGCCTTCTATGATGTTTTTGTGTACACATTTGAAAATAGAAATGGATTGTACCATACATCTGGCACCTGCTATTAGTCCTCATGCAAACTCTAGAGATTTTTAACACCATGCCATGCCAAATTCAGCCATTCATCCAGTATCATCCAGTATTCAGCCTGACTCATGCCACAACATCTAACAGCTTAACACTGGTGTGGGCATTCCTTCAATCAACGCTTCCTAATCAATTTATAGACTGCTTTATAGATTGTAAGCCACACAGATGGGAGTTTTCATATGTAGGGAACCAGCTTCCTATTAGTAACATGCAAGACAATGTAAGACAACAAAGATGTCAGAAATGTTCTGTATTTGTTCTGAATCCCTGCTCAATGTCCAGATGTGCTATTCACAGTGACTTAATGCTGCAGAGCTTAATCTCCAAAGCCAAAGGTGTATCTACTATATTCTGACTTAGACATAGATATAGCATTCTTATTATACTATTATTGTATGATATATATTTGTTTAAAGGAGAGCTCCTGTGTAAAACAGAAGATAGTGTGGTGAAATATCATAACGAGTATGACCTTTTTTTAACTAGCCCACATCTTTTCATACTCAGCATTCTAAAACACAGTGCTTTTAGATGATGCTTCCAACAGGTTACACTGTTAGCAATAGGGGCATAATATGCCCATGCATAGAAATATTCTCTATGTGTACACCATTCAAAGCTAAATGTAGTTCCTAGGGATGCAGGAAAAAATCGCTCTGAGCTCAAATCGCGTTTCTAACATTAAACGATTCAGAATCGATTCTCATTTTCCAAAAATTGAATTTTTTTGTGGGTGCAGCTACTGTTGCGTGGAGATTTTTAACTGTATCGCGGAGTTTAGCTACAGTTGCGCAGAGCTTTTTAACTGTACCGCGGAGCTCAGCTACTGTCGCACGCCGCTTTCTAACTGTACCACGAGACAGCAGCAACAGGAAAGGGAAAGTTTCTGCTCTTACTGCATCTCCCTATTAGGCTACAGAGAGGCGTGTAGTGTCGTGTTACGGTGTTTGTTGTTGTGCTGCTAAAGTATGGAGGATAAAGAAAAAGAAATCCAACCGAAAGAATCGGAAAAAAATCTAATCGTGACCTCAAGAATCGATTCTGAATCGAATTGTGGGATTCCCAAAGATTCACAGCCTTAGTAGTTCTACAGTTTAGTGGTAGAATTCTGAGGGCCCTGACGTTTAAAACAAGGCACTGAAAACTATGTACATGCAAGACTGTCCAGCTGTTGCTGGATAAAATATCTCTATAATATTCATGCATTTCCAGAGAAATAATTACAATTTTGTAAACTACCTACCTTCCTACCTATTTTTTCATGCTCGTCAGTTGAGTTCTTAGTGTCTCATTTAAAATATCAGGGCCCTCATTGTAAGCCTCTGTTGGGGGCATCGGCTAAAAGCGCTGTATTTTAGAATGCTGTGCGTGAATGGAGTTGAGCAACCTGACAAAAGTTCATACTCATTGTCATGTTTTACTACAACCCAAGTCCGTTTCACACAGAATTTCTCCTTTAATTGACATCCCTTTGTTTAAAAATCTTTCAGTTTTCACATTTTGATGTTAAGGAGTTTTTCCTTAGCACATTCTTGCCAAAACATGCCAAATTATATTGAACATGATAGAAATTAATACAAGCAATAAAACTAACAAAAATATCTAAGAGGGCAACAGCTTTTCCCAGTACTGTAAATATCTGTTTGGATGTCCAGCAGCAGGAAACATTAGATCAGCATAAAAGGATAACCCCGCCTACAGTCATGAGCCCTGTGCTGCCGCTGTTGACTAACATTCGGAATGACACAATGATGCTTCATCGATGCAGTGTCATGACCTTACTATCTTTAGCCTGCAGCACTCTGCACTTCCACAGAATCAACACATGAGTGTGC
This sequence comes from Astyanax mexicanus, assembly GCF_023375975.1. Classification (NCBI taxonomy): domain Eukaryota; kingdom Metazoa; phylum Chordata; class Actinopteri; order Characiformes; family Acestrorhamphidae; genus Astyanax; species Astyanax mexicanus. The sequence continues at coordinate 28,932,898 of NC_064420.1, read as the reverse complement.
TGCTATTTTTAGAGCTCAGACCAGTGAATAATGGATTACAGTGCACTCCCTCACTCCTCTGTGAATTGGTGTTCACCTTGGTTATAGCGCGGAATACAAAGAAGGGCAGTAAACCTGTAACTGTAGCTTTCACAACAAGACAAATAATTAGAATGAGCAACAAATGAAACACATTTTGTACCCGTCTATAATTAGGTTTTTGAAACCCTTTTAAAAAGGAGATGATCTACACATTTCAGTTTGAGGCATGGGAATGCGTTATGCAGTGGATGGCGTGGGAGGATAATGGGCAAATATGGTAGCAGCTACAATCCAGCCATTCTTCAACACAGATTAAGTTTATTGCCGCCACCCACACAAGCCAAGCCCTCACTTTGGTCACGACCTAACTTAATGTACAGTAGATTATTCTGAGAAAGTGAAAAGAGACAACTGTTCTGCTTCCTTCTCAAAGAAACAAGGCACAAAAGACCTCCAGGACCTGAGGAGCAGGTGGCACTGGAAAGTCATGCATTAAGATTTACAGTTATAGATAACAGCTTCCATATCTTCTCTTCAAAATATGCATATATAGTCATTTAAATGCAAGGAATAATGAGTAATAAGTAATGGAACAATCTGGCATCCTTTAACCTGTAAAATAGATAAAATCCCTGAACAGACTTTCCTATTGTCAAATCTCTTAACAGCCAACCAAGACAGCCCCCACCACCACCACCACCATCACCATCAACACCACTACATGAAATCACTGTTGCCAGGCAACTTAAGCTACAGGTCAATATCTCCCAGTCAGTATCCAGAGGGACACTGGGAGTAAAGCCTCCATTTCAGCTCATGAAATATTAATGCCGTCACATCTGTTGGAATTTCCATCTAAGTAGATCACCATGTTTTGACAGGCGTGTTCCTTCTTAGCTTTCTTTATAGGTTCTAAGGTCTAGGCGCAGGTGAGGTTGTCTGATGTGATGTAGATCTAGTGTCTAATCTCAGTGTGAAAGAGGGAGCATTGTATAATTAAACAATAACACATTATATAAGCTTTAATGTTCTTTAGCTACAGGGTGAGATACTGGAACTGGTGTACTGTGGTAGGCCATAGATAAGTGCCGATTGTCAAATATCATGTACCTTTTGTACCAAACTACCTAGAAACAGTATTGCTATGTTTTAAAAGCATGATGTTTGTGTTTTAGTGCACTTATAAGCGGTTCGGAATGCTGTGTGAATAACAATATAAATTATTGAGCATTTAGCTGTTATTTTATTTTATTTATTTTTGGTTTTAGTATTGTGCAGTATTGGCACGCCTAGACCGTTTCTCAGCCAATCACATTGCAGGGTCCAAACTAAATACCTATTTGTGGGTGTCTTTTCCTTTTCTGGAACTACACGGCAATGTCTATACAGGCGCACCGGATTATAAGGCGCACTATTAATAAATGTCTATTTTCTGGTCTGTTTTTATACATAAGGCACACTGCATTATAAGGCACATTTTATACACACAGGAACAGAGGCGTTGCCATGTTTTCCTTCTAAGTTTAGCGGGCCTGGCTACTGGGTGGCGAGACCTGTAAAGCTAAGCTAAGTTAAGTAAACAAAACTGTAATTTAGTCAAACAAGTCAAGCGAGCACTGGATGTAAATCTACAGATTTCTCTCCTTGAAACTGTTTTTTCGAGTGAGTAAAGCGCTTCCGTTTATTTACAGTAGCTTAGATATTAGCTAGCGGTTTGTCCCACATAATTAGAATGTTTTAACACGGTAAACGCGCAGACTTCAGTCCGATATACTCACCTCTGAATGGCCAAAGAGCTAGCACTTTATGCGGTTAGCAGCTTATGCTAATACTTCTGGAGAACTAAACTGAAACTCCTGTATAACGCTGTACTTCAGTGGAGTGGCTTTATTGCTCCTTACAATCTGACTGGAAAAATTCATACATAAGGCACACCGGATTATAAGGCGCACTGATGATTTTTGGAAAAATTTAATGATTTTAAGTGTGCCTTATTGTGTGAAAAATACAGTACTTTTGTATTACAATATACTACAGTAAAATACATCAGAGGATAACTGGACTGAGATTCAGAGGCTCCACATCTTAAATGGTGCCATTATTGTGAGAACAGGACTGATTGTTCATTTGTTAAGTGTTATGTGGAGCTCCCAGTACTGGATAGCATGACAGTGTGAGTAAAACTTGCCTTTGATTAAATATAAAATATAATTTAATTATATCGTCTCAGTGATATTCAGAGACTGTGAGCAAGCAAGATTAGGAAACCTTATTTGGCTCATTAACATTACTACAAGAAAAACAACTTCAGCAAACCTTAAAAGCTAAGGAATAATAATAGACTTATTTTTAATATCATTAACGGCTGAAATTACCGTAAATGTACTCAGAATTATGTCCTCATGGAAATCACGCAAAGTCATGGGGAGGAGGAGGAGTGTGTCGCTGTGCCTGATTAGTATGACAAATAGTATGACCATTTCTAATATTAAGTGAAATAATACAGGAAAGATGACATAATCCTGCACACAAAAATTGGGGTTACAGATTGGGTCCAGCCCATTAAACATTTAGCCATTTTCCAATCACCCACTACATCGCAAGCTCTTCACAGAGGTCATCAGGTGGGCTCTTCCCTTTGTCAGTGTTTCGCTGAATACTGCTGCATTCCATTTACCTCAGGAGTTGGGAGTCAGAGCTTGAAATGATGTAACACCCGAGTTGACTATGTTCAAGTTAAACATTCAGATAATTTGACATTATTTCAAAACTGTTATTTCCATAATGCAGGTAGCTAGACTTTGGAGTTTACCACAACTGATTTTGGGAGTCTTTCATTATGAATAAACTCCAAATTTGTATGTCCCAGATTAGCATTATGTCCCAGATTAGCATTCTCCCGGTTTAGCATTGTTAGTTACACTAGTTGATAATATATTAACATTATGTTGCACGTCTGAACACCCAAGGAGTGGTTAATGTGTTGCAGTGGATAGGGCTGCCACAAACGATTATTTTTATAGTCGACTAATCACCGATTATTTTTTATGATTAGTCGACTAATCGGATCATACGTTAATTGAATATAAAACACAGTTTATCACAATAGAATGCAGCTGCTATTATACAACCATCATTAGATTTCAGCTATATGCTAACTAAAAATAAAAACAATTAAAATCATAGTTCATTAAACCTTTAATGAAATATGCAGCTTGTTGTAACAGACAATTATTTTACTGTTTAGCATAAAGTGTAAACAACTGTGTAAAATAAGGATAAGGCACTGGCATTTATGAAACATCTCAACTGTGAGGTTGTTTGAACTATTATGAAAAAAAAGTATATTAATAAAAAATGCCTCTCTGTCCAGATATTGTGTACATTACCGTCTCTCTGTCGCACTCAGTGTGTCTTTAGTTTCTGACCGATCTTGTTTTTCTGCCAGTTCTTGGGCTCCCTATCTCTTTATAAAGGCGTTTTTCCCCGTCCGCGTCCCAATTCACTAGCCAGGGCAGCGGTCTGCACAGATCTGATTGGCAGAGGAGAGCGTTTGGTGATTTTACACCACACATGACTGATCTGTGAGTTTACTGCACCGAAAAGCACTGAAAACAGAAGCCACTGTCAGAATGAAATCCTTCTCTGTAGTTTATCGGTTTGGGACGGCATTTGTGACAACGTCTGGGTCCGGATCCGGATCGCGGTCCGCCTATTAGTGACCTCTGTTTTAAAGCTATCAAGATGAGTAAGTTAAGTACTAAGTTAACGCTCTGTTTACGCTAATTTTAGCAGCTAAATAGCAATTTAGCTTCTTCGTCATTTAATCAGCCACAACATGCCTCCTTTTCAGGTGCTCGTGCATCGCGGTTGTGCTGCCGAGGAAGGCAAGTTCTTCATTGCAGATATTGCATTGCACGCGTTTCACTTTTATTTTCTTGGTGATCCCACACTTTTGAGTTCTGTAGCGGGGTAGCCATGAAACCAGAGCCTGTCTGTATAATGTCCTGAGATGTCGTCCACTACCTACCCCGGTTTCCACTACTGCGCATGTGCGTCCAGGACAGAAAGGCAGTCGCAGCAGTTTGGAGAGAAAAACAAAGAAAAAAAAAAGACTAATCGACTATTAAATTAGTCGTCGACTATTTTAATAGTCGACATAATCGTGACTAGTCGACTAATCGTGGCAGCCCTAGCAGTGGATAACACCACCGCCTGCCAGTAACCTACCATGTGGGAGACTGGGGTTCTGTGCTACACCAATAAGATTCCTTGGACAAGACTCCTAACACTATATTGGTCCACATGTGTAATAGGAATAACCTTATTAGTCATTCTGGATAAGAGTTTCAGCTAAATGTTGTAAATGTAATGTAAAAACATGTCCACAGATTAAAGTTGGACTGTACTGTGTGTAGCACTGTTTTAATTAGACCAAAAAAATAGCATTTCTATCCATACTACTGCTTTTACTACTGTTGATATGCGGTGCTGCCATCTTGGATTTTGAACTTGGGTTGGTTAGGCTGTTTCGACTTTCAAAGGAGGAAATTTGACTTGGAAATTCCAACATCCAAGTTTAAATGGAATGCAGGATAACAAATGAATTTATTTTTTTCATCTATAATGCATTGATACAACGTTGATCTCTGATGACGTCAGAACTGATTTATGTTTATAAGTTATGGTGTACATGTATATGTTCTGTTCAGGTCTGATAGCTTCTTATAACTGTGTTTTCTTGCATTTTAGAAAGAGGATTATTATTTCTGGAGCACATTTTGTCCAAAAGTATTATAGGTGTAAAAGAGCCCAATATATAACCCAAATGAACTTTGATTCAACGTCAGAATTTCAACACCAATCAACCAATGCCTATGAAGCAATGTTAAATAAAGGTTGATTTTCAATCATGAAAAGATGTAATGCAACAAAAAAAAAAATCAATGTTCTCTGTTATCAGGGTCATTTATATCAAACAGTTAAATGATAAAATTTTAATTTCTGTTATGCAGAAGCTCAGTTCTGCTTGCAGTTCAGCCCAAAAAATCTAAACCTAACCTGCTGTCCTGCCTGATTCAACACCTGATCATCATTATATGCTATAATGTTAGTGTGCCACCTGATTGCTGTATTGTCCTGGAAAAAATCTCTTTGTCGATAATGCAGCGATACAGATGACACAGTAGGAGCCTCTGCGTGATTGCATTTATTGATGAACATAAAAAGAAACATAGTACTAGTCAGAAGTTAAAAGTCAATGTCAGAACTTTTTCTCATTTAATATTTACTTTCTGTTTAAGATGCTTCTAAGTACCACATTTAGCTTTAAGGAAAGATCTGCACACTCTTGGTATTTAAATCTCTTCATGAAAGTGTCTTCATGAGGGAGAGTCACCTTGTCCCGGGTTAGCATTGTTAGTGACACCAGTTGATAATGTATTAAACAGTATGTTGTGCATCCAAACACCATGTAAACATGTCCACAGATAAAAGTTGAACCATACTGTGTGTGGGACTAATTTAATTAGACCAAAATGGATAGAAGGATGGATTTTAAACTTGGGTTGATAAGACTATTTTGACTATCTGAGGAGAAAATTTGACTTGTGGGAGCATTCTAGTTAACATTTCCTACTCAGAACTTGGAAACTTTCGAGTTGCAGGATGCTGGATAATTATAGACTAATAGAAAATGATGTCAAAATTTAAAATGGTTTGGAATTACGGAATGTTAGAAGAAGGGTGAGCGTATAGCTGAGTTGGAGCAGTAGCCTAAACCTCTTACCCAGATAGCAGTATGTTGAATTCATGTTCTTTTTTCATCTATAATGCACTGATACAATGTTGATATCTGACATCAAAACTGATTTATGTTTATAAATAATGGTTTGCAATAGTTGCTGCTTTTCCTTCATGCTGTGAAGCTCCAGCTCATCACAAATCACCTATCTCAATTTTTTTTTTTGCTACATAATTCCATAGGTGTTCCCTTAATTGTGTATGTCTTTAATATTAATCTACAGCAATATTATGTTGCTGATCGGAACATAAACGGACACAGCAACATAGCTGTAAGGGAGAGGAGGTTACTAGTCTTCTAAAGTTAATAGTGAAGCGAGTGGTTGCAGGATTTATCTTCTTCCTGTGTTTTGATACTACAATGTAGTAAATAAATAAAATAACACAATATATAATATAATATAAAATAAAGAAAAACACTGAATAAGAAGGTGTGTCTAAACTTTTGATCTGGTACTGTATAAAGATATAGATGTATGATTTCATGTGGAATAAAAGGAATGAAAGAGAATCCCTGGTGCTGGGCTGAGGAAGAGGAGAGCACTGGAAGCGTAGTGGGGGGAATCACATGTTCAGGGTGGGCTACACCTCCGGGCTCCACCTCAGTGTGTGCTCGCGCAGCACGTGGCAGCAGCGCTCAGAGCAGCGGCAGCAGCGGAGAGCGCGCGAGTTCAGCGGTCAGGAGAGCTCGAGCACCCGGACCTCAGGAGTCTCAGCCTCAGTGTAGTGAAGTGCTGATAGGAAATTCAGCAGTTTACAGCAGAACTGAAGCGCCTCAGTTAAACGCGCGCGCGCGGGGAGGACAGTGCTCGCGGGTGTCCGAGTTTTGGAGCTAACGCTGTTTTTTTTTCTGAGGGGAACCGGTTCTGAACTCGGGCTCCTCTGGACTGAACCGATGGTTCACAACGATATTCTGGTGTTTTTCCGCAGGAGACTCAGTCAGCGGCCGGCCGTTGAGGAGCTGGAGAGCAGAAACATCTTAAAACGTAAGTTTTAACTTTATTTTACTAGTTTTAACTTTATTTTACTAGAATTTCGACTGTGTGTTGCAGGTGGAGTTAACCCTTTCAGACCTGAATTATCTCCAGTGATGGAAATTAATGTGAGAATGCTGTTTTCTGTCTGTAATGCACAGAAAAGAAGACTCGAATTTTCTACTATAAAATCTATATAGCAAATAAATCTAATTAACTAAAATATTTTAGTTTTTTTTTTTATTTGCATTGCATTTAAGCCTGTGTGTAATATTTAAGATTTCATATTGAGCTTTTTATTTCATAAACCATCCCTAAATAGTAAAAAAGTTAAAAATCACATTCAATTAATAAAACTTACATGTTACTGCTGGCTCTGGTACTACTGTTTTTCCAGTACAGTAGGCACCTGGGGCCAAGCTACTGTTTAATTGGTTTATAAATTTGTTTATTGTCTGGTTCCTTGTATATTCTGATGGACCACAGCTCTAAAATAGTGTTCGGTTATGTGCAACAAAACATTTAAAGCTCACCTTCCGCGAAAATCCGATTTTTCTTGTTTTTTGTGGAATACAGTAGGTCTCTCCGAGTTGAATGTGTACACCTGCACATTAAACTGTTTTGCAGCCCCCATTGTCTGCAGGAGCTAAGCAAAGAAATCCCCCCTCCCCCCCCTCCGAAAAACGGGTGAATTTTGAATTATCTTTCTGCCTACGTAGGCAGAAACTCACAGACCAGCCCACCTTGGCTCGAGAAACTCCCAGAGGCGGAGCTGAAGCGACGCAACATCACCGCTCATCAGTTAGGAGGTGGGAGGCAGTGAGCGGCAGAGCGGTGGAGGGGCGTCGCAGTGCTCCTAGCCAATCAGAGGAGAGATATTTGCATGCTGTTTGCATGTATGAATATTCATGAGCAAAGCTGGAATCCGGTCATTTTGGACACACCCCTAAAACAGTCCATTAAAAAAGAGCTATACAGAGACACCTGAGCACTTTTTTTTTTACAAAAATGGCTCACATGTCATTCATTCATACTAGAGACCTCAACTAGACATTTTAAAATGAAAGAAAAAACGACGGAAGGTGAGCTTTAAAATAAAGAAAATACATGATGCCCATTGTAATGGATGCAGGGTCTGAAAGGGTTAAAACGGGCTACTTTAACCCATAAGAGCCCAGACCCATTTCTGAATATTGATGTCAAACTCAAAATTGAATCAGGTAAATTCAGTGATTTGTTTTTTTTTATTATTATTGTTGTGGGCGGATGGAAATATTATATATGAAAATATAGGGTTAAAATCCTATGTAACACAAAACACAACAATTTCCTAAACTATTATTAACATTTTGTTTTAGAAATTAGGTCAGAACTAGATGTATGGGGGTGCCAAGTAAGCGGTCTATATAGCTGCCACTATGATTAAGAGATTGCTGATTCGAATCCCGGTCATGCTGCTTGCCATCAAGCCCTGAGAGAGCACAATTGGCCTTGTTCTCTCTGGGTGAGTACATGGCGCCTCTTTCCCCTCATCACTCTTTGGGGGATGTCGATCAGCACAAGGCATCTGTGAGCTGATGTTTTGGAACCGAGTCGCTTCGCTTTTCTCCGAGCATGCTGTGATGCTACTCGGTTATGCTGCATCAGCAGCAGTTCAAAAAGAGGCGATGGCTGACATCACATGTGTTGGAGGAGGCATGTGCTAGTCTTCACCCTCCTTGTGTTGTGGGACAATTGGCAAGATAAATTGTGAAAATGGGAAAAAAGAATTGAAATAAATTATAAAAATAAAGAACTAGATGTATGGGTTGTATTTAAGCAATTGAATGGTTAAATGGTTGGAACAGAGCTGTAGAAGCAAAGTATTTTTTTGCATAGCCTTGCATTCAATGAGGCAATTCAAAGTGCTTTACAGAAAGATTTAAGACTCAATGCAGACATGTCACTTCTTGGGACACTACTTGGGTTAAAGTGATAGACAAAGTACTTTACACGTCTTATAAAAGCTCTGTGTGCTTACGTTACCAAAAGTTTATTATTTTTTTCATATTGTTATTACAAAAACGTATTGGTGCATTTTGGAACACCACATGGATTACATATTATATTCACTTTTTTTTCACACCAATGCCTGTGTATAAGTTTTTCTAAAGACATTGTGCCACACTACAGAAACTGCAGCTTGTGCATTAAGGGGAAAAAAGGATACTATTTTATCAGTGCTTAAAGAACGCTGACCCAGCTGCACATTTCCACACAGAGAGTGTAAAAAAATTAAGTTTAATTAGACTATGTACAGCAAAAAAAAAACACTGTACTTCATTAAATAAGTATTGTTAGTACTAATAAGTACTAAATTGTATTGTTAATCTATAGATAATTCGTTCATTCATTTTAATAATTTTGGTAAATTGGTAATATTAAATTATTTATTTAAATGAAAGCATTTACAACTACCAAGCACTTCATTAGGAACTCTTGCTATATTAATACTGTTTTGGGCCAGTCTTCTCACTCAAAAGAGCTTCAGTTATTTATGGCATGGAATTTACAAAATGTTGGAAACATTCCTTAGAGATTATGATCCATTTTGTCACAATTCCATCAAACAATTTTTGCAGATTTTTGAGAAAATTACCATTTTACCACATCCCAAAATTGCCCAAAATTATTGGATTCAGATCCAGTGACTGGGAAGACCACTAAAGAACACTGAACTTATTGTCATGTTCAAGAAACAAGTTTTGAGAAGACTTTTGATTTGTGATTTGGTGCCAGTAGAAGATAAATTGTGTAGGAAAATTGTGGCTATGATGAGATGCAGTCGGTCAGCACCAATATTCAAATATGCTCTGGCAGTCAAGCCATGATTGATCTAACTGGGTTTCAAGAAAACATTCCCCCCACCGTCAGGCCACCTTTACCTGCCTGAACTGTTCACACAAGGATTCAAGCTGTTGTTGCCAAACTCTGACCCTATCATCTGTTTGTCAAAAAAAAAATAATAAGCTCATCAGAGCAGGGGAAATTTTTGTCAGTCCTCAGTTCTCTCAATTTGATGATCCTGGGTCCACTGCCATCTCTGCTTTCTATTTCTGACTGACAGAAGTGGAAGTTGCTGTAGGCTTTTTGTCAGCTTGTAACATATTCTGCTGCTCCCAAATCCAGGAGGCACAGCAGTAATCATGGCACACTCGTAATCACTGATATTGTGTTGTCCTTATTCTACTATTTGATGTGAACATTTCTTAATATGATTTTATGCACTGACCTTCTCCCACACTGTTGGTTGATGAGATCTTAGCTTGAACGAGTATGTGTATAGATGTTCCTAATACAGAGATTTGCCTCTCAGTGTCGTGAGTCAGTGCTTATTTCATTTTCTTTGTTCCTTCAGAACGAAATGACCAGACCGAGCAAGAAGAGAGGAGAGAAATAAAACAGAGACTGAACAGAAAGGTACAATCTTCATGTACTACACCAGTATAGTGCACATATATCATCTTGTGTACTGAATAATACCGAAACAAAACATATTGTGTCACTATTAAAGTGTTATGTATAACTTTGTAAGGACTTTGCAGCTATTTTAGGGTGCAATGCTGTAGGATAATACAAGAGAAGAATTGTTTAAGAATGCTTTTACACCTATCTTGTTTGGTCTGAAACAAAATAGCAGGTGCAAAAGGTGCCACAGACCATAACAATTATTCTGTGGAGTGATTCGCATGTATCATCAGGACGTTTTTTTTCTGGCAAGGACAGAAATAAACACAGCACCTGGAAAGCAGCTTAAAGATTTCACAACATTCTACAAGCCAAGTATTGGAAGACATAGACACATAGACAGGACATAGCAGCTCTATAAATGGTCCGTCCTTTAAATCTCTCAGTAAACTGCAGTGAAAACCAAAACTTACTGGACAAAATATATAGAATTGTAACAAGCACATGAATCTTGGTTCAGACTCTGGTCTGAACTTTTAGGTATTAATACACCCTTAGATATTCATATATTAATTTGCTTTCTTGCTTTAAAACAAAAGGAGAAACATAAAAACAAAACAATAACTGCTAAAAAAAAAAAAAAAAGACCTGGTTATTTTGTTTGACAGCAGTATGGTTAAGCTTGACCGTGCTGGTTGACCAGAATGATATGAATCACAGAACATGACCCCAATTAACTGCAGCATAAAATATGCTGGGTAAGAGCTGGTTTACTAGCTTGCTTACCACTTTAGTTTTAATATGTTTTCAGCTAAATGTCTAGCTTTTTAACCACCAAAGACCACAAAACACCCTCTGAAACCAACTACATTTTACCAGCTTTGCCTTGGATATTTTAGAACAGACAAAACAAAACAAATGTATAGAACACAAAATTTTCTTAATTTTCTTCTTAATCAATGGTTTACGCATCAAAAGGAGGCTAACAAAGAAAGCTAACAAAGAAGGGCTACTTCTATAGAAGGTCCATACAAGGTTTGTGTAGATGGAGCGCCCCCTGCTGCAACCAATCAAAACTTCTACAGACAAGGTCCTATTTTAGTGGAAGTGAGAGAGAGCACAGAAGAACAAAAGCGCACAAAACTGCACAACATCCTCATGGTTGCAACAGAACAAAATCTGCAAAACTGTTCTTACTTAAGATGTTTTAGTAAATGTGTATGCAGACAGTCATTAATACTGTTTTGTTTGTTCAGGAAAAATGAGGCTGTTGAAACATGTGAAGCACCAGTAATATATTTTGTTATATACTAGGGCTGCAACAATTAGTTAATTAATTAATTTCTGGACTACAAATTTGATTGTCGACTAATCGTTCATTTGTAATAGTACAGCATTATATTAAGTGCAAAGGGACACTTACCATCTCCAAAAGTGCCCAAACACACCAAATCACATATTTACTCTATAAAAGTCAGTGTGTTTCCACATTTAAACAACATCTGGACATTTAAATGGTTTTTAAATCTCATGTTCAGCTGTTTCTATCATTTTTAGAGATCAAGGACTTGGCAGAAATAATCAATGACTAATAGACTAATTGAAAAAAAAAATCAATAGTTGCAGCTCTACTATATACAGAGGAAAGACAACCAGGCAAGAGTGTTATATTGTTCCTTTCTTTTGTCTTTTAGCTCAACCAGAGGCCAACAGTTGACGAACTGAGGGACAGAAAGATCCTAATCCGCTTTAGTGACTATGTCGAGGTGGCCAAAGCTCAGGATTATGACAGGAGAGCTGACAAACCTTGGACTAGACTGTCTGCAGCGGACAAGGTATGTGACAGGAAGGCACTGTCAGCAAGTGCCTCTGAAGGTCTGCAGTCAGGCATCTACAATGCTGTACTTCAAGACGTATTTTTCTGGTCAGACATGTTGACCTTTTATTGGAAATGCCAGTGTGTTACTGAAGCTGTGGGTCAAGCACTGCTAAAATTCACAACAAGAACATCTTTGTGCGGTTACAGACAGTAATTTTCTCTCTTACCGAACTTAAATATTTAAAATCACATGCACAAATTATTCAAATGACTTAGTGCTGTGAGGGCACTATTTTTAAATCTAGCATGTGTGTGAGGCACTCGGGGATGCACTAAATGCTGTTCATGTGTGGTTCTGCAGGCGGCCATCCGGAAAGAGCTGAACGAGTTCAAAAGCACCGAGATGGAGGTGCACGCTTCCAGCAAGCACCTAACGAGGTCAGTGTGCAGAGATCTGTCAGCTGTGTCAAAGCTATTTTTAGCCCGGCGAGCATCTTCTGAGCTAAAGATAGATTGCCCTGTCCAAAATTACTGGGATTCAAACCACTCGAGACACGTATGTGACTAAAAATGGCACACTGCTGCCCTTGATTTAGCATGGTCGGCTTCTGCAGGCTTGTAATTATGTTTTGTAATGCTGAGCATTGAATGATGGGAAGCTTATGTAATTCCTATTTAGAATTAGAAACAAAAATGCAGTTAATTTATAGTCACATTATAATCAAGCTTTGTATTATTACCGTATTTTTCGCACTATAAGGCGCACTTAAAATCTTTCTATGTTCTGGCACACTAGAACACTCAGGGTTCCTCAGTGTAGCGCTGTTGGGCTAGTGGTTAGCTGCTAATGCAAATGTTCTAGCCTTAGTAATGGAGAAATTCAGGAATCCAAGCTTATTGTAAATAAACAAAGAGCGCTCTTTAACTTTAAAAGAAAGTCTTTTTTAATTACAGTTTTGTTTACTTAGATTAGCTTTACTTAACTTAGTTGACTACCCCCCACCACCACCAAACATTAAGACTTGCCCTTATTAGAAGTTTCTTATAGTGTCTTTTAAAATGCGTTTTATAACCCAGTGCACCATACGTATGAAAATAGACCAGAAAGTAGGCATTTATTGATAGTGCGCCTTATAATTTGTTTGCGCTTTATAATGCAAAAAATATGGTAGACAGTTAAGTACAAAACGTATCTTCACCAATATTCTATATTTTTTCTCCTATGCAGGTTTCACAGGCCGTAGGAACAGTTTTTCTTCTGTGAAGAAACAAATTAAACTGACATACATGGCGAAATCCTGGAGATGACGTCATCCATAGGATGTCCATATTCTTCCAGCATCCTGGTCTTGACCGGGGGGCGGCGGTGTTTGGGTGCGGTTAGTGGCAGAGGCTATAGAGGCACAGCACCTTGAGGAGAGAACAGTGGCCACGGACACTTCCGCTCTGGGGCTGAAGAAGTGGAGCCACGATGGGAGTATTTGTGTTTTATAAATGACTGCTGAGTGAAAGTTCATGTGCATGTGAGGAGCTCCACTTTAAATGAAGAAAGGAAAAAAAAAAGTAATTTCAAGGGTTGTGAGCCTACTAAGTCGGAGTAAGTTTCATATCAACTGTACAAAATTCAGTCTGAACAGGGTTGTTTATGTCATCAAAGGGGGGGGAAAGAAGGTAAAAAACTTTGTAAGCACTGTTTGTCTGCAGAATACATTTATAAATGCTCTTTGTCTTATTTTCAATATTTAGGGTCCAAAAAGCCCAGACTTACTGTGGGAAAAGGCCATGTTTTGCTTGGTAGAATAATTAAATTTACCTGCAAGTTGTTTCCAATTATTGGTGACAGAATGGTCTGTCTGATAAAAGACACAATCACAATATGAAAATAACCAAATAGCTGCTTAAGGCCGATCTGTTTGAAAGCTATAAGTGGATTAAAAAGGAAGATTCGAGCAAGTGTATTACCAATCATACTAAAACAAATTGGAATGCAAAGTTTTAAAGGTGGCATTGAATGCATTTTTCCAATATTTACATCTGAGGATCATGAAACACGATTCTGGTGCTGTCTCATAACTTTTTACATGTCAGTGTACAAACCTGTGGCCTCATGGACTAAGACTTGCGTGGAATTCCAACTAAAATGTTGCGTACGCTCAGAGCTAAAAACTATCGTATACACACAAAAAAAAAAATCCATTCTCATTTACAATTTCAATGCATCACCTCTAAGTGTTGCTAAAACACATTAGAAGCGTACACTACCAGGCCAAAAAAAAAGGTCACACTCTAATATTTCTGTGGACCGCCTTTACCTTTGATTGAGGCACGCATTCACTGTGGCATTGTTCCGATAAGCTTCTGCAATGTCACAAGATTTATTTCAATACAGTTTTGCATTCATTTTTCACCAAGATCTTGCATTGGTGGTAGTAGGGTCTGACTGCTGCACAAAGTCTTCTCCAATATATCACAAAGATTCTCAGTGAGGTTAAGGTGGACTCTGTAGTGAACAATCCATGTGTGAAAATGATGATCTCATGCTCCCTGAATCACTCTTTCACAATTCCAGTCCCATGAATCCTGACATTGTTATCTTGGAATATGGCCGTGCCATTAGGGAAGAAAAAATATATTGATGGAATAACCTGGTCTATATTCAGTATATTCAGGTAGTCAGCTGACCTCATTCTTTCAGCACATACTATTGCTGAACCTAGACCTGACCAACTGCAGCAACCACAGATCGTTTACTTAGTTAAATCCAGGTGGAATTTTTTTTTGGCCAGGCAGTGTACTTACGAAATGAAAATGGCATGGGAGAACACACATTCTCACATTTCATGTCACATTAAGTACATCTGAAGGTGAGTGTGAAATGTGTCCTATGCGATGTTTTTATACGTATGCAGCTTTAGTATATGAGGCTCCTGGTGTTTTAGCCTCAGAAGGAAACATGCAGAATTTTTCTTTTAGGTTGGGTCCATGAATAATTGCTCTAATTGGCTAGATTAAGGTCAAAATGGCAGCACAGTGGTCAGTTAGCTAGTTAAAGAGATTGGCTAGGGTAACTATTTAGCACAGCACCGATACCTACAGGTGTCCCTGACTTTACTGCAAACAAAAAGTGGCAATTGTAAGGCCTGATTCATGTAGCAAAAGGTTTTTAGGTAACTAGCAGTTGTGTGCTGCTCTCCAGTGTTACAGATACATGTTCTAAATAAGTAAGATTGTCTCAGAAAACTCATAAGCATCTAAAATCGTCAAGTGGCTGTTTGAGTTTACCACGTCATAGCTTAGGCTGGTTCATGTCTATAATAGATGTGCACCCAAAGTTACATAATTGCAAACAAAACTGGGAAAAACTCAGTATAACACTCAGGAGTATATATATATATATATCACATCCATAGCTGGTATGAACTAACCTTAAGGCATTAGTGGACTAGTGGATTTGGTGTACAAATTTTGTTTTTGGTATAAAAAAAGGAAAGTCGAAACTGTTATGGAATTAGCCTGTTTAACAGCACTGTTTTTGTGCGCAGGATTTTCTTTTTTGCATAACCAACCACATTACTGAGGAGACAGTAGCATTTGAGGTTCCTGACATGTCCCATGAATGTACACAACTTGTAGCGTATGTAATGTAATTCTTCTCTAATTATTTTTGAAAACACCACCCGAATAAATGCAAAGGCACCTTTAAAAAAAGATGAAATTCCAAATTGTTTCGACAAAATGTGGTCTGTGATTGAGCATGGCTTTCCTCTGGGATTTTTGAAGAGGTGAGGTATATTTGCAGGTCACACAATCAAATTAATGTCCCACGTTTGCCTTCAAGACTGCTGATACTCTGAGAAGTAGAGTTGGGTTGTGCATGTTCAACCCTGACTAAAAAAATAATAAAAAATACCCTTTTTTGTAAATCAGTATCGGACTGCGTGAGATGAGCTTTCAATTAGCTCCAGTTATTCTGTAATTCCAATTTATTTGATAACAAGTAAATGAATCCCAAACACTGTGCATTAATTTACACACTATTGCCTGCAAACATCAACTGTTCTGCCAGCCTGTAGTAACGTGACCCTCGGATACTGAGTAAAACAAAGAGTTTGATCTGTTGTGAAAAAAGACAAAGAGGTTCCAGTTCCTGTGATACATTACTGCTGTGAATATTATGACACTTGTTTTGTCATGTTGAATTACCATTTTTATTTTCTAACAGACCAGTAAACATATATATATATATATATTGGGGCTGAATGTAAGGAGGGGGGTTAACATTCATGAATAAATGCATTTTTTTACATTTTATAAGTTGGTACAATTGACTCTTTCATTAGAAAAATCATTATTTGTATTAAAATTACGTAAATATGTATTCAGGGGTAGATAAAACAAACATATATTAACTGATATGTGCCAGACTGGATTAAAATAAATTCTATGTGAAGTCATTTTATTCGACATTTTAAATAGCAATATATTTTAAAATAACACTATATTAAGCTTTTATTTTAAAAAAAAATCAGAACAAGCTTTTAAAATACTGTGAAAATTACTTGGAAAGAATTGGTAGTCCTGTAGGATTTCCTCTGAAGTCAAAACATGGAAACATCTGGTAGGAACAAGGTCTGTAGTCCTCTACGTACACTTAACAGCTCTTCCTCTTGCTACAGGAAAACCAAACATTTCTGACTGAGTTTAATATTCAAAACACATTAATGATCCAACTGGAATTACTGACCCTTAACACAATGAATCTGATGCCCCAAAGAAACAATCTGAAGTAGTGCATTTACTCACCATCTGATTGAATATACGGTCCTGAACAGACTTCATGTCTTTCTTCATCAGACACATCTAAAATAAATACATAATTCATAACAGAAGCCTTTTTATTTAAGAAAGGGTGACATCTAAGCCGACCACAGCAAAGCAAAGTTTTATACCCTCACCTCTGATGAGAAGATCTGCTCCTCATACTCCAAACTATGGCAGACATTAGTCTCAATGGCACTTTTTAGGTTATGCAATCTGAAAAAGATATTACATTGAAGGAAATGCACCAAATGGTGGATTGAATTAAGAGGGATTGGGACATAAGGTTAAAATGGACAGTTAAGATATACAAGGTTTACTATCTTTAACCTATTTAACACCTTTATATTACAGAAATTGATTATTTGGCTATTTTGTTCCATTTACGAAGGAACAAACTGTCCCATTCATTCTTAATTCATCCTAAATATTAAGCTTTACCGTGGAGTGGAACACATCTTTGACTTCCAGAGAAATCCAGTGTAAAATAAATTTGGGGTGTAGTAGTTAAACATGATAACCAGTACAAACTTTTGTCAAATAGCCGACCTTCATTCACCCCCAGCATTTCAAAATACAGCACTTTTATCTGATGCTCCCAACAGGCTTACAGTGCTAGTGCACAGGTAGTTTATTTAAAAAAGACATACATTATACACACAGTTGCTTGAGATGCATGGGTATTATAGAGATATTTTCAGCAACAGCTAGAACTCATGCATTTCCACAGAATTAATTTTGTAATCTGTTCCCCCATCCTACCTATTCAACTTTTTAAATAAACTATCTGTGTCCTTTCAAATTTCTCAGTGCCTCGTTTTAAATATCATGGACATTTACAATTCTACAAACAAAGTGTGGAACCACTTTGGGCTTGTTAATGGTGTAAAAATAGCGAATTCTTTGCATGGGCAACGCTACGCCCCAATCGCTAGAATATTAAGTCTGTTAGAAGCATTGGTTAAAAGCACTGCTTTTTAAAATGCTGGGGGTGAATGAATGTTTCACCACATCCAAAGTCCATTTCACATCGGATTTCTCCTTTAAAATTATTGACAGTTTAAAAGAGGGTACTGTAACAGTGTATGCTTCTCAGTGGGGAGAGCCTCATGGTAGTCTTTCTGTTTGGAAGCCTGGTATATTACAGTTTCAGTAAGGTTTAAAAAGCACTTGAAGGAATGCTGTTTGTAAGAAAGCTTAGTGCATATTTATGCCACATCAAACAGTAACTTGTTTTAAAATCTTGTTTTAAGGTTATAGCTTCTCAGCTGGTTTCAAAGAGGCTGTGTTACAGTTAGCTACAAACAACACATTTGTTGCTGTGAAATCTTCAGAAGCTATTTTTAAAGCAGGTTGTGAGACATGATTATGTGGCAGAATGGCTAATTCTTTCTATCTATAAAGGTTGAAACAACAAAAAGCAGGAATGCTTACCTTTGGGTTCCTCTCTCATGGTATGTATGAAAAGACATGGCTTGCTTTTTCCAAAAGCTCTGAGAACAACAAAAACATATAAAGCACAATTGGACATGATTGTATTACTGTATTTATAGATTATAAAGCATTTTTTGTTGTTCTTTTAAATAAAAGGGGCACATACAGTCAGTTCCTCCTCCATGTTGTGCAGAGCAGCCTTCTCTTGCTCCAAGTTTTTAATTTCATCCATCAAGACTCCTTTAACCTTCTCCAGTCTCTGGGATCTACAAGAAATAAAAGGACATGACAGCAAATAGACTGTGGCCATGTTAGCTGGATACAACATACATATTTGTTCTGTTTTCTTGAAACATTAGCACAGACACGTGCATCTTACACTGACTCATTTGTATTACTCAACCCATTTTAAAAGATGAGAGGGGCTAGGAGCCAGACTTACAAAACGTATTGCCAGATTTAATGTGATATAGGCCTGTGCCAGTAACAACGTCCTCTTTGTTCAATATGCAGTAAAATCTTTAAACTGTTTTTTTTTTCTCATATAATTTGATCTGATTATGACACTCCATCCTGTACTCCAAATACTAAGGCCCAGTCCCGTTTCTTTTTTTTTTTTACCCCTACCCCATGTTTTGGAGTGTAACCCTTTCTCTTTGGAACAGAGTTACAAGGGGAAGGGGTGAAATCCTCCTTCTAAGAACTGGGAAAACCCTTCAAGCAGCCGATACAGATATATAGCAGTGGAGTGCTGAAGTTCAGCAACCTAACTGCTCTGCTGATTAACTAGTTAACTTTAAAGCATCGTATGTCTTCAGAAAGAGGGCAGGTGATGCATCAGTTAATTATTATTGTCCATTCCTTAATTCCTCTGTGATGGGAAGATGAAATTAGCTTTTATTACCTTTTATTTTATTTTTCTGATTCACCTTAAAAGAGATTTCTGGTGTGAAATTGACTTTGGTGGAACTGAAACGTGATAAAAGTAATTTCCTTTGTTCAATAGCTCAACTCTATTATTCTGCAGCTTTCTGAGATCCAGTATTTTGTGCACTTTGCCCAAACCAGCTTTTAGAATGAGTGAGATGGGAAATATTTTGTCCCTGCAGATAAATAGCTTATTCCACAGTTATTCAGGCTCAAAGTAGCTTCACACTTCAATGGTAGAATCCGGAGAGTTCTGACATTTAAAACGAGGTATTTAGAACTTTAAAACTGCACAACAAGTTTATTAAAAGCCACTGTTACAATAAGTCAACCGTTAAGCATAAACGAACAGGTAGGATAGTTGAGCAGATTGCAAAATTAAATGCATGACTTCCAGCTGTTGCTGAAAATACCTGGTTACTGTCGATATTATAATGCAAAGAACCAGCAACAAATTACAGAAACATTGCTCAAAAAGTTGTACTATTCGTGCTCGACAGTTATCGACTTATTGTGACTCAAATTTAAGATTGTAGCGCCCTGAGATTTACCTACGCTATGGGATGTCAACAGCGGCTTTTAATAAACTTCTTAAACAGTTTTAAAGTTCTAAATACCTCGTTTTAAATGGCAGGGCTCTTTGGATTCTACCATTGAAGTGTGAAGCTTCTTTGAGCCTAAATAACAGTAGAAAAAGCGATTTATCTGCAGGGGGAAAATATGCCCCATTCATTCTAAAGCCTGTTTTGGCAAAGTGCACAAAATACTGGATCTCAGAAAGCTGCAGGAGAAAAGAGTTGGGCTTTTTATCACGTTTCAATACACCTTAAGTCCATTTCACACTGAAGTTCTCCATTAAATGCTGGAGCAGATCATAAATGAGTCTGAGGTGAAGTTTAACATTTGTCAAATAAAGAATTAAAAAAAATGTGCAGTTCAGTTCAATTAGTGTTTTGGCTGTAGCATACATTCGTCTTTACTGTTGCCAAAAAGTGTAATTACTCTTTTAATAAAGAATAGAACTGATGTGCTGTACGACAGGTGCTGCTTAGCTTACCCAGACTGTTAAAGAACTGAAACAAGATGTTGTTTTGTTTGATGTGTGAAACCTGATGCCCAGACAATGTACTAAAATGTGCACTTTACCACAAAGAGCTTACAGACATGAAATCTACCTGCAGTGCAACAACAGCTGTGATTAAACCTTGCTATGGGTTGCCTTCATTTTCTTTTTTTTATGTCTAACGTAATAAAAGCACATTTTATTATAGTTATTTATAAATTAGGATAACCAGACTAATTCTGTTTGTTCTTTGTCCATCCTTTACATACACAGTATACATTGTCCAGGCAATTTTTGTCAAGCACTGGGGCTGGTACATGTAAATGCTTTTCCCCAAATGCTTTTTACAAATTTGTGCTGTGCAACTGTCTTTAGTTTTTCATTGTTTAATTGTTACACTTTCAGCTTACAGTACTTAAAGTATTGCCTTTAGAACCTGCATCTCTAAGATCAGGCATGTTTTGAGTGTATGACAGGTTTAGGGGGAATATTTTGCCCTTGATGTAAAAGAGGTTTTTCAGTCTGACCTGTATTTATGCACTTGCACACTGATGGAAGACACGTGATGCTTAAAGGTCTTTAGGGACTGCTTGGTGAAAATATCCATCCTCCTGGAGCGGTTCTGAGAGACAACCACACACAAGCAACACATCATTAGTGTATATTGTAATTACAAGCACAATTAGCTATCAGTCAGAGATCAGACACTTTTTATGGATGATAATGATCACTAGCAACCTTAATTGATGTTCAGACAACGACCAGGATCAGATAAATAAATAAATAATAACCAAGAATGTAATATAATAATATAACAAGCTTTCAAAGTAACATTTTAGATAGATCAAATTGACATTTATTTACATAGCATACTGAGCATACTTTCTGTAACTGCAATATGTGCTCTCAGGTCTATAGCAAATTAACATTTTTCCACAATTCTAGGTGATATGATTACAAATTACAGTGGCTTGCAAAAGTGTTTATACCCCTTGAACTATTTCACATTTCACATTGTCACCTTACAACCACAAACTTAAAATAAATTTTAAGATTTTAAGTGATAGACCAACATAAAGTATCACATAATTGTGAAATGGAACGAAATGTATACATGGTTTCACTGTAATTACATCTTCCCAGTCTGTTGCAGCCTCCAAATGGATTTTCTTCCAAGATTGCCCATTATTTAGTTCCATTCATAGTTCCATCAACTCTGACCAGCTTCCTTGTCCATGCTGAAGAAAAGAATTACCACAGGATGATGCCACCACCATGTTTCACAGTGGGGACAGTATGTTCAGAGCTGTGGATTTCTGCAGCTCCTCTAGAGTGACCATGGGCCTCTTAGTAGCTTCTCTGACTAGTGCTCTTCTTGCTCAATCTGTCAGTTGGGTGGAAGCTTTGCAGTTGTAGAACACTTTTTCCATTTTTGGATGAAATATTGAACAGTGCTCTTTAGGATGCTCAAACCGTGGGATATGTTTTTATAAGCTAACCTGTCTGGTGAGTGTCTTGGTCTTCATGTTCTCTAACAAACCACTAAGGCCTTCACAGAACAGGTGTTTATATTTATACTGAGACTAAATTACACAATGCTGGACTCTATTAACTAATTAAGTGATTTCTGAAGGCAATTGATTGTACTGGATTTTAGGGTGCTTTCACACCTGAAAGTCTGGACCGTGGTCCGAAACAAGGTTCATGTATTTGCTACATTGTGTATATTTGGTCTGCTTATTTTTGTTTTCACACTGCAGTTTAGGGAGCACACCATAGACCTTTGTGTGATACTCCTACATCCTTTCATCATCACTTACATATTCATGCATTTTCCTTAACTTGACTGGTTTTACATGTGTCTGAAGTTGGCGTGTTGACAATTCAGCGGGTGGTTCATTCAGTGGAAAGCCTTTCCAGGATAAAGATAAAATGAATAAACACAGTACTCTAGGTTAGTTCAAATTCGCCAAACGAAGGTGCTTGTCCTGAAGCAACTGTATCCACGGCTCATTTTTCCTGCTTTCCGGTTATTTTGAGAGGGTACTGACTGCAGCCTGCAGGAAGGCGGAGTTGGTTATTTTTCTTCTTCTGCTGCTGGTGTTGTTAAGGAACGCCTGCTCAGCTTCCTGTAGTTGGTCCGAAAGTTCGAACCATACAGAAAAGCGCTTTCACACTGCAGGCGAACCGGACCATGGTTCAGAAGATCCGGACAGAGACCACCTCTCTTGGTCGGACCAAAATCTGGTCTTATGGTCCGGATCGGACCCTTTCACACCTGCTACTTTGGTTCGGACCAAACTGAAAGTCTGACAGTCCGGACCAAACGAGGCAGGGGTAAAAGCACCCTTATTTATGGGTTTCAAAGTAAAGGGGGACAAAAACTTTTGCAGTAAACACTTTTTTGATTTTTATACTAAAAATGTTCAGTCATTTTCCCACTGTCACACAATACTTTAGTGTAGTCTTACCTCAAACTTTCTTTTGAGTTCTGTGCTGAACTGGCGGCACACATAACTCATCTCCTGAGAGGAGCTGATTTCAGACTGTGGCAGATCTGCATCAGCCTCCACACTCGCTTCCCAACAGCTCGATTCTATATTAGATACCACTGTGGACCGCATCTCCACATCTTCAACTTTCAAAAAAAACACACACACACACACACATATTATTTCTCTTTCCTTCTGGTGTAATTGATTTCTCCTGCAGAGAAACTACCTGCTGCACTGGGACTTCCACTTTGGGAGGCTGGGGAGCTCTTCCTAAGTCTTCGCCTCTTCCCTGTTGTCTTCTCCTCCTCTTGCTCATCTTCAGAGCTGGTCTGATCTACTATGAAATGTTTAGAGACTGTCACAGCGAAAACGTTCAGAATCTACACAGCACTTCTTTCAGTCAAATTTGAAAAATGCTGGTGTTTTACTCCAATTCTGGAGAGTCACTGCTGTCCTGCAGAGAACACATTATATTACATATCTAGTACAGTAAACCAAGGTGCTTAGAACTGATGGAAAACATTTTTACACCAGCACCAGAGTTGGGCACCCCTGCCCACTCTTACTAAGTATCTAGAAACACATACACACATCTCCCCTTTCTGAACCAACTGTCTAAACTGTCTAAACAGTTTTATTACAGCAACCTTGTGATGATACACTAAAACCTACCTTTTTTCTTATTCCATGGTTTCTCATTGGGCTTGAACAGCTTCCTTGGCTTCATTGTAATGGCCAGTTGACTGGGTACAACCTTAGTGTCCTCCTCTTCTTCACTGTCCCCAGACAAACTGTCAGACTTGGATGAGCTGTGCTGTTTTCGACGGGTTGCTGGACCTGATGGAATAGAGTGTAAGGTATCGAACTTTGTGAATTAAGCACAAGTTTGGCCTTAAATTAAGTGTTTTCCCACTAATTTAAAATGTTCTGCATTGTAGATTAATACTAAAATCATCCAAAATAAGGAAAAAAACAAGCCTCAGAAACTGCAAGGCACACAGCATGAGGCACTAGGTAGGATTGAGATTTTGTGCTCGTGGGCTCCCCCTACAGTTGTAGAGTGTAATAAATGT
Organism: Astyanax mexicanus; assembly: GCF_023375975.1. Classification (NCBI taxonomy): domain Eukaryota; kingdom Metazoa; phylum Chordata; class Actinopteri; order Characiformes; family Acestrorhamphidae; genus Astyanax; species Astyanax mexicanus. Next base: position 28,909,025 of record NC_064420.1, on the reverse strand, counting down.
TTCAGGCTGATAAGTTTCTCTTTCTCGTTTTCTGGCTTTCTCAGACATATTCGGTCTCTTTTCAGGTTCTGCCAGAGTGTCTGTATGTTAGTTTGTAAAGAATGTACCAGTAATCCTTGTAGAACTGTTAGAACTAAAGGTCGGAAAGCAGGTCGCAGTTCTAGCGAAGGTTGAGTCTGGTGTGAGCCCAGAGGAGCTCCGGCACAGACACAAGAGCACCGCTATTCCACCTATTACACCTCAATGGAGCGCTGCAGTGAGTTTCAAGATGTAATTTTACTTCTTTAAAAAGATAAAAAATCAAGGAAATCCTACCTACTGCTGTTTTAACACTTCTAAGTTACTACATGATTCCTTATGTGTTACTTCACAGTCAGGATTACTTTAGTATTAATTTGCATTGTAGGAAAAACAAAGAAGAACATTGAATGAAAAAGTGTGTCCAAACTTTTGACTGGTACTATATATTACCTGACTTAAATTCTGTCTCATCTGCCTTGCCTTCTTGGGAACGTTCAGGTGTCTTCTGTGAACAACAGCAAAAAAAAACTTGAGTTCACTCTAACAAACACCAGAGACTACCAGAAGATGGAAAGCCCTACCTCCAGGTTTGTGCAGATCATAGCTATGTTGTTCACAGATCTGTGTGAAGACTGACTCAGTGTCACCAAGGAGACTACAGACTCTTTGTCAAAGGATGCCTGCAGGCTTCTGCAACTGACACTGTTCAAGAAGCCTCTCAGATCTTCTTCCAAATCGGGAGAACTGAGCTCTGAGGAATGGGCAAGAGTCTCTCTCCCTGTAGAAGCTATGAGAGGTGGGGCCATAGAGGGCGCTGGACTCAGCTCAGGACCCTGAAGAAGGTTAGTGGGACAAGGGAGAGACAGAGTCAAGAAAGTTCAGTATGCCAAGCCACTAACTGTACACAACTGAATGTCCACTATAGTTAGTAATCTCTGACAACCCAGATCCAAATTTGGATTTGTATCCACAGTGGAATATCCAATATGAAACAAACATTTTTTTTTTTTTTATAAATAACAACAAACTACAACAAATGCAAGCTCTTATTTTAAAGATTTTCTTTCTGGGCACACCTCTGCAGCACTGTGCTTCTTAGAAACGGGCGTCATAGAAGGAGAACAGGGAAGTCGGGCATTGCTTTGTCTTCTTGAAGTCTTGTAGAAGGACGAAGCCTGGATCCCTTTGAGGTGTTCAGGTGGTTCCAATGGTGGGGAGACAGCACCCACAGGAGAGACTGCTGGAAGCCGGAGGGGTGTAATAGGAGATCTGCTTAATGTTGCACTCTTCTCTGCAGCTAAAGGGAAAAACGCACAAAGTCTGAGCGTCAAAAACAAAGGATGTAATACACTGACATGTATTATCATATGTCAATAAGGCTTAAAGTATATATGTGTGCGGAGTCTCCTGAATATGGATATGAATGTAATTTCTTCCAATTATTGGTCTGTTCACAAGAAAAAATGACTTCTATGATGTATTCCTTAAGACACATTTCAAAACTAATACAGGAGTGGGCATTCCCAAGCCACCCCAAGGTGACACATCATGATTTATTTACTTACTGCTCTCCCATGACTATTGGCATGTCAGTGTGTAAGAACTTAATAAAGCTAGATGTGTATAAAGCAGATAAGTTCTTACATCTCATATTCTCAATGGAAACAGGAGAAGGACTAAAAGAAGCAAGTTTGGTAGTCCAGGATTCCCTCAGGTCCTTTGTTAATTCCTGAAGAGTCTTCTTGCTCTTCGACTGTTTAGGATCCCGTAATGTTGCTACATCTTCCTTGTCTATCAAATTTTTATCTATGCTCATCTTGGTTGGTGTTTCTCCTGGTTTTATATTCTCTTTCCCACGTCCTTCCATCACACCAACATAAAGCGTCAGATCCTTCTTTTCTTCTTCCCCTGTGACTTCAGCTGGTGCCTTTTGAGGGTGATTCTTCTGTTCAGTGAAATTTAAAGAAAATCTTAAAATTAAAATAAATCTTTAGTAACACTTTACAATAAGGGTCACAAATAACAGTACTTACTACAGTAGCAGTTAACACTGTGAAATGGTTACGTTATGTCTCAAATAATTAACTGACGCTAGAGAAGACATTATTAAACATTTCTAAGTTTGAATGCTTAAGAATGTTGTAAATAATAATGAAATGAGACAATAGTACAATATTTTGTAGTGTGATTAATTTTGTCTTGTGTCAATTAATAATTAGTTGAAACATTCTGACATAAATACTGTTATTTAATGTCTCCATATTTTGGTTTTCTAATCTTTAAATATATATACAGCTCTGGACAAGAGACCACTTCAGTTTCTTAATCAGTTTCTCTGATTTTGCAATTCATAAGTATATGTTAGAGTAAAATGAACATTGTTCATATTGAACATAAACATATTGCCATTCAGAAAATAAGAAAAGGCTTGCAGAGCTTTCAGACCTCAAATAATGCTAAGAAAATCAATATTTGGTGCAGTAATCCTGGTTTTAAATCACAGTTTTCATGCATCTTGGCATGTTCTCCTCCACCAGTCTTACACACTGCTTTTGGATAACATTATGCTACTCCTGGTGCAAACATTCAAACAGTTGGTCATCCATCTTCATCTTAATTATATTTCAGTGTTTTTTAATTTGGTAAAATCAAAGAAACTCATCATTTTTAAGCGGTCTCTTATTTTTGTAAGCTGTATATACATTGGTATAACTGTAAAATACCCTACCTCAAAAAGAGGACCCAAGGGTCTAAGGGAAGATCCAGGCAAGGCTACACCCTTTTCTTTAGCTAAGGGCAGACACACACATACACATGTATACATTTGTATAAATATAACAACGTATCTAAGGAGATCTGTTCATAGCAGAAAAAAACTTACATCTCATTTTGTTAGTGGACAGATTTATAGAGCTGAAAGAAGTGACATTAGAGGATCCAGATTCTTTTTGTCCCTTGGTGGATTCCATGGCATCGATCAGCATCTTCTTCTTTCTCTTTAACTGTTCAGGACTGTGCTGTCTTTCAGTTTTTTCTTTCACAACTGCATGACTAGTCTTTGACTTTGCTTCAGTGTTTTCTTTTTTTGCTGCAGGTCGTCTTGTCTGAAATGCATCTCTATTCTGAGGCTTCTCTGTCTGTTTGATGATCTGCTTCTGTTCAAAGTTGAATGAAAAGAAAAAAACCCTTACTGACCCTTTAGCCAAAGAAAACATCAAAAAGGACATAGAATTCTATTTCAGACTATTTGTAGAATACAAACGAATCATGCCTTGGCCGGAGGTGGTTCAACGGTCTCTGACTCATTCTCAGAGTCTGATGGCTCTTTGTAGGATTTGGTCTGAGCTGCATTTCTTTGAGGTCTACCTGCGGGTCTGCCTCTGGCAGCATTCTGTCTTTTCTCTTTCTGCTCCACCACCTTCTTCTGTCTCTTCTGACAGTGAGATAACAACAGCAGTGACAAGGCAGTACACAAGGATAGCACACAAATCCAGTGTACCAAAATTATAAGAATTATTAAATATACATTCATTAAATCAACAATTGTTTTATCCTCACCATCCTTGGTTTTGGCAGCTTTTTTTCAACATTTGCTGAAGAAAGGGGCATGTTTGGAGTCTCAACTAAAATAAAGTAAGAATTATATGAAACACTTTCTTGCCAGTTAGAAAATCAGGCAACACTTGAACAACATGTGATATAAAACAAAATAAGCAAGTGTGTTATTCTATGTGCTCTATGTAACCAAAGATATAATCAAATTTTTAAATCATAATGAAATCCTTGCATTGTTAAATAATTACCATGTATTAGAGGTTATCTAATGGTAAAGGTGAAGTAAGTCAAACAATACTTTAGCAAGTAAAAGATATTGATTTGTATGTTTCAACAGATAAACACAAATTATATCATTAGAAACAAACAACTTTAAACAGACAAAAAGCCACAAGCAAGAGGTGTGAAAAGCATACATGTGGTGTCAGCAGGAGGAAGTCTTGGCTTAGCTGGCTGCCTCGTATAGTCTGCCACTTTCGGCTTAGGCCTCCTGTTTTCTGATTTTATCCAGCTAACCTCTGTCATATTGTCTGCATCAGTGTCGCTGAACAAATGCTTCTTCACATTACGAACAACAGGCTATACAAATGCAAGCACAAAAACAAGTGTGAACTTTGAACACTGAAAATTGTACTACTGTCAATGTCAAATACAAATGTGTTTTATAAAGAAAGAGATGAGGAAGCCACCAATCTTTATCTCCACTAAATAGATATGATTTTCAATAGCCTAATATTATGAGCTATGAGAAAATTTGCTTTACATACGTATGTAAGTTTATGAGAGCATTTTTATTGTCCTAATGCGGAATTTTTTCATTGATTAACAAGACAAAACATGACACTAAGTTTGTAAAACAGACTCAGCAAATTAAGTTCATACTATGGCCATATGTGTTAAACCTGTCTGCTGAACATATCAGAGGAACAAAACTGGAGAAATATGACTGAAGATACTGAATTAATGGAAAAACCTTATAATCGTTGCTATGCAGAGGAAAACACTCCAGATAGAAAATTAGCTGACTTTATAAATGGCCAAGAACACAGCAACAAAACAGGAATGTCACCTCATTGCTCATTCAGGTCCACTGGCTACTGGTTGCTGCTCTTATTAAATTCAAAGCTCTTAAAATTGCCTATAAGGGCGCAGAGTGGTCCAGCGGTCTAAAGCGCTGCCACTAATAGCGGGAGGTCGCAGGTTTGAACACCCGCTCATGCAGCTTTGCCATCAAGCTTCCGGCGCTCAGAGGGAGCAAAATTGGCCCTGCTCCCTCCGGGTGGGTAGATGGCGCTCTCTCCCCACATTACTCCTAGGGTGATGTCCACAGCACAGGGCGTCTGTGAGCTGATGTACCGGAACCGAGTGGCTGCTCAGCAATACTGCATCAGCAGCAGATCAAAAAAGAAGCAGTGGCTGGCTTCACATGTATCAGAGAGGCATGTGCTAGTCTTTACCCTCCTGGTGTGTTGGGGCATTACTAGTGATTAGGATTAGGGAATCCTAATGAGTGGGTTGGGTAATTGGCCATGTATATTGAGGAGAAAAATGTGATGTAGGCGATTGTAAGAACAAAATACGTACTACTAGCAGAACAGGAGCATCCCTCACTATCTTTAAGAAACTCCTGAAAACAGATCTATTTAAAGAGCACTTACTTTAATAACACCTTTAAAAAACTAACTACTTCCAACCTCATTTCCTTCTTCCCAACATCCTCCTCAATGCTTTTTTTTACCTTGAACTTCTACACCCTCTATTGCTAAATGCACATCATTATTGTAAGTATCTTTGGATAAAAGTGTCTGCCAAATGTAATGTAATGTATTAAATAAAAGTTAAACTAACCAAAAGAATAGACGAACTTCAGCTCAGTATGAAAATATAACAACAAAGACTAAAACAACAGCACACAGCTAACTTAATCATTATTGGTAAAGCTATAGAAGTGCTGGACAGATATAACCCGCTTGAATGAGTTATAAACAACGAAGGATCCAGCCGTTTAGAAATATGACACAGATTAAATAAAAGTTTAAAGATGAAAGAACATGAAAAGAAATGTACTCATTTGTCTTTACAAAGGTCAGGCTTTTCCAGGCTTGTCTTGTCTTTTGTCAGGAAAAATATAAAAGAGAGCATTTTGCACAGCAAAGAAAACAAGCAACTTAATCAAATCAAGTCTCACATCTTAGTTGAAGCCCAGATAACAAAACCAAAGCTCTGCTATTGTTGACATGTTACAAGAAAAGAAAGAGAAGATACATGAATATAATCTAATAAATCACGAAAAGGCTTTTAATATGTGTAAAGGCCAGAACACAAAAAAAGGATATTTTTTAGAAACCCTTTGATCGTAAGACTCAGATGTAACATAATGCCATTTAATAATGAGAGATTTAGAGTTTTAGTCATTGTTCTATTTCATCAATTAAAAAACACATAGTAAATGGTTTTAAAAAGTATCTGACCTTCGCAGGAGGGCACTTCTTAGCAGAGCTGGACAGATCCAGGGAATTGCTGAGCACACCAAAAGAGAAATAACAACATTATTTGTAGAATGGACTTGCTCAAATAATAACGGTATAAATGGAATTCAATTAAACTACCACCAAAGTAATGCATGCTTAAATACACTTTAATAAATTAGAAAGTATCTGGTTTAGGAGGTCTAGTGAATAATGGAGAGTATGGGGATTGTCTTGCTTAAAAACACATAATGAATGAACTGAAAAGTTCAACCATCAATAGATGGACACCATCTCACACATTAGCACTGAAATTTAACCGTACTAAAGATTAACATGGTTACATGAATGATATTACCTGGTTTCTATTCCAGACGTCTCAGAAGAGTTCCTCATTTTCTTCTGAAAATACAAAATCAGGACTTGCATAATAGTAAATGTACGGTATAAAACTAATGTTATTAAGAAACCAATGTACTTACCCCACCACATTTTGGTGCATCCAATTGAAATTTAAAAACATCCCTGTTAAAAATAAGCAAACATCAAGTATATGGCAAAACCTAATCATTACATAGAAATTAAATTCAATAAAGATCTCTAGTTCAGATTTGCTATATTAAAACTAAATGTACAAAAACTAATTGTTAAAATGTTGTGTACTCAGGCTGATTCAAAAGCTTCTTGGATTGATTTCGTGAATTTAGAAATTCACAGGAGCCAGCAGATGATATCTTTGCCTAAAATAACAACAAGAAAATCACTTTAACTCTAAGAATAATTAAAAAAAAAACACTACACAGAATGTGTTTAGGTATTTTTGGCTAATTTCAGTAAAATGTAAACTTGAACACAACACAAGTAAAAATGACATAATTCATCACTTACAGTTAAACCTGGATACCAGCTCTTGTTGAATATATCCCTTTAGAAAAAACAAACATAACTAATAAATCATATAATAGTTGCAAAAAAACAAACACAAAATGGTATGTTCATGTTACCTGTTAGCTGACGAAGTGTTAAACTGAGAGGCCTTCTCTGGTGTTGCTCTAATAGAGGTAGTGCTCTTATAATGGCTGGATATTTGCTTCACCACAGTGCCTGCAGCTTTTTCTGACTTTTAATAAAAGCAAAGAACATTTTAGAGGTCTGTATTTGTTACATGTGAAGCACCTCATTCCCTTACTCATGTTTAGCAGGAGTCTCTAGAGAGAGGCACTATTAGCAATCAAACAGCAGTCTTGCAGTGTTTGCATACACCTGCTGTTAAAAGGCACAGATAATCAATGCTTTTCTTACTCCGTCCTGCATTATTCTAAATTTTTGTATTCCTTAATGTCTTTACCTTATTTTTTCCCATGTTGCCCTTAGCTTGTGCAGACTGAGCTGGTTTAGCTGGCATTGACTTCTTTACAGATGCAGGCCCTTTCTCTGCACTTCTAGGCTTTGTCATGTGCTGTCCCACTGAGGAGCTTCCCTTCTGAACCACAGTGCAGGGCTCCCCCTGCTGCTCCCGCTCCCTCAACACCTGCTGCAGTCTTTTGGTCAGTTGAGCATGGAGCTGCTTGTGTGTGAGAACCCCAGAGTTGCACTGGGCTGAGGATGGTCGCTGTGGGAGCTCTGGGCAGACAGGCGTTGAAGCGATAATCTCTGGGGAGGTGAAAGATGAACCATTATGAGACACATGCTTGAAACATACAATATGGGGCAGTTTTCCAGACAATGATTAGGGCTATTATCCTATTATACAGCATTTTTACAAATAGGAAAATATAGCATATGTTTTTCACTACAAGTCGCACTTAAAATCCTAATTTTCCCAAAAATCGTCAGTGTGCCTTTTAATCCTTATTGTTTTAGTCTTATGTATGAATTTTACCAGTCAGGTTGTAAGAAGCAGTAAAGCCACTCTCACTGCCAAATTGCAGGGTTATTCAGGAGTGTCAGTTTAGTTATCTGGCTGGAGTAGCATTAGCATTTCCCTGTTCAGAGGGGAGTATTATCAGACTGTAGTCTACACCTAACCATGGCTAGCACTGCTGGAGTAGCATTAGCACTACTCGCTAACCATGCTCGCTATTTCCCTTTCCAAAGGGGAGTATTATCGGCCTGTAGTCTGAGCCTAACCCCGCTAATGCTAATGAAATTCGATAATCTAAGCTTACTGTAAATGAATGAAAGTGCTATAATTAAACAAATAAAAAGTTTTCAGGAAAGAACTCTGTGTAGATTTACATCCAGTGCTCGTTTGACCTTTTTATTATTATTTTTTTTATTTAGCTTAGCTTCAATTAACTTAGTTAGCTACCCCCCACCACCACCACCATCCAACAGCAAGACCTGCTGAATTATAAGTTCCTTATAGTGTCTCTTGTCTCTTAAAATGTGCCTTGTAATCTAGTGTGCCTTATGTATGAAAATAGACCAGAAAATAGACGTTCACTGATAGTGCGCCTTATAATACATTGTGCCTTATAGTGCTAACAATACAGTAGTCCACAACTATGCTTAATCTCTATGTGGAAAACTGACCCTAAATGGTTTAAAGGAAAAGCATGCAGCATGCAGCTGAAATAGTCTAGCATGCAGCTGAAAAAAATAGCAAGAACCTGTGCTCACAACATTAATTGTGTACAAATTACCGCCTAGGCAATAACAAAAGTTATACTTTGAAAAGAACCCACCTGATTGCAATAGTTCCTTTTGCCAGGGCAACATTGATTCAGACACAGAACTTCTCTTGTTTTTTGTAAAATGGCAGAGGCCTGGTAATCTAATAATGGAGCATACACAAAAAATTCACATTCAGGAGCACTGATCAAAACATAGCACTGGAGAAAAGGCAAATGAAAATCTTTCTATTTAAAAACAACATGTAGATTTGCCCAACACTACTACAATCTGTGACAAGAACAGCACTCTACGCTCGCATAAGGGACATATTTAAAAAGATCCTGTTCTTGCCATTATGTTGTTTGTATATTTTAAACAAAATACAGTATATTAATATTTCACTCACATTGATGTTTCTTTTCTTGTAGAAGGCTGGGAGTCTGGAACCATGCTGCTGTCTTTTTTGAGTACAAATAAAAAATGGTTAACGTTTAGTATGTTGTTAATTATGATCTAATCGTTGACATTTAACTGATCATATTGATATACCTAAAGGCTGGTCATCAAGCTCTTGATCAGCCTGCACCATCTCTACTGCTTTATCTACAGAAATGTGCTAAAAAAATACAGAATATGTTAATGTAAGGTCAAACAAAAAATGTTGGCAGAGTTTTGTCAAACAGTACAAATCAAATACTGTGCAGTAACTTACTCTGCGATATTTCTCTGCTTCTTGACGACTTTTCCTGTCCTGTGGTACATTTTCAGTCTGTAAAGGTGGAAATACCTAGTAACCACACACACACACATTTTTCACACAATTATAAACTTTTCTATGTAAAAAATAATCAATATTATTATTTGGATTGTGGGAGGCTGTATATTTTAATGCAACAAACCTGTTTTTTAAGATTTTCAACATGCTCACTAATTAAAGGCACGCTGTGGGACAATTTAGCCAACATTAATTCTTTCAGTACATTCCTGTTTTTCTGCACAGAAGATGAAGTCACCATCTGTAGAGCTGGTTTTGCCTTAGCCTTCCCATGTGGAGCTGTTGAAAATTAATAATAATAAAAAAAAACCTAAATGTTTCTTGTACTAAGTACTGCAAAAGCTTACCAAAAATTGAACCACACTGTGTAATCTAAACGCCAAAACAAAATAAGTTAACCTACTGGCAGGAATCACACAGCTGAAAGGGCTTTTACCCAGCTTCCGTCCTGCACTGCCAAAGACAAACATGCATGTCTCAGAAGTCTTGCTCCTCTGTGGGGTTACTGTCTAAGAAAGACAAACAAAAGAAACAGGTATGAGAAAAAGGAAATATACTTATATCACATATAACAATATAAGTATAAGTTAATAATTAAGTTGACACTACATAAAACTATTTTATATATAAAAAAGACTTAAGATCAATATGCCAAATTAGTGAAAATAAAGCAATTACAAACTATTACTTGCTGGTTGTGACTTTGGGCATCTTTCTCAAGATGTGGACAAGACTGAAAGGGTGTTCCGTTCTTTAGTGTTCTAGGCACAGTTTTCTCTGTAGGCTCAGAGGACAACTGGCTCTCTGGAAAAAGAACCTGCCCACAAGACACCAAAGCAATATTAATGCAAGGCATCAAAACCCGTATACAGCTCTAGAAAAAATAAGAGACTGGTGGAGAAGAACATGCCAAGATGCATGAAATCTGTGATTAAAAATACAGGGTTATTTCACCAAATATGGATTTTTGAACTCTTTATGAATATGAACTTGTTTTGTTTACATTATTTGAGGCCTGAAAGCTCTGTATTGTTTTTTTGCATCTTTCAGCCACAAATAAATGCTCTAATTTTCTTTTTTTTGGAATCTGTGAGAAATGCTGTCTGTATAGAATAAGTAATGCAAATGCTATTATATTTGGACTGGTATAACTTAAGAGCCAAACCTAAATTAGCTAGAATTAAGTTAACTCCATTATCTAACAATGCAGATATTAATAAATCATATGCAAAATAGTATGTAGAAAGAGACTTTTGCTTACTGTACCACATAAAATTTCTAACATAACTATAACTCTACCTATAATAAAAACATGCTTACCTGTGAACCTCCTTCATCAAGAATGATTTGAACAGTGGTTTTTACCACTGATGTTGTAGTCTTCCCAATGAATTTCTAAAAAGTTGCAAAAGGAAACTGGTTTAAACCAGAAAATCTGGTTTAATAAAAATACACTACACAGAATTTACATTATTTATGCTGAATCTCTCCCCCTCAAACACTGGGGTTGTCCCAACTTACTTTGTTCTTGGCCTCGCCATAGACTTTCTTGGTGGCTTGGAGGATATCTAAGGAAGAGCTGAAGTGGATGGTGAGTCTAGAGCCCTCAATATTGCTTACAAACACTGGCTCAGTCAGAACCAGCTGCAGCACCTTCACATCTTTCTCATCTAGACTCATGTTTACAGATACAGTATAATTAAGCATTCAATTTTCTCTAAAAGAAAAGTCCATTTCAAGATAGTGAGGTTGATTACTGTTACACAACTACCTTCTACTGTGTAACTGAGGATCTCGTTTTCTCCTATGCACAGAGTGTCCCACTGACCTTCCTGCTAAAACATCAGAGGTGAAAAAAGAATGAACCTTGTAATTAAACTTATGTTTGAACTAATGTTCCATGTACAAATTCACAACTAGGTTCAACAATAAGAAGTACCTGGGCCTGGTCATCACCGAGACAGAAGTAGAAGGAAATGCTTTGGCTCCCAAGGTTGAAGTCAATCCAGAATTCCTTTAAGTTTTCATCCACTGGCATCAGCAGCTGTAAGCATAACCCCATAACTTTCACAAAGATTCAACGGTCCACAATACTGATAATGTAGTGTTCAATACTAAATACTTGCTTTCTGAAAATATATTAAGAGCACAGACAATTGTGTCTGAGTAAAAAATGTACAAAAGCAGTTGTCACATTATCATATCGTTTTAACTTTGGAATCACTTCCCATATAATGATTATTTTTTTAAACAATAAAAATGAAACTACATAAACTATAACACTGCAAGTTATGTACCAAATGTAATTTTTAGATGCTAGAAATTTGTGTATTATGAGTACTCAAAGTATCTGTCAGGTCTGGTGCTGAAAGCACTCCTGTCTCTCCCACATTCAGCGCTGCTGACGATCTCCAGTCTCCCAACTACACTTCCCAGAACACACCACACTCTGACATCACACACTCACCTGATCACCTGCCACCACCCGGAAGCCCTGAATATTGATTATCCACACTATAAAAACCCCCTTCACTTACACTCTGTGCCGAGTAATTGATTGGTTAGCCCTCATTACAAAGCGTATCTCTATATTTCCTATATTTGATCTTCTGGTTTTTGACTCTCTGTACTGTTCTACCTCGACTCTGATTTTTGCCTTCTCTCCGCTGTTTGGATCTCTGTGTATGAACTCTGGACTGTCCCTCTATCTGGTTTGTGCTATTTCTCTCTGGTTGTTGTTTGCTCCCGCTGACCTTATTCTTCAGTCTGACTACCCTGCTATTGTATTTATATCTGCTCTATTTAATAAATATCCCTTTATACTGCATCTGCGCTTGTCTGAGTATATCTGATCATTACAGTATCTGAACATCTGAAACTAAAATAACACAATATCCTATAAGTATCCTATATTATAATAGTATACTATACATCTAAATTATATATTTAAATAATTCTCTCTAAATATTGAGCAATTCATCATCAGTTCTGACATAATACTCAGGATTACTTTATTATAACATGTTATTCCTCTTTTTCTGTCCTTTTATCATTTCTCTCTCCTTTCATCATTCTGCACACATTTTAATTTTTCAACTTCCCACTGCCACAAAATAGTTTTTGTATTATGAATCGTACTGATCAAAACATTTAATCTGAACTTGATTTAAACCAAAAATAGTAATTTAATCTTTTTGAATGGTAGAACATTATGGATTTACCAACCTCATGTTTGTCCAAAAACACCTCCAGACAAGGGTAAGAGTACACTCTGTAAGAAAATGGAGTGTAACAGCATTTAGCAAACAACATAAAGGAGTAAACAAAAAACTTTGTTAAAATCATAACTGATATACCTTCGTTCTTCGCCTTGCATTCCGTTTACTAGGTTTAAAAATTTCCGACAATCCTGTATTTAACATTCACAAAAGCATCCGTCAGTGAAATAACTGTGATTTCCTGTGGTTAATTCAAATTATTTTTATAATTTGTTATGTTTTACTTTAATGAATGGGTATATATTGAAGCACTGCTAGAATTTATTATTTTAAAAATGGAGACCAGCAGTAAGGGTCAATGATGTGACAGCTCACAGTCTCAAACTCTGAATCCTGAATACTGCTGAATGCAGAAGCAATAAACTCCATGCTAAACCAGCGGTCAGCCAGCTCCCTCCTCTGGGAATGTGAAGTCATTCTACAGAGAGCTTCCATTAAAGCCACTTGGAGATCATAGTCTACAGAGTACCAAAAAAGCAAATAAAAAAAACACAGATCTCTTGTAGTTTTATAGTAATATTTGTATTCATTCTAATGTAAATTTGTAGGTCATAATTATCACAAAACTTGTTTTCTCTTACCGCCTCCTTTCAAGATTCGACTTGCCAAATCGTCCCTGTAGAGTAAGAGAGGCAAAAAAAATATGTACAAATAAATACATACATAAAATGTGATCTTAGGGTCACTATTTATTTTAAATAAGTAAACTTACATCACAGTTACGGCCTCCTGAGATGACAAGATCTTCTTCTCTTTTTTCAGTTCTACTGGGATCTTTCCCAGTATTACATTTAGTTTTCTTGCCGCCTGTTTTTAAAAAGTAAATAAGAAACACTGCTTAAGTTGGCCATTCTTAGATAAACAATGCATAGATTTAGTCTCAAAGTAACTAAGAGTCATTTCATAACATAATTTATTATTGTTAAGCTGTGTATGATTTTATTTAATAAAAGACTAACCTCTTTTTGGATTAGAATGTTAACTTGAGAATCAGAGGCCAGCTTGCCAATGTTATGGAGAAGGGATTCTGTTACCTGGTATGTACCTGGCAATATTTATAAGGCATTTACACTTTCTCTATTATTTGAAAATTAATTTACATGGTGTGGGTTTTAAAATGACACACATACCCTGTGTGCAGCTTTCATGAACAACCTGAGGAGAGGAGGAACAGCAAAAAAAAAAAAAAACAAGTGAGAATGATTTTAATAAATACAGAATTCAGTACACTGATTCTCAAAATATATAGACCTACTGAGCAGTAAATAAAACTGTAATTACTCACCATCAGTGCATCGAAGAAATCTTCTGCTAGGTTTATCATCACCTCATTCCTTACTGGGCCTGCTTCAATCCAGAGCTTTTTGACCTTCCCAAACCACGCTACCATGTAAACACACATACGTCAAGAAATATTTACATTCAATTCCATCAAATATGAGGACAGGGTAATATAGAAAGGCATTTATATATATACTTATCTTTCTGGTAAGTCCCTGTGACACCATCTCAGACAAACCTTTACCCCCTGGAAAGACCAGCATATCTCCCAACTTGTGAATGATGGTAAATACCACAGAAGCATTCTTCACATTCCCATTGTTGAGTTCCTATATAAAGCATTATTTTAAAATCAGCTGATGTATCATTCTACATATTCTACATACATATTCAAAATCTACAGAAACTGACCCGGTTGATAAGTTTGTCCAGTTTGGAAAGAAACTGTTTGGAGCATTTTGAAGCTCTTCCTTCTCTACTTTCATCTAGAATAATCTCATCCAGTGCCTGGACGTTACAATGCTTCAATGCCTCGTCAACTAGTCTCTCCACCTAAGAGAATGAGTAAGTATAGTTTAAATGCAGGAATCCAAAAACAGCGCAATTTTAAAAATAGCATTTTCATTGTTGGACAAAATTTATTTTATCAAATATCACTTTCAGTGACTCTCAAGCCTGTTAGCTCTCATTTAATGGCTATGTCAGGAATGTTTCTAACAGCAAGTGGTACGTTGTATTCATTAGTTGTTAGGAAAATTGATTAATACCTTCTGTCAGGATTTTTACAAGTGACAAAATGTAATGAGACTTTATTCATTCTCACCTCTTCATCTGGATCAGGTGCCATGACTCTAACCTACATAAAAAACAACTTCTTATATTACTTTGGCATACATTGTGCACTCAGTTTACAATAAAATACAAATACAAAAAATAGTTTTTGATATATAAATATAGCTAGAACCTTATGAAATAAAATTTAGAAATAAGGCTTTAAACATTTATGTATATTTTAATCATGCAACTGAAAACAAGAAAGTTACATAACTGCTCTGAAACTATTTCAATTGTGCAACATAATAAAGAAAAAAAACTTTAAACTGTTGCCATACATATGTGATAATAACAGGATGGTATAATAATATTATAGAATGATTATAGAATAATATGCTTGTAATATAGATTTGTACAACAAAAACAATTCCTTAATGGAAAATCCATACCAATATATGTCAAATAAATCATATTTTTCTTTTCAAAAACTGCCTATTGGCTCTGTGTCAGAACTGTTATTTAACTAATGGATGTTTCTGGGTCAAAGTAAGAGAGCAAACATTCAAACTGCAACTTATACTGTAGTTGGCTAGCAGGCTGGTTCCTTCAGTAGTAGAGAGAAACAAATTAAATGTAATCTGTCACTCTATTTAGACAGTTTTGTACATATATATATCTGTACTAAGTACTAAAGCATTTTAATGTTTGAGTGCCTTTTTTACTTGAACTCCATAACATTTTCAAGACAAATATCTCCTTTTTAATTCCACTACATTATGCAATATCTGTGTTCATAAAAAAATAACACAAGCGAAAAGAAGCGTAATGCAAGCACACCAATCAGGGTACAGGGCACACTTTGTTTTGAACTTGGTTTAACCTGTTGGACTTAGATACCCAGTGCAAACATAGCTTTAACATCAGTGCAACAAATATGTATGCTTGCATAAATACTGTAAAATAAATACTGAAAAACCCATGTGTAAAAAGAGTAAAAAATAGTTATTATTAAACTTAAATGTCTATTTAAGATTAAAATAAATCTTAAACTCAAACTTGTTTAGAAGTTTTTATATCCACTTGATTTTAATAAAAATAGTTTGGTTTCATTATAATGTTTTTTAAGATCATTTTAAATTTTTTTTTTATTGAGAGTAATATTTACCATAAGATAAGCTAATCGATTTAACTTAACTCGAATACCTAGTTAGCTAGCTAGCTAACTACATGATTGGTGTAACACCACTGGTTTAACTAAGTTAACTAGGTAGCTAGCGTTAGATAACTATTAGCTATATAACAATCTAACTAGGTTATCTTATTAACAAAGATTAGCTAACCTAACTTCTATTTAAGTAGCTAGCAGTTTGTTAACTAATGCTAATGCTAGCTAACTAACTAATGCAATCGTGTTACTTTATGTCAAAGACATTCACTAAATAACCTTAATATTAACTTAATTGGTAATTTTGGTAACTGTAAAAATGGTTGACTAAGCTAAGATAACTAGGTTAGCTAAAATCTAAACTTTATTCACCAAACTAAATACAGATTGGACTTACCTAGCTAACGTTAGCTTAGTTTAGCTAACTAGCTACTTTACCTACTATTTCTGTAAAATGCCATTAGCTCGGTTAACAGCAGCTTAATCCCAACGACATTTTTACCTCAGATTTAGAGTCCGATTCCCTCTGATAACTGACTCTTTCACGAGTTTCTGGCTCATGAATATTTAAGTTAGTTACTTACGCTCTTTGCTGGTTGTAAGGACTTTTTCAAATGAATGTTTATCTAGTCGGGGAGCGATTATATTATTATACACGGGGTTTAAAGCGCGCTGAAGAGGAGTTTCCACTCAGGGGCGCAGCGCGGGAAACCAGAGGGTCGCGCGCTAGGCTTCTCCAGAGCCGACTCTTGTTCAAATCCCAAATGATGGGAGTCGATTCCTTCGACGAATCTACGACGTTTCTGTGGATTCAAAAACCACTGACGTTAAACCAGACTGCTTCAGGTGAGTAAACTTAAGATTATAAACTTAAATTGGATTTCAAATCGTCGTTTTACTAAATTTTCTATTTTGTTTTCTATTGGGTCAAACGTTCAGCGTCACTGTGCGGAATCGAGCTAAAAGCTTCGGAGTCGACTCCGTCATTGAATACAAAGAATTAACATAGAATTAATATGAAATAACAACACAATATTCTTAGAAAGCAGGGAGTTGAAATTTTATTGGAATTAGAACCAAGGTAAGGCTTTTACAGGCACTTCATTTATTCACATTTGGCAAATAATTAAAGGTTTTCATCAGTGAACATTTTTATTGCATTTTTGTGCAACCCTTAGGATTAAAGTTTAATAGTGTTTAATACTGCAGGCTTTTATAGGTTATACTATTTTTATAAGCAGAGATTAATATCCACTCACTTAAATACCTTCACATTCAAGAGGTGAGACTACCAATCAGTGTTCTACTCTATAGATATACAGCTCTGGAAAAAAAGAGACTTAATTTTTTTTTTTTTTTCTTAATTTGCCAAATTGAAAACCTCTGGAATATAATCAAGAGAAAGATGGATGATGATTTGCACCAGGAGTGGCATACAGTTATCCAAAAGTAGTGTGCAAGACTGGTGGAGGAGAACATGCCAAGATGCATGAAACTGTGATTAAAAAAACAGGGTTATTTCACCAAAGATTGATTTCTGAACTCTGAAAACTTTATGAATATGAACTTGTTTTTTTTTTGGCATTATTGGAGGTCTGAAAGCTCTTTTTTGTTATTTCAGCCATTTAACATTTTCTTGCCTGATGACAATATTTTATTTGGAAATTTGGGAGAAATGTTGTCTGTAGTTTATAGAATAAACAACAATGTTAATTTTACTTAAATATATACCTATAAATAGCAAAATCAAAGAAACTGATTCAGAAACTGAAGTGGTCTCTTATTTTTTCCAGAGCTGTATATAAAAAAAACAGTTGGCTTTGTGTGTGGTGGCACTCCTTAGTGGTTTGATTTACTGTTGCTGTGTTAAGAATGTAGAAGTAGACGGACTTATACTAGTCACCCTACCTCTACTCACGCTGGTGTGTAAGTGAATATTCTGAATAAATGCGTAAAAAAATTCTATATAGACATTAGCCCTGTTTTTTTTTTCAATATGTTTACATTATAAAATTATTACAATGCACACATTTAGTAGTCATTCAAAGTGGTTTGTTTTGAAACGTTTAATTCTAGACAAACTTAGTCAGAACTGGACCAGCCCAAAATATTTAATGCCTCTAGAAGCTACATCACATCATATTTTATCCGAAATATTTTATAAATCATTTAATTTATATAAGTCTTATTTTACAATTATTTTAAGGTTTTTGCCTAAATTACATTTTTGAATTATGTGCAAGGCAGAGAAGTACATGTGATTCAAAGTGAGGTTATCCACAAATAAAAATTAGGTTTGCCACTATTTTACTACCATCAACAAAACCCAGAAGACACATGTAGGTTGACTGGTCAATTTTTAAAAGTACATAGCATAGCTATGATTGCATTGTAGACATTGTGTCCCCTGATTTTAACCACCACAATGGTAAAAAAGGTTCTTAGGTGTTTAGTAGATTTTGAGTCTCAACGATTAAATTATTATTTTGTAAAATCATGTGAATCCCCCTCTTCAGCTACACCCAACTCATCATTTAGGTCCTGCCACTTTTGAAACTGTTATCCAGTGCTAAGGAAAGTGGCTTGAAACAAATGTATTGCATATATACAAGGATTCCGAAGATTCAGATGAAGTGTATCATACTGTCTTCGATTTCCTTTGGAACGGGAAGATTATAGCTCTGGCAGACTAACTTATAATTCTGTCCATCATTGTTGTCCCAAAACTGAGCATCCAGCACTTTGTAACGGACTGCGAACTCCAGAACTGCACCAGGATGAAGAAGGAATGGAGGAACTGGAAGATGGAACCTGAAACTGTCGCAGCTGCATCCATCACTGAGGCCTTCCATGTATTTATTTCCAACCCAATTAGCCTTGGTTTCTGAGCAGCTTTTCCAGTTTGTAAAAGAATAGCGAACATAAACCTCCTTTTCAAAGGCCAGGTTTAAAACCTGGACGATGCCAATAATGCCAGGCTCGTAGCACAACACACGCTCCAGGCACACTTTCTGGCGAAACAGGCGTTCCAGAAAGTTTGCACTGTCGCCTGGTTGTTCTGAGAACACAGGTTTTAAGTAGGGGAGAGATATCTCCAAGCCTTTGCTAGCTGCCAACTCTGCATTCATTAAAAGTCTGAAGAGGACATGCTCTGGCACAAACGGGTCCTCTCCACTTTTGAAAACTTTCACATTTTCCAGGTCCATTCCTAAGGAGTCCACAAATCGGACCCCAGTCCTGCGGGTGAACCTCCTCTGTTCTGAAGGGGATGGTAACGACTGTGCCCGTCTGTGAATGATGGGCTTTGGTGGGGGTTCGCAGGAGAGGCTGCGGCCTGTAGATCTCGGCTGTGGAGCACTGGGGCTGGGTGGACGAATTCTGACAGGCTTTCTTTCTTCTTCAGGTTTGGACCAGGGTTGAGCTCTAAAGGTTAGAGGGGAGGTTTGTTTCGAGACATTTGACACTCCAACAAAAAATAGCTCATCTTCATCATCATCGGTATCTCCTGGGAGTCTTTTTTCCTGGCTGTGTCCCATAGACCAGGCCATAGTGACAGCAACACAGAGGTCCTCTGCACCTTAAGGAAAGCAAATGTAAGCTTTGTTTAGTTTTTTAGTATTTGCCATATATAAGAGATAACAGTTATATTATAGTTATAAGTCATTCTATCAGTATGCTGTATTAAGTAAATCACTGTGTATGTACAGCTGTGTGTTGATTGGCACCAAACCAAAATGTCTTTTTAATAACCAGTTAAAATCACAGGAACATGTAGCTGTATTTGACATTATGTGCAGCTTACTTGCTTTATTAAATTCGTCACTGTCCGCTTTTTTGCAGAGTAGCTAGCGCTAAATAAGTTAATGTAAATATAAATAACTGCAGTCCTACATTGTCTGTGCGGACAGGGAAGTACAGCTCGTGCGTCACGTCGTCTCACCATTAAAATCCGAGGTGTTTTTGATTATTGTTGCATCTGCAGGTCCTCCATTAGTGTCTATAAAAGGTGTTAACACAGAAAAAAAAGCTTTAAATTACACTTAACAGCTAGACTGCGCGAACGTAAGACCACAAACTGTGAAAAGCCTGCAAACGTTATGACAATCACATACACGCGCACGCACGGAGGGGGCGTGAGGGCTGCACCATGCCTTTGTGGGTAATGCTGTCTGTAAGACGAATGCGCGTGCCAGATTTTTGTGCACGCGAGGCCACGCCCATTTACGCGAATTTATTAGGATGCTTTAATAATCACTGCGTGAAACCGTTGCATAGTTAATCGTCACGATCGGCCCCAGCCTGCCCTACTGGTGGGATCCACTTTACTGCGAACTACATTTCCCATCATGCAACGCGGTCACGTTGTTGGAACATACGTTCAGCAGCAGGTAAACAAGAAGAGTGAGAAGAGAGAGAGACCCCAGTGATATGTGACAACAGCGGCGGCTTTTGATCATGGTTTGCACGCCGCGCATCGCGAGCTAGCGTTAGTTCTCGGGTTACACCACGACTTCGCTAAACAATGTAACTAGTCGCTGAGTATGGCACGACACGGGGGTTTGTATTTCTATGCATCTGTACCTATTATTGGTTGATCCGGAGCAGCAGTAGAGCAGCAGCAGCGTCAGTCCGGTGTTCTGTCGAATTGCGTTACTCTGTCAAACCGTGCTACCCTACCCTAGTATATTTAACTGCAAAAATACAAAATAAATACTATATAACAGCATGTTCTCAGTAGAAGTCCCAGTAGATGTAGCTAGTATAGTTGGATAGAACAAGGCACAGTATCATGGTAAATTTATGGCAATAAGAGCTCATTACAAACTGATTTTGTATTTAACCCCTAACAGGCCAGGATTTTTGTCTGCCTGACAGTACACCACTAAATCTTGAGGATTTCTATTTAAGCATTACATTAAAAGCTTTTATGTTTGATAAGTGACTTTTACAAAAAAAAGCATAATTGTAATTGTAGTAGAAAATATAAATAAATGTTTAAGTAAATCTGCTTAAGAAATGTCAAAATGTAATGAATAAATAATAATAAAAAAAATAAATTATTAAAATAAGTTAATTAAAATGTAAATTAAATAAATAAAAAAGAGTTTTGTATAACCTACAGAAAAGGGACATTAATTAAGGGGTTAATGTACAAAAAAACTAAAAGATTTATTATTGAAAAAAAACACAAGAAATAATCACAAAAATGTACGTCAGCGCATGCGCAGTACTTTTAAGAAGCACTTATCGATGGGTAGCATAACTCGACAGAGCACCCCGGCTGCTGCAGGTTTATCATTCGTGTTTACGACGTGTGCGAAGCGAATCGCATCGTCGTGACATTCCGCAATGAAGCGACCTAAGATTCAAGCCTCTTAATGGGACATTCCGTGGCGCCAATAATATTATATCAGCTGCGGAAAAAGACAGAATTCGAGCGTCGCAATGGGACCTATTCTCCAAGAACGAACAGCATCCACGCTCCTCAAGAAGGTCCAGGTTAAAGAGAAGGTTAGGATGAAGAACGCAGAAAATACTGGAGTCGTCACCAGGTATGATTTTTTTTTTTTTTGATTATTTGATTTACTAAAAGATTTAGAGAAGTAATGAAGGCCTACACGTGCCAGATCTGTCCCACATTGTGCGCAAAATGTGTGTACCACACATTTTTTTCTCTGAACTAAAACATATATTTATTTATTTATTTGTGTGTTTGGTTTGTGTGTTAGCAACAATAAAAAAGGAGGCAAGGTCAACCAGAGTCAGAAACCTCTGAAGAAAACAAGCTCAACACATAAGAACATCCTTCCAATGCAGCAGCAAAAGGAACCCTTGTCCAGAGCTGAAATAGTGAGTTTGGCTGCCTCTTACAACATTGCCTGTACAGAAAATTTATCCAAATGTTTATTTGTTGTAGGGCTAGGAGGTTAATCCAATCCAATTTAATTTAATCATAATTGTACATCTTTACATGTACGTGTAGAAGCTGCCTGAAAGAATCTCAGTAAATAGGCAAGTGCTTCTGTCAGAAACCTGTAAAGAACTCTTACATATACACATTTTACACTTTCTCTTAACTGAAATACAAGGAGGTTTTGTTTACATCGTGTTTAATAGAACATCTGCATGTAAGGTTGAACGGTCATAAAAGAGACTGCAAAATTTTCAAAATAATTATAAACAACAGCTTGTTTTCTGTTTACAAACTGAAGATATGTTTACAAACTGAAGATATGTAAGAACTAAAACTCATAATTGAGAATTGCTCATATATTTAAAGAATATTGAGATAATGATTTTTAGACCTAATTTATTGTATTCCTAACTATAAATGTTGTTGCAGATAACTTATAATCATAACCTATCTTTTATTAATGTATCAATAGGGCCAAAATGGAAACAGACCAAAGCATGTCAAGAGTCCTACAGTTGGCACATGCAAGATTCTTGAGTGAGTTTCTCCCTCTTTACATTTCTACCACTTTCAAAGTCTGTATTATTTTCCTAATCACTAACATTTGCCATCATACATTTCACTGTAACAGCACCCAAGGTGAAGTTGACCCGAGGCATCCAAGATCCAAACCTTCTCATGCAGAGCACAAGGAGGAAAGGCAGAAGGCGCAGCCTCAGTCCCCGTACTGCAGTGATGTGGAGCGTAGCTACGCAGCCCGGGAAAAGAGTCGCCGTGCTTTATCACTGCCACTGGTTCCTCAGCCGGCCCTGCATCAGATGCCCTTGCAGAAGCACGTCCCTGACCTGGAGTCCCTGCGCCTCATGGAGCACAGAGAGGATGACACAGATAGTGCCAGCGACCTGTCAGACTCAGAACGGCTCCCTGTGCTGCCGTCTCCCTGCACTCCGCCACAACTCAACCTTCGGGCAGAAGTCATTAATACTATGGACCTGCACCCCCAAATACCGGGCCCTAGGACAGCACAGGCAGAAAGCGACAGCTATAGCTACCCAGACTTCCTGCCACCACCATTCAATACTTGGAGCCTGAGGCAGCTAGCCATCTTTCTGAACACTGAAGGTAAACGTGCCCCACGGCCCAAACCAGTGGGGCATCTTGAGAAGTACCTTGAACGTCTCCTGCAGCTTGAGTGGCACCAGATTCAAACCATGCAAGCTGAGAGTGGCAGGCCCACAGTCCCCATCATCCACTCTAAAGGCCGCGCTACTATTGGTCCATCGATTGCCGGACACCACCGGCCCCACACTGCGCCGCAAACACGCCTAAGCTCCCCTAAAAGCTTCTGCCAGGGCCAGCGGCCCTTTCCCTTTACCCTCATCTCCTCCCTTGGCAGCCCATCCTCTGGTCAGCTCTCCCGTCCCGTATGCCTCCACTGCCACGTCCGCTACCCACTCTGCAATGGCAACTGCTCCTCCTATGCCTACCAGCGGCACTCCCGCCTCAGCCCCCTGCTTGAACGCAAAGCTCCACCCACCATCACCCAGAAAAGAAGCAGCAGTGAGAGCCGGGCCTCAGCCTCAGAGACCAGAGGAGCCTGTCAAAAAGCTCAGAATCCCATCAGCCCACAGACAGGGAAAAGCCACCAGAAACACATACAGGCTGTAGGAAACATGCGCAGGGCTTCGCAGGAACTTGCAGCTAACAGCAAAGGTCAGCCATTGGCCAGAAAAGGGCTCACTAGCAGGGCAACTGAGGCAGACAGGCAGAAAGATCCTGTGGGAAAGAAAAGTACGGGTGAAATATATGGGAAAAGTGACAAGCAGACTGTCACTGGTAATAAAAGAGAGATTGGTGGTTCAGGAAAAAGAGGAGAAAAAGAAGGGCTGTGGACAGAGAATGAAGGAGGAAGTGGAGCAAAGGCTAGGGCTAAAAGAGTGGCCAGTGAAAGTAATGGCTGTAAGGGGACCTCAGCTACCAGGGCAAATGGTAGAGTGAAAAATGTCCAATTTGCCAAGTAAAAAGATCGTAGATCTCACATGTTGTTGATCAAAAGCATACTCTGCACTCTAAGCGCACAATAAGTAATAAATATAAGCAGTAGTTCCTCCAGTTTTGGTTTAGGTAATCATTAAGATGTGATTGTGCAAAAAAAGCATTTAGTTAATATAGAAGATATTTACAGCATAAAAATATGTTGATTTAGTTACGTTGCTTAACTTTTTTTTTCATATATTATTAAGTGTGTACTTAAGTTGAGTAAGTTATTGGTACAAAGATAGTTTGTAAACACTTACTTGAAACACTGATTTTACTTTAAGTTTGTACATTTCAGGTTTGCTGCAGATGTGAACAGCTTTTGAAGTGTCTGAACCTTTGCTAATCTGATGCAAGCGGTGTGTCATTTACCGTCCGTTTTGATTGGTACTAATATTGGTAAAAGAATGTATATTTTTGAGAAGAATAATGAATGTTTTGTAATGGCTACATGTATTTTTGTAATGTGTTCTGAATAAGGGCTTTTCTTTGTTTAGTTTAAGCAATCTATTTTTGCAAACTATTTATTCTTAATTTATTGCCCTTGTTTATTGTTAGGTTACATAGATTTTGCCTGCCATATGTGTGGACCTTGTATTTTTATTTTTTGGCTATATCAAAGACCATTTCACATTAGCCACATTGCAGTTTTCATAAGATGTAGTGGCATGGTCAGCTGTAGAAATGTCAAATGAACATTATTTGTTTACAGACAGTTTGTGGGGAGACATGTTTGGTATGAAAACATGGCCTTTTTATTTAGCAATTCATTTTCTAGATTCATAGCATATGATGGTTCATTAAGTCTTATCAAGATTGCATGTGTTCATTTTTACCAGAACAGTAATGGTAGTGACTGGGTTATTGTGTAGTTTTTTTACATAATACTTGTACTTGAACAATGTACTTGGATGGTGCCTGGTGGAGGTAGTACATAATACTGTATTTCTGCACTTAATATATTTAGCATCATTTCATTGTTGATGTCACTGTAAACGTATCAAAGGCATTCATGCATTTATGTGGGTGTTTGGGGGGCATCCATGCTCAAATACTTTACAAGGATGTATGTTTATTTTCAGTAGAATTGAGTGCAGCTATTTTTATGACAGCATAAAGTTTTTCCATGACATCATCAGAAGGTGTCCTGTTTATTTTATCTTTGATGGTTGATTTTTTTTACACATTGCACTCTGGATGTCTACACATAAAATAATACCCTGCATGGGCAAAAAAGTCACCCGCCAAAAACAAAGGTCACACAGACATTAATGTTTTGTTGGATTTCATTGTGGCATTGTTTCGGTAAGCTTATGCAAGGTCACAAGATTTGTTTCAGTCCAATGCTGCATTCATTTTTCACCAAGATCTTTTATTGATGGTGGGAGATTATGACCGCTGCACAAAGTCTTCTCCAGCACATCCCAAAGATTCTCAATGTGGTTAAGGTCTGGACTCTGTGGTGAACAATCCATGTGTAAAAATGATGATCTCATGCTACCTGAATCACTCTTTTACAGTTCCAGCATGATGAATTCTGGCATTGTCATCTTGGAAGATGCCTGAGCCATCAGGGAAGGAAAAAATCCATTGATGGAATAACCTGGTCTATATTCAGTATGTTTAGGTAGTCCTCAGCTGACCTCATTCTTTCAGCACATACTGTTGCTGAACCAAGACCTGACCAACTGCAGCGACCCCAGAGTAAATAACATTTTCTTAATTAAATCCAGGTGGTGACCTTTTTATTTGGCCAGGCAGTTTATTTTCATGATCTCTTGTGTCCTGGAAAAGGCTTTAGGAGTTGTCGAAGCTGTTTCCTCCGATCATTCACACATCCTGTGAGGACAAAGAACATATATTAACTAGCAATCAATTGCAGAATTTTTATAAAATACAAAAGATCTAAAAGAATAAATGTTGGATGTTAAATTTATGAGTAACAAATCGTAGGTTAGGTGCCATATTAAAATATTAAATACTTACCTAGGTTTG
This sequence comes from Astyanax mexicanus, assembly GCF_023375975.1. Lineage (NCBI taxonomy): Eukaryota > Metazoa > Chordata > Actinopteri > Characiformes > Acestrorhamphidae > Astyanax > Astyanax mexicanus. Next base: position 28,883,146 of record NC_064420.1, on the reverse strand, counting down.
TATTGGCTATTTGGTAGGTGGTTCCCAAAGTCTCTAAGCTGACATCCTCCCTGTAGACAGGTCCATCATTCCACATGAGATCATAACCTCCGACCCTCTTTTCTTTGCCTGTAAGTCTGATAATAGAAACACGGTGTAAGACAACATTCTCTTCAGACAGAGCAGACTATATTGAAACATCAGCACAGCTCTTATAATGAAAGTCTTATTTAGTAGTATTATTTATAGTTCTCATCATATCATCACCTGGTTTGGTAAATTTGTTTCTAATTAAGGTAATGCAGGTGACCTGGTGCTAGAATTGAGCACATTCAAAAGTTGGTGGAAGAAATTTACAGAAGAAATCTGAAATCTAAGAAATCTTTGCTTAGGTGATTTCTTACAAATCTGAAATCCTGGTTACTTTTACTTTTTACTGTATTTATGTTTATTTGTATCTGTTCAAATAATATGCACTACATTTTACTACATTACTGTAATTAATTAATTAGAGATATATAATAATTATAGTATATAATTTTGTGCATCCCAAGCTATTTTAGATAACTGACCCTTATAAAAGAAAAGTGCATTTGAGGATATATATTTAAGTATACTTAACGTGAAAAAGTACATACTTTCAACATTAAAATAATATATACTTAAATACATTCTAAATGTAACATATGGCAACTTAAGTATATTTATATATACTTTATTTAAATACATAAAAGCATTGGCATGGATAACGTCTGCAAACTTAACTTATATATATATATATTTTTTCTTTTTAATTATTTTTTTTTATTTACTTATTTATTTTTTTATTTTAGGGCTGTAACTTATTCACAGCCTTTATAATAATATCCAGGTGATGCAAATGCAAAAATTGAAAGTTTTCTAAATATTAGGCCTATGTGTATTTTGTGTATTTACACTCTAATACTTTAAAAAGTGCAGTGCAGGGCTGCCACGGTCACTGCAGTTGCATTGTTATCCACCATTTTTTCCCAATATTGTTTAAAAGATGAGTAGCTCCTCCCTTTCATTTCATATTGTATTGTCAAATAATAAACACACCTATTCTGAATATTGATCATGGATGTTTAAACTATACTTAACTGTTAAACGTTTTATCTATACTACATACCTCTAATGCAAAGTATTAAAAGTATTAACTACAAACAATTGAGATGCACCACCCTGCAAATTCTGAATCCCACCATCTGTAAGAATATCTGAAGATGGAAAGGGGATGGTAACTACAGCAGGATAATGATCCAAAACACTTCAAATGCACTTCAGTGCACAATGGACAATGGAATCTTGAGAGGCCCAAGCTTGCTTAGCTATTCAGAGTAACAGATCAGGGCTTCCCGAATGTAATGTATGCCGCTGTATATTGTATCATATCTGCTATACTAAATATTTTAAGACAACATTATACCTGCCCTCCATGTCGACGACGTTCAGGGTATCTTCTAGCAGTCTGTACTTCATCTCATAATCCTCCTGACTGCTGGCAGTCAGAGAAGGGGAAGCATTCACCTCAATCAGCCACCTGCAGAGAGACAGATAGAAAATATGACAGCTATCATCATAGGAGCTACAGCTGTAACTCATATCTGAGTGAATCACAGGTGTGCATCATTTTTTTAAAGGCTGGATGGACTGCGAATGCAATCTTACACAGATACTACAGCTCTGAAAAAAATTAAGAAACCACTTTAGTTTCTGAATCGGTTTCTCTTGTTTTGCTATTTACAGGTTTATGTTTGAGTAAAATGAACATTGTTGTTTTATTCTATAAACTACAGACAACATTTCTTTCAAATTTCAATTAAAAATATTGTCATTTAGAGCATTTATTTGCAGAAAATGGGAAATGGCTGAAATAACAAAAAAGATGTAGAGCTTTCAGACCTCAAATAATGCAAAGAAAACAAGTTCATATTCATAAAGTTTTCAGAAATCAATATTTGGTGGAACAACCCTGGTTTTTAATCACATTTTCATGCATCTTGGCATTTTCTCCTCCACCAGTCTTACACACTGCTTTTGGATAACTTTATGTCACTCCTGGTGCAACAATTCAAGCAGTTCAGCTTGGTTTGATGGCTTGTTATCGTCCATCTTCCTCTTGATTATATTCCAGAGGTTTTTAATTCTCATCATTTTTAAATGGTCTCATATTTTTTTCCCAGAGCTGTACGCTATTACAAACAGTCTGTCATATTAAACATTCTACACATTTTGTTAATGTTACGCACATTTTAATAGCATGTGTTGATTCGAATCTGCAAGTCAAAGCATGCACACCATACATCTTTCCATGTAAAAGTGCAGGAAAGCTCCTCACATGACCCACACAGTTACTGTTATTATAATCACAGCCTTGCTGTTTTGATATTCTCACTTCTGTGAGTTTCTTTCTTAATCTGACAAGAGAAAGGCTGAGGGCTTGAATAATTTCTGAAAAGCTGCTTTAGAAGTGAGCACAGTAACAGATACAGGGATAAATGTCAGTCAGTGCAACTTAAATGTGAAGCAAATTCAAATTTCTTCAGTATTTATATAACAAGAAGGGAACACTTTTTTGAATTAATGTTTCCTACTTGATTAATACTATTCTTAAAACAAAGATGATTGTTTTTAAAAAGCACTTACATCACCACAAGATTACAGACAGAGAAAACGTTTAATGTCCAGATGCCTTGCTATTGCCAAAAATAATTGGTCGAAGTAATGACCAATTAATGACCAACCATCTTTTCAACACAACTTCTCTATAAGCATCGACTAGCATCGGAACAAACTACCTTCCACTACCAGATCAGGAGAATCTCTCGCTATCTTTAAGAGACTCCTGAAGACAGAACTCTTCAAAGAGCACTTACTCTCCTAACACCTCTAACTAACTACCTTCTACTACCAGATCAGGAGAATCTCTCACTATCTTTAATAAACTCCTGAAGACAGAGCTCTTCAAAGAGCACTTACTCTCCTAACACCTCTAACTAACTACCTTCCACTACCAGATCAGGAGAATCTCTCACTATCTTTAATAAACTCCTGAAGACAGAACTCTTCAAAGAGCACTTACTCTCTTAACACCTCTAACAGACTAACTACTTCTAACCCCATTTCCTTCTTCCCCTCCTTCACTTCTCTATCCTTTTATTTCCCTTCGACCTCCCTTAAGCCCATCTAAAATGGTTATCTTAATTCCTATTACTTGACTTTTGTAAGTCACTTTGGACAAAAGCGTCTGCCAAATGTAATGTAATGTAATGTAATGTAATGTAATGATTAAAAAGCTAGTTTACATTGATGCATATGTTATGGGCTCCATGCAGACAGTTGCAGTTGCAGGGAGAATACATTGTATGTGCAAGTAGGCTAAATACAACCATTTTTAAGTTAAAAAATTTAACGGTTGGATTTGCGTAGTATTGTAAAAAAGAATTGTGTTTTAGAAGTATTGCTATAGTAATTGTAGTCATGCCTCCCACCCCTCAATCTTAGTGCAGAGGGTGACCCATACACTAGTTTGTATATCTCTCTTTATATGAGTTACTATAGCACAGTTAATTCCGACCCAGCAATCTGATGGCTCTGGCTGAGAGGTGTTCTGCGAGTGCCATTATTAGCCGGTAATGCACTGTAACCAAAGCTCTCTATGTATTACTTCTCCACATACAGGTAAGCTAGCAACGATGCAGCACTTACATTCCAAACAGTGCAGCTACAAACAGAGCAGCAATGGAACTATTTTATCTCACAGAGTGTTTATAATAAACAGATCATATTTACTCGCCCTGTTTAACTCAAAATCTTTCAATAAACAGCAATAATGGAACTGTGGTATAATCACAATAATACACTCGTGGTTCATGCTATAACATATAATACAGTGCCAATATTATATGTTATAGCACTCCTTCTCGTGTATTATTGCTTAATCGCTCACTGTTTTCACATTAATATATATGAAACAAAAGAAAATAAACAAGTAGTTTACTGATATTCTGCCTCTAATATCTTATTTTACCTCATGATGGTTGATTAGAAATAATGAAAAGAACAAAATGAAAAGTCTTAATTAAAAAAAAACTATGATTTTACAAACATCTGTGTAAATAGAAACCTTTACACCACTAACGTACAGTTACATTAAACTCATGGCCACTCACGGTTTGAGATTCTGGTCCAGTAGAATGTCATATCCATACAGCTCAAAACAGTGCTTATCATTAATAATGACTTTCTGGACACTCAGTAAGCTGCGGATGAATATGTTGTCAATGTCTTTGAAAAGGGTCTCCACTGCCTCGCTGCCATGTTTTGCAGTCAAGTAACGTCGCAACTGCTGCATCTGCCATTTACAACCCTGCAGCAAACAGAAAAAATCTTTTTCAGGTTTTTGGTCAGGAATTCAAGAACAGGAATACCTTCCTTCATGTGATAAGGTCCCAAAAGTCATAAGCTGCAGGTGAGAATAAACAGTAGAAAATTGAGAAGAAGGAGGACACAGACTAACTGATTTGGTTTATCTTAAAATTAAGTGTTTACCTAACTAAGATGCAGCAGTAAAATTACTTAACGTATAAAGTGTTTTTAGTAGTCTATTAATCCTTTCTGCATTCACCATAGGGAGATTTCCAGTGACTGTATGGAAATTCACATGATTCTTTGCAATGCATGATGGGCATGGTCAGACAACACTAATGGATAAACATACAAAGACAAAACATCATAAAAACAATTTTTTAAATATGAAACCTAAAGACGTAGCATCATTTTATGTAAAATATTTTAAGCCACATGCACATAAACACAATTAAGATATATAAGATATATAAACAGGAGCTTCTTCAACACAACACTAGATACTGTACATACTTTCAAATAAAGTCACATACTGTACCTTCTCAGGGTCATAGTCTGGGGCGGTTTTCTGGACTGCCACATTAGTCAAATGAACATCTGAGCATAGATTACAGTTAAAGATGACTCACATACAAATGTAATAACCTGATAAACTTATGTTTAATAGATGAAAGAAAAAAAAGTGTAATAAACATCCGAAAAGGATACACTGATCGTCAATACTGCTGAGGGAGAATCTGGTATTGGAGAATCTGGCAAAACCGTCCCTATACAGCCAGGCTTTCAGCGGGAGGTACTGTATAAACACACTGCAGTTAAAATCACGCTTTTAATACCACTTTAATTGGTGCAGTTTAAAAGTAAAATTTTAGCTTTTAAAAAAATATGTAGCATTTTAGATGTTCACTTACTGAAGTCACAAGAACATAGACCCTCAGATCAAATTTTCTACCTGTTAAAGATAATATGAAAAATCTGAATATTATTATAGTTATAAAAGCATATATATATATATATATATATATATATATATATATATATATATATATATATATATATATATTTTTTTTTTTTTCAACAGAACTGACGGACATACCACCAATAAGATAAGGATTTTCAATGTAACGCTGGGCAACATAGCTCTCAACTGGCGCCTCATCCCTTTGGTCTTCACTGCGGGTCCCATCCTGGGAAAATTAATAGTAACATGATATTAATATTCTGTATTCCACTTAATTAATATTTGATTTTTTATTTTTTATTATCCACTTAAACTGCAACAGCCTGCATAATGGTGTGCCTACACTTAAGGTACTTTATTATTTATCAGCTATATCATTCCTGGATGGTCCATATTCTTTAAATCATTTCTGAATAATAATAGCTTTATTATTCAACCATATATCAAACATGACTCAATAATGGCCATTTCATTTTTAATATGTAAAAAGTAAAAAAAGAAGAAGAAGAAGTAGTCACTGATTTCTCCCAAAAAGGAGAAATTAGGGATGCACAGATGTGGGATTTCCTGGCTAATGCCGATAATATATCAAAATTACTCATGTATATATCTGCCGATGCCATTATACACATTTTCAAAGAAACGCCCCAGTATTTTACAACTTTAGAAACAAATGAAACATTTATTTGCTTTACATTTTAGCTTTCAACCAACTGTAGGCCAACAATACAATATTTTTTCCCTCACATTTTTTGGTTTCCTATTTATTTAGCTAACTTTTTTAATCAACAGGTTAAACAAAACAATAGATATATGGAAACTAATAAAACTTAAATAAAAACGAGCGTAAACCATAAAATTTTAAAGTAGCTCAGCCAGTGTCGCTTGGTCTATTTCTGGCACACAATAAATATGTCAGCAAATATTAATTTGAAATATCGACCAAATCTAGGCATAGGCACAATGTCAATAATTCTGAAAAAAAAAAAGTATAAATTATCAGGCGGTACCAATATTATTACAATATCACACATATATTTTTGTGCATCCCTAGAAGAAATGATTGACAGGCAGCTAAAACAAATTCAGAGAGAAGCGCTGTACCTTTTTCCATTCCATGATATCCTTGAGTTTCCGGAAAAGAAAAATGCCTTTTCCTTGCGATCGTGCCACCTGAATGGAAGGGAGATTTACACTACTATTATATATTATGTATTATAACAGCTTTGTAGGTGCACGTGCAGCATAGAGCATAAACTTCAAACATGAGTCTTACAGGCTTCATGATCCAGATGCTGCCAGGACTTCTCTTGAACTCTTCAACAAAGAGATGGTATTCACTGGGAAGTTCAAACGTGCATGGAAAGAAGTCACATTTGGCCCCCTCCAGACGGCCAACTTCCCTGTCCAGTGTTTTTCTGTAGCGCTTTAGGTTCTTTACCATCAGATTCTTACGTGTCAACTGTAAAGGAGGAATATCATTTTATTTAACATTTCCCTTATAAATAGGGGTGTGCCATTTTGTATCATACGCAATAATATCGCCAACATTTCTGAATAACGTGAACAATATTATACCCTGAAATATTGTGCCATATCATCACCCACCCCTAATGATCACATCAGGGTACTACTTTGTTGCTGTTTTTAGCAAAAGGAAAAATTCACACTCCTAATTTTACACTATATATCTACTAGAAACAGATTATATCTGTCCAGTATCATTTATTTTACTTTAATCCTGGATATGTGGAGATATTTGGAGTGCAACATTGGTATCATGACATTCTGGGTCAATGACCTTCAATATCTTACCTAGGAGTGTGCCATATCATATGGTATGCAATGATACATTTTCATTTTAATTTTGTTGCAGTAGTGTATTCTTTAATTCAGTGATTTGTCATATTAACAAGAGTATTGTTACCGCGAAAATACCTTCAGGAAATCAGATATGAATGAAGTGTATATTTAATTTTCAAAGTTTGTTCCTTAATTTGTTGTCTCAGGCACTCAAAGTATGTTTAAAGTGTTCTGTTAAATTGAGGCTAAATTAGCCTTATAGCTCCAAAACAAATACAAAAACCAAATACATCCTGACCAGTCTACATCATATGGGTCAACACTTTGTCATTTAGATTTTTCTGTAAAAGTGTAATTCAACCTATATAGCCTAATGACTGATAAAATGCAATACTACTTTTATCACTTAATCTCAAATATGATCCTGCATTTGACTAGTGTTGCTGCCTTTGCTAACCTCATAGTGGTTCCGGAAGTGGCATATTCTCACATGCTCCTCCATGTAAGAGTGGTCAAAATTCTCCCTGAGCCAACCGACATCACACCAGTTGAAGTCCCACTCTCCATCCCTGCACATGTGACACAAACATAAACTGGATGATTGAGAGGAGCTGTGGTTATGAAAATAAAATGCATGTTTAAATGTAAGAGACTCTTTTTCATTCTTAAAAGTGATCCTGGGTGCTGGAAGTGCCCTGATGAGGGTCCATTAGTACATGTCCTGTGGTTCTGTGTGTGGAAAGTAAGTGTTTTGCTACTAGCTTATAACTGAACTCATGGAATAGTCATATAATAGTCGTATTCTCTATTTTGTGTATGTTTATTTGTACACGTATGTCCCAGTGTCTTGCTCTGTTTCTGTGTGTTGTACTGAAATGAAATGAAATGAAATGAATGAAATAAAATACTAAGACTCACTCTTTTATTTCAACCCAGCCTGGTCTCTGTCGGAGAACATCCAGAATTGAGTTGATCATGCTACATTTGTACCGCACACTACTCCTCCCTTCCCTATCAGGAGAATCAGAGTTAGGAGGTAATGAGGTTAAAGTCTGAACATATGCATCTCTCTTTCTCAGTCAGACACAAAAAATGCAAAAAGATGCACTTACCCCTCTTTTTTCTTCTGGCCATAAGTACCCTTGTACCCACTTGTCTGTAGGGAATGTGAAGTTTGTCAGTAAATTGAAATCTACAGTTTAATAAATTTAGCTAGGAGCTATAGGAGACTCATGTAGATCATGGGAAATACTGTGGGCTAATGATGTACAATGATATAATTATATCGGTATTGGCCGATAAATGCTGTCAAGATATTTCTGATATAACCGATACTTGCTGATGTATCTATTGTGTGCACAAAAAAGGACCAAACGACGCTGGCTGCACTACAACAATTGGCCGACACTGGTCGTGCTACTTTTACAATCCACTGATTAGAGGTATTTTGTATACATTTTTATTAGTTTCAATAGATCTGTTACTTTATTTAAGCTGTTAATTTTAAAAGCTGTGAACAACCTGTCTGAGGACCAGAAAAAAAATGTGAATACAATTTTTTTGAGAAACATTTTAATTTAATTGTATTGTTTGCATACAGTTGATTGAAAGCTAAAATGCATTTGTTTTTTGGAAATTATACTAGGGAATTCCCACATTGATGCATCCCTATTTCTTTTATATATTAATTGCCACATTTAGCTTTGAGGACAGATCTGCACACTCTTGGTATATTCTCAGTGTCTTCATTAGGGAGAATCACCTTAAGGCATCTTAAAGGAGGTCCTGAACAATAGTTCCTGCTTTTCCTTCATGCTATAAAGCTCCAGTTCATCTCAAATCTCAGATGTGTTTAGGTTAGGTGATTGCGGAGGACAAAGACTTTTTTTGTTTATGAGCTAAATAAATTTGGAAATGCAAAACATTTTTGTTCTACTGAGAGGCTTCCCTTAAAAAGTTTATTTAAGTGTGCTATTAGTATACTTCTTTAAAAAAAAAAAATATAAGCAAGCATGCTTTCAGTTTACTTTTTTTACTTATAGATGACATACTAAACATAATTATACTTAAGTATACTTGGTTTATACTGATAAGAATATACAGAAGTGTCTAAGTACACAGCTTTGGAAGAAAAAAAAAGAGACCACTTAAAGATGATGAGTTTCTTTGAAAACCTCCAGAATGTAATCAAGATGAAGCTGGATGATCACAAGCCATCAAACCAAGCAGAATTGCTTGAATTGTTGCAGAAGAGTGGCATAAAGTTACCCAAAAGCAGTGTGTAAGACTGGTGGAGAACAACATGCCAAGATGCTTGAAAACTGATTAAAAACAGGGTTATTCCACCAAATATTGATTTCTGAAAAATGTATGAATATGAACTTGTTTTCTTTGCATTAATTGAGGTCTCAAATATCTGTATCGTTTTTATTATTTTTTCAGCCATTTCTCATTTTCTGCAAATAAATGCTCTAAATAACAATATTTTTATTTGGAATTTGGGAGAAATGTTGCCCTTAGTTTAAAGAATAAAACAACAATGTTCATTTAAATAGCAAAATCAGAAAAACTGATTCAGAAACTAAAGTTGTCTCTTAATTCTTTCAAGTATTTGGCATATACTTGTCCTTAATCTTTTGATAAAAAAGTACAATTAATTATTCTTGCCTTAAACAGTATGTAAAGTTTGCTTGGCTTGTAGTTTGAGGTGGAATAGAGTAACAGTACAGATAAAATAGAAAAAATAGAGCAAATAGTACAGGAGTAGCAGTATACTAAAGGTTATTTAATAAAATAAACTGTAAATATTATTTTTAAAGCTTAGCCACCCTATTCATAAAACTCGAGTTAGTGGCTCTCCTAAACGATTTAGCTAGCGTTAGCCTAGCGTTAGCTGCCCTAATCCACTAACTACAGCTCTCATTCAGAGTCAGTATTCTGTCGAGTTGTGCTACAAAAATATTTTTATCACCTATATTACCTTGCATTTACAATGGTACAGCGATAAAACTATTCAAATATCAAACTGAGACTTCTACTGCGAGCATGTTCTAATATTTTGTATTTTACCTTTAAATATACACTAGGGTAGCATAGTTTGACAAGTTTGCTAAAACCGACAGAACACCTGTATCTCCACCCTGTAAAAATGCGTTCCCATTCTACTGTTCGTGTTTATCTCGCTAAAAGCCGTCAGTGCTTTTCTTACCTTGTTTTTAGACATAAGTTACCAGAAGGACTAGCTAAGCTCAGTATAACTTCAGTAAACTCATCTACAGCCAGTCTCTGCGTTAGCCTAGCAGCTGCAGGTAAACAGCACGCTGCACCGTCTATTTACTGGTTGTCACAGCAACCACCAATGAAAAGCCAGAAAGCACAGTAAGCCCCTCCTATAGCGAGCTCTGCAGCCAATTTCCTTCAAAAGAATGAATAAATATAATAAAAGAGTAAAAGTATTAATGTTTAAATACAGCGCAGTGTAATGTTAAAGAAAATACGAAATTATTAGATTATTATTTATTATTATTCGGTTTCATCATATTGACTTATGCAGTAAGCAAAAAAATGCTTGTCCTACACAATCCTCTGATCTAAACTCAATTGAGATGGTGATTTGAGATGAGCTGGAGCTTCACAGCATGCAGAAAAAGCAGCAACTATTTTTCAGCACCTCCAGAAACTCCTTCAAGATGGTGAGAAAACCAAAAGTGTGCCGATCTGTTCTTAAAGAATCCGTGTATCATTCGTTCATTTGATATTCAATTGAGAATCAAAATCGGAAAATTAAAAAACCAATTCGTTTTTTCGTTTTTTCGTTTTTGAATATAATACCAAAAAACGAATAACGGCTTGTATTTTGTATTTTTATTTGGTTATCCAAACAAAAATTGGAAATTTAAAAAACGGACCAGGAGCCGAATTTGATTTTGATTTTGAACTTGACCCATTTGTGTGCCCTGGAAGTTACTGATTTGTTTATTCTTGGTGGGTTTCTGTTGCGCGGGAGTTCACTGCAGTGTTATCTACACAGTCTGTATTGCTGTAGGCAGCATGGCCGGACTGGAACCACATTCTGGCCTAATTAAAGATCTTTTTGAAGGTATTAACTAAATATGACATTTAGCTACGGAACGTTAGACAAACACCTGAAAGATCCTGCCGATTTTTTCTGTTGTCATATCGTCTTCTTTCACTGCAACGCGTTTAGTTCCTCTGAACAAGATAAAACTCTCCATCCTCAACTCCATCCAAAGCCTACAGCAATACAGACTGTGTAGATAACACTGCAGTGAACTCCCGCGCAACAGAAACCCACCAAGAATAAACAAATCAGTAACTTCCAGGGCACACAAATGGGTCAAGTTCAAAATCAAAATCAAATTCGGCTCCTGGTCCGTTTTTTAAATTTCCAATTTTTGTTTGGATAACCAAATAAAAATACAAAATACAAGCCGTTATTCGTTTTTTGGTATTATATTCAAAAACGAAAAAACGAAAAAACGAATTGGTTTTTTAATTTTCCGATTTTGATTCTCAATTGAATATCAAATGAACGAATGATACACGGATTTTAAAGCTAAAATGTGTTTTCCTTCTGTTTATGATTTTTATACATTGTAAATTTAATATTAAGGGTATTAAAGCTATACTGGAACACATTTAATTATTTTGTGAACAAAAGGTGTTAAACAAAGCAGAATATATTTAATACTTCAGATTCTTCTAAGTACCACAGTATTAAATATTAAGTATATTCGGGTTTGTTTAAAACCTTTTGCTCCTAAAATTATTCAATGTGTTCCTGTAATGCCCTTAATATTAAACTTACAACGTAAAAAAAATAAACAGAAGAAAAACACATTGTTTGGGAAAAGGTGTATTCAAACTGTATATTAACTGTAATCCAAGCTTCAAGCTGGGAAAAAAAAACAATCAAACCATCACATTTACAGAATACTACGTAGAGATAATACCACCTGTCTTCAAAGAAAACATTAGGAACTCATTTCAGATGCTACACATCACTATTATTGGAACCCGGGGAGAGGTCATTGAAGAGAAATTTAAGAAAGCATGGGAAGATTGAAAAGGACAAGTCAAAGTGGCTGAGACACAGTGCAGAGGAAGGTTGCATAGAAAAAGAACAGAACATTCTGACAACAAAAATGCCTGCTGGGAAGTCACAATCAAGAACAATAAATCTCTTTTATGGGACATGTGTTAGGAACAACATGGACCAATACTGATGCAACATACAACATGAATAAATATTTTAGTACCTAATATTATGTAGGTCCCCCTCATGCTCAAACTATATTTGACCTTTATGTTAGACTATTCATGTCCTAAACTAAAGTGATTTTACTGTAGCTGCAGCTACAAATAATGTGCATCATGCAAATAATGTACACTGTAAGGTTGTATTAGTTACAAAATCAATACATGGAAATGGAACAGATTGTGGTGGTACCACGGTTGCTGTGGTTTGTGGGGGGCAGGGTCACCAATCCTATCCACAAAAAGCTGGTGTTGCTGCAGGATTTAATACTAAAAACAACCGAACACACATTGTTATTCTAATTATTAAAAGCAAGTAGTCTTAATCTGTAAGGGTCTCTATCAGTGGGCCATAATGTAAACGAGAAACAGGCAGTTCGTTAGGCAGTTACTCCTGTCTCTCTCCTTGTTCAAATGATGTTGCCAAGTGGTAATATGGCTTGGCTTTGTTTCTGTGCTACCTGTACTGCTACTAGAGTTCAATTAAATTCAATTCAAGTTGGAGTAAGTCTGTCAGATCAAGAGAAATTATCAATGGGACTAAACAAGACTCAAGAAGGGAACCCATTCTCCTCTGGTCAACACAATAAATACAGGCAGCACAACAAATATAGAGCAACAAGAATAACTGGACAGAAAGAGTGAGATAATGAAGAGCTATGGCTAATGTTAGAGCTGATTATAAATTATTAGAGTGTAAGTGAGTGTACGAATTTGTGGGAAAGAGAAGGATTGCATCCCTGAATCAGGATTGCATTTTTTGTCCATATTATTTAACTTTAGTTTGCTTGGATATGTTCTGTGGATGACTTTTAGATATTTTAGGTCGACTGTAGGTGGTAAATGGTCTAAAATGTTTGAGAACTACTGATCTAGGTGAATCTAAGGAATCATTGTTAGAGAGGGCATATCCAATTGAGTTTTGCTGGCTTGGGAAGAAATCTTGTTTTATTGTTCTGTCGCCACTAGATGGTGACATGTTCTTTCTTTTCTGCATTTTCTATTCTTTGCTGCAAGTCCTGTTCAAATGCCTAGCAAAGCATACCTGGCCTTTGTTTCTGGTTATAATTCATTCTAAGAATTTCACAGAAAATGCAGTGATTTAGCTTAGATTTGAATCAAAAATGTCTTTAAGCCATTTGTTTTCACCCAGCCTGGGTTGGGTTTCCAGTTTTACTCTAGCTGTTAGGAAGCTTTGGTGTGATTTGTATAAGAATTCTAAGGTTTTATAAGAGTCCCAAGAAAAACTGTGGGTGTTCTTGAATGCTGGAGTAGAATGGACTGTATTTCTTCTTTGCTCTGAAGTTTTGGCAGATGATGGCTTTCCAACACTGCAGTTTCAGACTCGTTTAAGTTTGTAATGTGGTAATCAGGAAATAGCTTCTGGTCAGTTCGACCAGTTTTATTGGTTGTGTTTTCTATCAAAGCTGTCATATAAATTGGATTAAATGCTGTTTACTGTGTGAACATGGCTCAAGCTAGAAATCCACTGCATGTTTCATATCGTGCTGGGCCTGAAGTACGACCTTCATGTGAAGTCTTGCGTGTGCGTCGGTGTCTGAGGGGGTAATTACCCAGGCAAAAGGCCAAAAAGGACAATGTACAATCCACCCCACACACAAAATGAGAAAGCAGTAGTCATGGTCAAGGTCATATAGATTCAGCACTTCCTCAAGAGAGATGGGTGTGGGTGATAGATTGCAAAACCCAGAGAAAAATGGGGAACAGCAGGTGAAAAGTAATATCAGTTACACCTTCTCGGTGGGAACATTGGTTTGGGGGAGAAGATTGGCAGTCATGATGGATAAGAATGTGATTTTGAATTCACAGCTCTTTGTTCACAACACATTGGTGTTTCAGAAAATGTGGAACATATTAGTGTAATAAATTAAGAGTTTTTTGCTCTACAGAAGGTTCTGCTCTTTAGATGTCAGTTTATCTATCATTAGTTTAATTTTTGTCCGCAGACGTACAGTATCTCTTCATATCTGAACCAGGTGTTTTTTTATTACAAAACAGGAGACTTTATTGTTTCTTTCATCCCATTAGGCCATAAGGTCTGCCACCTCCAAAAAGTTCTGGACTTCCAATAAAAATTCTATTTTTAACTAAATTCAGAAAAAGGTTCTATAAACTCATGATGCAGATGTATCTAGTATAGATGCCAGTTTTGCTGCACAACCTAATTTTCTCATTCATCACATTGCAGTGCCGCTTAGTGAACCAATTCTGAACCAACTGTCTCTGCACTCAGGGTAATCTGAACCAATCAATCTCATTCTTTGTGTGCAAATGGTTTGACTGAAGAGAAATAATAAGAATAATGAAGGAAAGCATTTTAAAGGTCTTATTCCGCTAAGATACATTTTTTCTTGTTCTTTGTGAAATTCTATAGGTCTCTCTGAGTGGTATGTGTATGAAACAATTTCTCAGCCTCCTTTGTCTGCAGTACCTAGTAAAAGAGTTGATCAGAGAGATGTTAGGATGTCTACGTCAACAAGTGAGTCCATGGCCTCGCCCACCTCGGCTCAGGATCGCCCACAGGCAGAACTGAACCCCGGCTACAACATTTTGAGCTATAGCTGTGGTGGAGCTTACAGCTCTTTTTACACAGCTAGTTAGCGTTAGCTATCTTGTGTAAGTAAAAATATAGGTTTAAATTGGATCTCCGGTTGATTCTGCGTTTTACAAAGACCTTAAATAACACTAGGGAAGCATGGCTTGACAAGGCAGCACAACTCGACAGAACACCAGTCAGAGCGAGCGATCTTCAGGTCAAATTTTATGATATAAAGCAGACTCTGGGGCTTTGTTGTGGTAAAACTGTCCAAGCACTGAATCACCAAGTTTGAGGTGAGAGTTTAATAGTGAAAAATAGTGAAACAATTTAGCTGAAAGAAACGTTATCAATGATGTGGAGGGGGTGGCAGCCCCCCATAACCTTGTTGTTGATGGCTAGTATTTTGATGATTTCAAAGGTCCTCCTAAATGATGCTGTTGTAGCCTGATTACATAATAACACTGTTCTGTTCTACTCTGATTATGCTTTCGATCATTATTTCGGGGGAACTTGTACCCAAGTTTTTTACTCACATGTACACCTTTACTTTGTGATGTGACAAATCTGATTTGATTTTGATTTGATTTGACATTGGTCAGAGCCAGCTCTGATGTTGCCCACTATTCCTTGATTTCTTGGTCCCACTAGGCACAATCACACCCTAAATATGATGCACTGATTCTCTGTTGTGCAGATGGCTCTCTCTTTACCAGAATTTGAACCTTTGTCTAGAAAAACTGTCTTGACATTTTCAAAGTGTAATATCTTATTGTATATATTTAGATTATGTTCATTCAGCAGGACAGTTGTTTTTTAAAGACATAGTTTAAGTTTACCTGTTGCATATAGCCACTTTCTTTGATATTTCAGCGGCTCGGGCCTGCGATTAAATGGGAGATTAAGTACGTGCTGTATGCTAAAGTGGTTGAGCCACAGATCTTGCCGGAGGGAGATGAGGTTGTGGGTGTTGCAGCTCAGCCAAAGAATCCTGGCGGCACTGCTACGATTGAGGCTGAAGGCCAAGGAACAGGCGTGCATAGATCCCACTGCTCCCTTCTCACCTCTGAAAGATGCCATACTGGCTCTGTTTTTGATGGAAGTGGAGCTGGAGATGGAACTGGAGCTCAGTCGACACCCCCATCAAACCAGCTGCTACACCTCTGAGCACTAAAGTTCAAGATGCACAGAGATGTTGGGATGAAAAGGATGGAGTTGGAAACAAAGCAGGCCTGTTCTCAATTGTCTTTTTCCTCCTCATCCCATCCCAACTGTGATAACTAGTCCTTCTGGGCCCATTCCATATTCAGCAGGGAATTATTTTTTTCCTGTTGACTATTGTCACAGGAAATGTTACCTGGTCTGGTTTTAGCCCTGAAGAATTTTAATAATTGATTCTTCATTTGTCCTTCAAAAGAATTACAGAACAGTACTTTTAGGTATTATATTATCTGTCGTAACTCATAATATGATCAAGATGTATAATCAAATATTAAGAAAACATGCTGAGTTTAAGCACTAACAGCTGTTGTCAGCAGAGCTTCAGACAGTATTTTATTATTTGAACTGTGCAGTACATCAAAGAAATCTGTGTGAGGGATGCCAGGTATAGACAACAACATGCAAACAGTTTGCTGCATCCAAGGAAACAGACAAGCTGACTATTTTTCTCCTGAACAGGTAATCACTGAGCTTCAGTAAGGTTGCCAATCAAAGCTGGGTAATTTACTACCACCACTACAAGAGGTGGGCACTGAAACATATATATGCACTGATTAGCTATAGAGCAAGACTTGATGTCCTTGTTATATCCTAGTTATAGCCCTACATAGGTTTGGTCATTCGGCCAATTGTTTTAAGCTTGTAGTTATTGTTATCTTTGCTTCTCTTTGCAAGTTTCAAGCTTAAAAGCTTTCATTGTAGTAGTTGATAGAGATACTGAGATATTTGTGGAAAAGATTATGTTGTCTTTTCTCTGAAAGGAAGAAATATGGTTTAAAGGCAGTAAATCACCAACAGAAAACACCCTTGAGATAACTGGACTTCATTTAGGTCACTGTCCTTCCATGTGCTATAATAATCTCTTGGCTCTTACTTTGAAATGTTCCTACTGATGGGAATCTGCTCAAGCTGATATTTAGCAAATTATCCCACCTATTTTCGGAAGCTCCCTCCTTACATTTCTTAGGTATGACATAGACAAAAAAGTGTTTCTATAATACAAAATGCAAATGCATACTATGTTAACCACATCAGAAATGGAATTATGAAAAAGGAAGTGTAGTACTAAGAAAAAATGGGTTCACTCTTTGGTCCTTAAGGTCTTTTAGGAGTTCTCTGTGTCTATACAATACAAAAGCTAGGTAAGTTTTATCTGTGCATGCATACACATGTTTATCTTTTATTTGAATGCAATATATCGATTTGATCAGTGTGTACAAACATTTGTCTCCTTTGTTTTGTATGGTGCTTATGGGGAACTAAAATCTGCATTCATAAAGTGTGTCTTTATAAAACTACAGACTGCAACACATTAGATTTTATGAAATCTTTTGATTTAAACAGCTGCACAGCTGTCCTGATATGAGCTTAAATAATATTCATTTTAGGGTTGTATAGTCAGGAGGAACACTCTGGGCAGAAAGAAACCTCGAGAAGAATGAAGATTTTTGGTTCTTCTCTATCCTCCTGTGGTTGCATCCAGATGGTCTGAAACCTCAGAGACAGAGACTGAGAAATTTATGTGGATCCACAGTAATCAGGATAGCCACAAAACTACTGAATATAAAATTCACACATACACTGTGTTCTTTTTCAGAATTGATTCTGTTGGACTTTTACTGTATAATTCCTCTACACTCAGATCCCATTTACAAATGTAATAAAGCACACTGGGGCAGACATATTTAAGTTTTTGGTCTGTCACAAATCATATTTTAATTTTATGAAAGTCATATAAAAGGCATTCGCTGCTATTTTGCACTTTATTGTGCATGTCTTTACACAAGCTCAAGCTACAAATACATGTAGGAAGTTTACTATAATGAAGCAACTTCTTGATTTACTAAAGCTGAAAGTAAATCTCTTTTTTGCCTAGTAAAAGCCTGTCTGTCTGATTATTGCTCAGATACACACAAAGTAAATCCGTTTAATGAAACTATAAATTATTTTATTAAGACCTATAATCTAAAGAAAGAAAGGATTATACATACAGTCATATGAAAAGTTTGGGCACCCCTATTAATCTTAATCATTTTTTGTTCTAAATATTTGGGTGTTTGCAACAGCCATTTCAGTTTGATATATCTAATAACTGATGGACACAGTAATATTTCAGGATTGAAATTAGGTTTATTGTACTAACAGAAAATGTGCAAAATGCATTAAACCAAAACTTGACCGGTGCAAAAGTATCGGCACCCTTATCATTTTATTGATTTGAATACTCCTAACTACTTTTTACTGACTTACTGAAGCACAAAATTGGTTTGGTAACCTCATTGAACTTCAAAGCCAGGTGTATCCAATCATGAGAAAAGGTATTGAAGGTGGCCAATTGCAAGTTGTTCTCCTATTTGAATCTGAAGAGTGGCATCATGGGCTCATCAAAACAACTCTCAAATGATCTAAAAACAAAGATTGTTCAACATAGTTGTTCAGGGAAAGGATACAAAAAGTTGTCTCAGAGATTTAACCTGTCAGTTTCCACTGTGAGGAACATAGTAAGGAAATAGAAGACCACAGGGACAGTTCTTGTTAAGCCCAGAAGTGGCAGCCCAAGAAAAATATCAGAAAGGCAGAGAAGAAGAATGGTGCTATTATATTATTGAACATATTACACAATATACATATTTAATGTAATAAACCACAACCAGCATGTGATAAAACTATAGATTTTTTTGTGAAGTTAATGTAAAAACTGCAGACTAAACTAAAGAATGCATATAGGGTTTTATCCCATTTGCATTAATAGTATTCTGCTGCAAAATGCAAGGCGTTAAAATTTACACTTAACAGGGATATATTACACCTCTTTTTTACACAAGATAGAATAAGTCTATGTGTTATACATAGAAAACATGTTTGTGAAGTTATTTGCACAAAGTCATTCTTAGATAAAGAGATCTTACCAGCTCAGTTCTTGCCGGTTTTAGTCCCTTTCAGAAAGAGCCGTTTAAGGGCTCTGTCACTTTACTCTGAGGTGTATTTAGGTACATTTCTGGCGTGTTGCTATTTTGGCGGTGGAAAACACAGGTCAGTCCATTCCTATCTCAGCTGCCCAGCTTGAGTACACCCCTGCTCGCTAAACACACAAACGAGGACACGCTTTAGTGAGCAAAACTGACTTTTACCTCAACAATAAACAGAATAAAGAATAAAATAATATTGCTGTTCCCTTAAATGAGCTGCTGGCATAGCTTTACAGCATGAACATGCAGGTCAGTATCCTCTGCTGAGACACGCAAAAGCGGCGCACTATTAAGATATCAGCGGGCCAAAGTCAGTGGGCCCCTGCCTCTTAAAGGGAATATGAGGCAAGTAAAACACTGATTAGTTTATTTTACGTTACGCCCAAAACACACCCATGACTGATTAAGAGAATTAGTTCATGGCTTTTGCGTGTTTCGAGCTGCACAAGGCATATTTTTGGTGCCCTCGCGATACCAAAGACACACAGACACTCCCTAAATCCAGCTGCGCGATATGCAATTGACGTATCGCCTAAGGATTTCTAAAATATGTCCTATTGTCTCTAATTAAAAAAGAGACATCACATCATTTGTAACTAAAACAAATGAATTAAGACTTTGGGAGCCACAAGCAATACAGTATTACTCTGAAATATTACAATTGTGTTTAATATATTTGTTTCACTTTCACACTGTAATCATACAGGTTTATTAGTTTAATTGTTTAATTGAAGCAAAATATATATATTTTTTCTTATGAACCATAGACACTTCACAGACCTGTTACATGGCTTTATTGTAAATGATAAAGCATCTCCTACTGCAGGTACTGCAAAATGGGTAGATTATGGTCCTATAATTTTCATGGGAAAATGCTATCCTTCAGGAGTGGTCCAGCACTGTTTTGAATAGAAATAGTAATTACTGAGATGGGATGGGAATAGAGTGGGGCAGATGAATATCTAATCATCTGGACAATAAATCTCCTTAGTCTCAAAAATAAAAACTAATAAAAACTGATTAAAAAACTGATTAAAAAAATGATAAAAACTGATAAAAACTGGGGTCACAAAAGGAAAAACTGGTTCCCCTTCTTTTTTGTAGAGGTATGTGGAATAAATGTGAAATATTTGGTGGAAAACATCCTTGTCCTCTGGCTTCAGCCCATTCTCTTCGGCTCAAATGGGCCTTAAGCATTTGCTGGATATGGGAAGGAATGTTGGCAGACAGGGATATTGTGTATTGTCGTTTTATCCCAGGGAGATGGCGTGCAGGCCTGATCCTAAAAGCACAGTCCCTAAGTAGGGCCGTTCCCAGGCAGCCGTGTCCAGGTTTGAGGTAGTGGTTTAGGCTTTCTGGTCAGGAACAGCAATCGAGGGAGAACAAGGGGGTGACAGGACAAGAAGTACTGGGCCAAAAAAATGGAACCATTCTAAGCACAGCTTTATTTATGATGGCCTGGCTTCTCAGAGAGAATGGATTGTTTCCCTGCTAGTTTCTTCACTGATCAAAATTCACAGCACACTCCTATAAAAAAAACATCAAATATTACATAAATAAAAAACTACAAGCCAACAGACGCCTGTGCTACCCGGCATCACAATGGGAGTGATAAGACTGCTGATGCCAAAGGAGTGTGACCTAGGTTTAGAACCCGCAATCCTCAGGCTATAGTGTCAACGTGTCATTATATTGTTTTTGTCATTATATTGTAATTTCTTATTAAAATAAAATTGCTAGCAACTAGCTGTCACACTCACAGGACTCATTTACATCTGTACCTTCTGTAATGTTTTTTAGCACCATGCACTCCGAAACAGCTCCCACATTCTCAATCGCCTGAGTACTAGATTCCTCACACCTGTTGATCATTAACTCTGTATACTTACAAAGTCACAATTTCTGCTGTAGACAAAAAAAAAAAACAATTGGGTTTGACACTAAAAGATGATTATGAGAAAAAAGATCTACATTTCAGCTTTTATTTTTTAGAATTAACATCTGGATCTAATGCACAGTTCAGAAGACGTTTTCTGAATACACCATATTCTTTGTGAGCAAAAGTATTTTAACGGATGAACTTAAAATAAATTAAAGTGAAAAAGACTAGAAAAAGTATATTTAGTTGCAAATCCTTTACTTGCAATAACTGCATCAAGGTGGTAACCCAATGATTAACCTTCTGAATTCTTCTTTTGTGATGCTTTTCCAGGGTGCAGTGGGTTTTGAGTCATTATCTTGCTGCATGATGAAGGATCTCCCAATCAGTTTGACTGCATCTTTAAACTGACAGACAAAATATTTCTGTAACCTTCTGAGTTCACTTTACCTCAACGAAGATTAATAAGCACACCCCAGAATAAGAAATGCAAGCTCAAGCCATGAAATTGACACCTCCACTGTGTTTTGCAAATAAGGTGGCATGTTTGGGATCATGAGCAGAATATTTCTTTCTCCAAACTTTCCAGCCTTTCCAGCACACTGGTAAAGGTTAATCCTGGTTTCATCAGTCCATAACCAGTCCATAGGCTAGTCTCTGTACTTCTTGGCAAAATTCCAGCCTTCCTATTCTTTCTACTAATTAGTGTTTTTTATCTTCTCTTGAAGCCTCTGTACTTCTGTGCATGTGTTCTTTGAACAGTAAATTGTGATATCTTCACCTCCTGCCCTCTGGAGATTGTTGCTGATGTCACTAACAGTTGTTTTAGGGTTTTTCTTTACAGCAGTCGCCATGTTTCTGTCATCAACTGCTGCTACCTGTTCAACTGCTGTTACGTTGTACTGGCTATGGCCAATATTTGCAATGTCTTTGAATTATTTTCCATCTTCTCTTATCTCAAAACTCAAATCTGAAACTAAACATAGATATTAAGCACTATTTATTGTTTAAATAATCAGTGTATCAGGACATATACCTGTTCCAATACTTTTGCTCACAAGAAAAATGGGTGGGCTCAGACAAAAGGTGCTATCTTTTGAACAGAGTATCACATCTAGACATAAATACCTGGAAATAAAAGCTGAAATGTTGATAAATTGTCTCATATAATAAAAAAAGCCAGACATTGGCTTTACAGTTCCAATACTTTTGGAGGGGACTGTACTCCATCCCCCTGATTAGCCACCAGCCTAGTATTGTGTAGGATCTCATCTTGCCACAAAAACAACCTTTATCAAGGGCTCCTGGCGGATGTAGGCATCGACTCTATGTTATCAGTATATGTTTTGAGTCCTGTAAGTTGTGAGGTGGGGATGTCTATAAATCTAATCAATGCTCATTGAGATCTTATGGTTGTCATTGATTTAAGTCTTACTTCATTGGGTAGGTACTGATCCCACAAGAACTGTTGTGGCACATATCTGTATGCTTGCTAAAATGTCCTACTTCCAACACATCATTTTCAAGAAGTGTTCACTTGCTGCCATATAATTTTTTATACATACAACAATAAACCCCTTGACCGGTGCCACTGTAACCACATAATCAATATTATTTAGTTCACCTGTCAGTGGTTTTAATGTTGTGGTGGATTAGTGTATAGGCACACTTATGGTGGGTCCAACTGAAAGCTGGTATTTTTATTTTTATATATTTCTGGCTTTATACAGCAAACCCTTGATCTTAAACCAGTGTTGCATTGTACGAATGGTAAATTGTGCCAAAAGCTTAATACTCAACCACTTGGGTTACAACCAGACAGAAAACTTAATGGAACTTGACGTGCGCCTGTTGGCAGAACTCAGTTAACATGTGGTTTTTGCCCCCCGTTTTGGTGCCCTCTCAATTCAGGCCAATCTAGGACAGACATCATTTACACAACAAAAGGTTTTATATTAATAATATAAGAATATAAGAATGCTAAATTATTTGCCAGGGGGTTTTAGATAATACATATCTAAAGCAGGCCAAGTCATTTCACTCTGCAGATTTTCGTTTTCTTTTTCTTTTTTTCTTTTTTTTGCATGTGTAAGCATTTTTGCCTTTGAAAACATCAAAAGCAAAGAGACACTACATATTCTACTGAAACAATTGTAAATTAAGATAACTGTAAATCATCAGGTCCCTAAATATTCACAAATATATTTAAATGTATAATTATGCACAACTACAAGTCCAAAAACTTTGAGATGCTTTGTAGATGATGTGCTTTTAGGCATTCCTTCTGTCTCTGCATACTCTGTCTATAAATGCCCCTCTGTTTGCACTCTAACTTTGCCATTCTATGTATTATTTCTGTCTTGCTATTTGTCTTTGCAATATTTTTTTTTTTTTTTTCGCCTGGTTATGGTTATTGTACTGGTTGTGACCCTTATTTTATTTATTTATTTATTTTTTACAATTTTGTCTTTTTCTTGCCCATGTCTGGTTGGTTTGCTTACAGTGTTTCCTTTTCAGACCATCTGTTAACATTGCCAGCTGTGAGCCTCTGGTATTTCCATCAGATCTGACAGTAAAATGTAAATAAAAACAGATTGCTATGATTTGCAAATCTCATAGACCCATATTTTATTCATAATGGAACAAAGAACACACACCAAAAACTTCGTTATACCTTAATGACATCAACACATCTCATGCTGTTGTGATGGTTGCAGTATGTGGTTTAGCATTATCTTGCTGAATTGTGCAAGGCCTTTCATTAAAAAAAATCTGGATTGATAAGTGCATTTTAAAATGTGTCCTGTGTTCACAGAAAATGTTCCTGCATTGATTTTCAGTACAGAATCAAATCTGTTTTTAAAGCATTGCCATCTGAGGGCCCGAAGATCACCAGCAT
Organism: Astyanax mexicanus; assembly: GCF_023375975.1. Taxonomy (NCBI): domain Eukaryota; kingdom Metazoa; phylum Chordata; class Actinopteri; order Characiformes; family Acestrorhamphidae; genus Astyanax; species Astyanax mexicanus. The sequence continues at coordinate 28,859,212 of NC_064420.1, read as the reverse complement.
CCAGTACTGACCAACCTTGATTGTAAGCCTTATACCTTGCACAAAGGTATATTTATAGATTCTTTGATGATATAAAGAAATTGTAAAAACTAATTTTTTTACATCTACAAAATAGTTTTTACATGTAGTAACATTTTACACAACATCCCAATGTGGATTTTTGGTTGTAAATATCAAAGCAATATCTCAACTTCTAAAGGATAACTACTAGCAAAACAAACAAATTATAATTTAATGTGTATCATGTGTACTGTGTCATTATATAGCACGTCTACATGCTATATAACACACAATCTAAAATTCCAGCTGAAAAACAGCCTGGACAGCTTTAGGTTGTCAACCTGGTTAGGCTAGTTGATCAGCTTAGCTCTTAATCAACATAGGATATGTTTTTGTATGTGTTTAATGTTTTAATTGGTCTCTGCCCAAGGTTAACAATGCTGGTTGACCAATATTACAATGCAACATATGTTATTCTGGTCAAAAACTAGTGCTGTTTTTTGTCTGGATGCCCAGCTTTCAATCCCATCCACCACCAAAGACCACCTTTGACATCCTGAAGCAACTGCCAAGAGAAGCTGGTCTTGAGCTGTTTTTTTCAGCAGGTTTTAGACAATAATCAAATGCTTATGTGTTGTGTTAAAATAAAATACTGCAAAAGAAAAGTTTGTCTCAGTAAATTGTCACTTCTAGACACATCCTGGACACCAACTCCAGTTCTATTAAGCACCTGCAGAAGAATATGCCTCTGTAGGAGAGACTGGCACTCAGGGAGAGAAGCGGTTTAATTGTCTGTGAAACAGAGAATCAAGGCAATCTGCTTTTCAATCCATGCCTTGAAGCAATTAACCGAGAGATGCTAGCTTTAGCGGAGGAGTAGGCTATTCAATGGCGAGAGTAATGAAGTAGAGTTTTTTTTTTTTTCAAACGCAGCCTCCAAACACGGTGCTCAGCATTCAGGACTTAGAGCTGCTAATTAAAGGAATGCACAACCCAAAAAATGCCAACTAAGCTAATCAAGAAAAGAAGCTAATGCGGCTCAGATACCCTCGTTTCATTTCCATGAGTGCTAACTCCCCTACACAGCAAAATCTCTACTGGTGAATTAGCACCTACGTACAGTGTTTATTTATGTCCAGATGAACACAAAGCGCTTCAATATATGGCTTAGTTCCAATCATCTTAGTTAGTTTAACACTTTTAAGTCACTACATGATTCCTTATGTGTTCCTTCATAAATGGATGACTTTAGTCATTTACAATGTAGGAAAAAAAAAATTGTATGAGAAGGTGTGTCCATATTTTTGACTGGTACTCTACGTATTTCTTTAAAGTTTACTAATGAGGTCAAATTAAACGAAATCACTGCCCTCCAAATCCAATGCAGTTCTGCTACTATAAATTTACAGGTAAATAACAGTTTCTGGGTTGGAATATAAACAATCTAAATTCCTTTTTCTGTACCTGCTCAGGGGGTCTCATCTGTTTTCTTTGTGTGCACCAATGTTGGTTTGGTGGCATTTTCACTTGTTCTGACAAACAGCAGTACCAGTGCAGACACACCAGGGTTCATTTTAATTAAAGCAAACCAAGTCAGGACTGGAAACTGTGCCGTGCCGTGTAGGAAAGCTTGTATTATGGATAAGGTATTATTGCAGAAGAAAGATGAGTCAAAAGTTCAGTAAGCACTCAGTTGTGTATCGGAAGGTTTAAAGGCATACTCTTCCTATTCTGAGAGAAATGAGCAGATCAACTGTGGGAAACAAAGCTTATTTTAATACAACAGCATTACCTGTTCTTTTGAATCATGCATATTGGTGCTAGAGGGCACATTCCGAGACAAAAGCAGAAGGATGAGATTTTTTGGAAAATTCTCTGTTTACATTCCGGTGTGAAGAGCAGGCCTGGGACCATTAATAGACCATTAATATTATAAGTTAATAAAAAAGCATACCATGTTATACACAGTCAAGTCACAATATTACATCCACCTTTTCTTCAACCATTATCTATTTTCTAAGCTTCATTGACCATATAGGGACACTGTAGTCCTATAATCACAGACTGTGGTTCTTCAGGTATTATTCAGGTGGTGCATCATTCTCAGCACTGCAATGACACACACGTTAGTGTGTGTTAGCATATAGCATTTATAGCTCTAAATAAATCACTTAAAATTTATGAATTTCTTTGATTTGACCTAATTAAAAACATCTGGAATATAATTAAGAGGAAATGTATGATCAAAAGCCATAACAACTAAGCTTGAAGTTATGCACCAGGAATAAAGTTGGCACAAAGTTATCCAAAAGCAGTGTGTAAGACTGGTGGAGGGGAACATGCCAAGATGCAAGATGAAAACAAATTAAAACCAGGGTTATTCTACCAAATATGATTTCTGAACTCTGTGAATATTAACTTGTTTTCTTTGCATTAATTAAGGTCTGAAAGCTCTGCATAATTGTTTTTTGTTATTTCAGCCTTTTCTTATTTTCTTCAAATAAATGCTCTAAATGACAATATTTTATGTCAAACGAGCACTGGATGTTAATCTACACAGATTCCTCTCTTGAAATCTCTTTATTTGGGTGAGTAAAGTGTTTCCATTTACTTTTACAGTATGCTTAGATGTCCAACATTTTAGCACAGTTAGTGGGAGCACTAGCTGTGGTTAGGAGCAGCGCTAGCATCGGTTATCAGAACTTAGCACTAGTAAATGGTGCCCAACAGCGCTACACCGAGGAACCCTGAGTGTTCCGGTAACCCAGGGCAGTATGAGCTAGCGTTTTGTCGCACGTAGCTTGTGTTAACATAGTAAAGGCTAGTACTGTGGTTAGCAGCTAATGCTAATTCTACTGCACCCATATTAGTGCTGGAGAAACTTTTCTGTACTTCAGTGGTAAGGTGCACTGGATTTAAAGGCACACTGTCAATTTTTGGATAGATTAAAGGATTTTAAGTGTACCTTACAGTGTGAGAATTACTGTACTGCTGGAGTTTTTAAACACCTCAGTGTTAATGCTGAAATCACCATCCTGTGACAACTGATAAATGATTAGACGATGAACCACACAAACTGTACAGCAACAGATTCAGAGCTTCTGACTCTTTACATCCAGAAAGTGGATATAAAGTGGACAGGGGATGGACACCGTGTTTAAAAACTTCAGCAGCATTGCACAACACTTGCCCATGTGGTGGTCCTGTGGGGTTCTGACCATTGAAGAATAAGGTAAAAGGAGCATAAGTATACAGTTTGGCTTATCTTATCTACCAAATCCAAAACCAGGGCTAATTGCTAACCTAACCAAAGGCAACATACTAGTCCCACTGCCATTAGCATCTTTCCTAATTTAGGCTACTAAATCAAGAGCTGAATGGAAATCAAACATTTGGACTGTTGGATGTTCTGGATGTGTCTGGAATAAGCCGGCTTGGTTGCTATGTGTAAACTGCTGAAAGACGCAATCTGAGAACTCGATGATGCTTCACAAGCCACCAACAAATATCTGACAGGTTTAATATCTGGACCTGTCAGCGACTCTAAATCCGGTAGTATGAAACGTGTTGACTGGGAGACTGGGAGTAGTGTGTCGTGTAGTATGTACATGGCATTAGCAGACAACTGCAATGAAACAGTGATATGTTGTGTATATTGTGTATAGTTATAAAGGACAGCATGACTTTTCATAAATGAGTCCAGTACAGTTTGCTGAGCCAGTGACATATTTACTTAGAAACACAGTATTTCTTAATTAAACATAGACAAACATACCATATTACAAATAAATACTTTTGCTTAATCATTGTACTTTGTTAAGTTTTCATAATAATACCATATCATACATAGTTATTTCTCTAAAAACAGATTAAGATAAGAGTTTTTAGTCTCATTTATATTGAAACATTTGTCAGTGTACAGCAATGTCTGATTACACATAAAACGTGATGCAGAATGGTGTTATGGAGTTTATTATTAATAATATTAATAGTAACACATAATTAAATGTATCTTCATAGCCTATCCCTAATATAGGTACAAGGATAACAAAGATTTTTTAAACCATGACAACAATAGATAACTAAGAATTAGGAAAAAATAAAATTAGATGACATGATTAAGATTGAAGCATAAATTATTAACTGGTGATATTGTTTTATTAAGTTGAACAGTACTGTTTTAAAAAAAATATGTTACTTATTGTAGTCTAAAAACCGCATCAGAGTCTGTGAACATATACTGTATTTTTCACAGTATAAGGCACACTTAAAATCCTTTAATTTTCCCAAAAATTGTCAGTGCGCCTTATAATTCGGTGTGCTTTATGTATGAATATTATAGTTATAGTTTAGTTCTCCAGCACAGACACTCAAGACTGGAGCAATATTAGTATAAGCTGCTAACTGTGCTAAGCGCTAGCTGCTGTTCAGAGGTGAGTATAATTGGCCTGTAGCCTCCTCCTAACCCTGGCTAGCACTGCTGGAGCAGCATTAGCATTACCCGCTAAGTGCTAGTTAGCTCTTTTGCAGTTCAGAGGTGAGTGTTATCAGCCTGTAGCCATCCCATTTACCATGTTAAAACAAGCTATGTGGGACAAACTGCTAGCTTATATTCCCCTGGGTTATCGGAACACTCAGGGTTCCTTAGTGTAGTGCTGTCTGACTAGCCTTAGTTGAAATTAAGGGTATAAGTTTATAAATAAACGGAAGCACTTTACTCACCCAAATGAACAGTTTTTAGGAGGAAAATCTGTGTAGTTTAACATCCATGTCATGGCATGGCATGTCAGTGTATGTTCTTTTGCTTCCTCTAATAATTGTAATAGTTGATTGTTGTAATATGAACTCATATGAACCATCAACACAAACTATATTCAGTTTGATTCTTTTTTTCTTTCTTTGCACACAGTTAGTGTTCCAGGCTGAAGTTGGACGCCTCTAAATTTGATTTTCTTCTCCAGATATTGAATTTTGCCGCCTGTACAAAAGTGAGAAAACACTAAAGGTGGAATGGAAAATCAAAATGAGAAGCCAACTAAAACATAGGAATTACTGAGGTTTCTCTAAGTTTATTCTGAATGCTGTTCAACATTCAAATATGTAGCCAATTAAGTGAATATTCTTTGGGCTGTTATTCTTTCTTTCTTTTTTTTTTTTAACTTTTTTATTGTTTTAATTTTTTTCCAATCAAACATGAGGTGTTTTTAACTGTGCCACGTTTAGGTTAACATGAAATACTTTTTATTCTTTATTTATTTCACTACTTTTAATTAAAAAACACATTTACAATTGTCATCTAATTTTAAGGTTTTATGTTTTTTAAACCTTTACGACTATAGAAATATTTGGACATCCTAATCTAGTACATCTGTATTTAAATTTGAATGCTGCATATGAGCTTACAGGTGAGCAAAATGGAAAAAGGTATCTTTGTTGGATACTAAATCTGTACAAAGTGTACAACTGTAAAGCCATTGTGTGAGACAATGTAACATTTGGTGAATTAAGGCTATGTTCACATTACAAGCCTTATTCATCAATTCACATTGTTTGCTATATGTATTTGGCTATCTTGAATGGATCACATTCATAATTGTAAGTGACCTGTATCTGTCTGTAATTTTACTCTGAATGCACATTGCATGTGCATACATTCATATATTCACACACATTGTCTCTGTTAGTACGGCTCTACAGGTGTTGTGCCGAATTGTGCCTTATTTTAGTGATTTTTAGCGCACCGGTCAATTGCGCCAGGTGCACTCTGACTTTGGTGCATTTGTATCTTAACAGCGTGGCACTTTGTGCGTTTCAGCAGAGGATACTGACCTATGCCAGCAGCAATGTTACTTTATTCTTTATTTGTTTATTGTTGAGTTAAGTGCATCCATGTGTGTGTGTTTTTTTTTAATGAGCGGGAGTGTACATCTATAGGAATGGATTCTGACGATTCTAACTGCTGTCTAGGTAAATATCAGTCAGTAGAGCACCTGTGTTTTTCGCAGCCAAAATAGCAACACGGCAAAAACTTACTTGAACACACTATTTTAACAGCGTGGGGCAAGGTGTGAAAATAGACTATTGATGGGCTGTAAGGTAGCAAAGCCTTTCGCAGGGTATACAATAAGGTCATAACTCTTCTTAAGCGATGTTCTGTAGTTCATTGTATTAACATAAACTCATAATCAGAAACAAAAGAAGCTGTGATTGTAAGTCATTGTAGTTATATTCTGTGGTGGTGTTGGAATTTGGCAGAACACTAGCACTAGTTTATGATGACAGAACTAAGCACATGCTTACAAGCAAAAATACACACAAAATCCAATCTGACCATTCACATTCACAAATGGGATTTGTATCTGATCTATGAACACATGTGAAAGTGATTAAAATCTGGTTCAAATCAGATTTGGGTCTCTTCAGCCTGGTAATATTAATGTAGCTGAACACTGCATGTTAAGGATACATATAGTTTAAGAAGAGGTCTCTTAAAAACAAAAGGGAGTATTTTAGTAGGAAAAATGTCATGTCATGGTAGTCATGTGAAACAATAATATACAAGTTATAGATTCCTTTAAGATATCTGAGGTCCAGCATTTTATCATTGTGCAGTCCTTTCTTTCAGGCCTAACAGTGTTGCCAGGCCTAACGTTGTTCTGCCCTTCCATGTTCAGATCATGCCCATTGTCCATAAATAGAGTTTTTTGGTATCAGGTGCACAAGTGATTAAAGCAACATTCCAACGTCCCACAAAACAAAGTTTCCACTGAAACAAGGATTAGAGCTCAAGATAATGAAACAAACATCTGTGGATTTTGGGGTCACTTCCTTTCTGGCACAGTTCAGCCCATTTGAAATAATGGCAGCGCATAGATCGTCCAGGAGTCAGAGTCAGGGTTCAGGTCCTCACTTCACAGTGGTCATCCCTCACAGCCTTTCCTTCAGAAGAGCTTTTCTTCAGAGAGATGACTTCAAATGCAGCTGTTAGAAAAAAGGCCAGATGAACCTTAAAGGTCATTAAGCGGAGTCTGATGTTCTCAAAGATGGTGAGACCAGAAGCCTTGTCCTCCTTAGGGTCTGTATGATGCCCTTTCTGTGTTGAGATCTGTGTTAAAAAACAGAACATTTTATTTTAATTAATGTACCCTAAATGAATGGTTTCAAACCAAACAAAAATAGGTTTTTGCTCTAATCTACAAGAAACATTCTGGACCTCTGAGGAATGAGGGTGAGATTAAGATCCACTGTACTGAACAGTCACAAGATAAAGCAAGTTCTAATTTAAACCATTAAATAGGGAAATCTGTTAAATTACCATCATGGCTGTTCCTTTGGTGATTACATCTCGTTTCACAGAAGTTATGACACCGTGTGTCATTCTGGTCTCTACAGGTACAACGCTGATGTTCTACTGCTGCTGCGCCGCCACTGGAGCGCCTGACCCGCTGAGAGCCGCGATAGCTGGACATGCCGTAAGGAACTGTTCTCCTACAGACAGAGAAATAAAATAAAACATGTTTAAAATTCTGAAAAATGCTTTTAATCCTAACTATATTCTGTGATTAATAATAATGTAATGCTCATAATAGCAATAAACAAATGTGTGGTCAATTTTATTATATCAGTCTAGTTTGGATGATTTTTAAAAATTAGAGTCTCTTAATATGCTGAGTAAAAGTAGAGAGAGTTAGTTAGTTATGAGATTTAATCCAGATTTAAACATAGCAAAAAGTAATGACACTTTAAGTTTGGGTTTAAATTGCTAAATAAAACAACTTATAGCTCTCAGTTCTGTAAAAGGTGTGCTGTGGAATATGGTCCTTAAGGCACATTGACTAAAGCATGTCACAATTAATTATATAATAAATTATATTATGTAGCAGGTTGTAGCTGTATCATTAGCCACTCAAGGACATGACACATAAAACCCACAAGCACTGCCCAGTACAAGATGACCACAGTACATTTTTAACATGAGAACATATCATGGTCTTACCTTGTAACTCACTGATTTATATTTTGGGGGAGGGGGGTACAATTTGTACTTAAATAACTTTTAGTGCTTCACATCAATGACACTGTGTGCCCTTGTCTGGATATTATCATAGTTTATGACCGCATGTGCCTATACAGCTTTGGAAAAAAATAAGAGACCACTTCAGTTTCTCTGATTTTGCTATTTATAGTTATATGTTTGCGTAAAATGAACATTTTGTATTATTCTATAAACTGGGAACAACATTTCTGCCAAATTCCAAACAAATATTGTCATTTAGAATAGTTATTTGCAGAAAATGAGAAATAGCTAAAATAACCAAAAAGATGCAAAGCTTTCCGACCTCAAATAATGCAAATAACACTGTTTTTTAATCAAAGTTTTCATGTATCTTGGCATGTTCTCCTCCACCAGTCTTACACACTGATTTTGGATAACTTTATGCCACTCCTGGTGCAAAAATACAAACAGTTCTCCTTGGTTTGTGATCATCCATCTTCCTTTTGATCATATTTCAGAGGTTTTCAATTTGGCAAAATCAAAGAAACTTTTCTTTTTTAGTGGTCTCTTATTTTTTTTCCAGAGCTGTATGTGCAACTTAATATCTGCCCAATCTGTTGTGGTTTTGGATCACAATAGAGGGGTACAATATGAACAAAAATGCAATAATACTGGTGGATATCCTAAGATCCTAAATTAGTTTAGTTTAAGCTTCTCAAATGTTCTTTCATGCATTAGCTTGGCTACACACATTTTCCCATGTTAAGCTCACACTACAGTGTGACTCTAGTGGCTCTACCTCACTCTGCCTCCATCCTAGTTATGTCACGTGACCACAGACTGTTGCATAAAAAGCAAACGTAATGCAATTTGAGCTTATTGTTATTTACAATGTTATCACAGCTCATGCAATATTTATTGTGAAAACGTATATCAAGATAACAATATAACAATATGATCTATCTCACAGATCTAATTCATACAAACACAAAAACTGGAGGCAAAATAATCTGATTGTGACATCCCCGTTAACTACATTATCTAACAATTAGCATTAACCTATACAGTGCAAGCTGACTACAGGACTGGATTTGGAATCACTGCTATACAATATTTCTATCCAAATTTATCTCTCATTGTCCTAAAATGGATAATTATTACTAACAAGAATCTATTTTTATTGTAATGCAAAAAACTTTATATGGTAATTTTGTTTTGTTTTTGTTTTTTCAGTGAAGTTAATGTACATTGTTTTGTGTGACAGTAGTAATAGGTCATATGAGAGGCATGTTGAATATGCCAAAACTGCTGAAAAATCATATGCTCCTCAGGATAGGGTTTCTATTGTGTATTAGATAGTCTGTGATCTGTTGGGCAGCATCCACTCATCCACTGGTAAGTTGAAACAAGGAGAAAAAAAAGGTTTTTATTAAAACATTCTGTACCCTGGCTACTAGACTGAATAGCAAACAGGTGTGTGTGTGTCTTATCTGCATTTAGATAATGCTGAATACACTACAGTAATCCATCCAGTGTGCTTAAATTAAGGGGCTAGACTGACAAGAAACAATGTTTGCACATTATTTTTGACCTGGTTAGAAAAAGACAGCTTCAAATAAGAACCATGTTCTCTTTTACTATTGCTTGGCAGAGAAAGAAATTTGTTTCTTGACTGTTAACTTGTGTTAAGGAATAAAGGGTTATATGTACATAAGCATAATAAATAATAAAGGCACCTGAAACACCTTAAAAAAGGTAATTATTTACAAGCTGTTTGATTAACACACCTCAAGGTATCTTAACTACCTCAGAGGGCACTATAAACAACTCACAAGCGTCTGTTCAAAGAAATTTGTGTTAGTCATGTTTTTGCATACTGTACCAAACGTGAACTGAACTGGACAGTCAGAATCAAACCATTACACTCCTAGTACCTGTATATATATATATATATATATATATATATATATATATATAATTTAAAATAAATAAATCATACTTAAGAAGCATTATGGATAATGTGTATTTTCTACTCCTGGTCTCCCCCTACGTTACGATGTGTACTATGCACTTTAACCACTCTTAAAGGACATGCTTCGAACAAGCATTTCTGGACAAGCTGAGACACACAGATATGGGATAAGACCCGAAGTGAAATAAGTATGTGAAAGTACGTGTAGTAGTAACAGATTTTAATAAATATGACTTTATTTATTTATACAGAGTTTTTTATATCAGAAATGAAAAAGAAACAAATCGAAAGGGAAAATGACAAATCTGAATATCTCTGCAAGTAACTGGTGAGGGGGCTCTCTTTTAGGATATCATCATGATTTTGCATCATAATACTACATAATGTGTTGCTTTAAGGGTCGTTTTGACTTGAAAATTAAATACATGAAGGGTGCTGATTTTTGGTCTCTTGAATTACTATGTTAATTCTTTGTGCTGTAAATAAATAATATTTTAGTGTTTCTCAACCTGATCTACATCTGCCCATCTGTTGCATGAGGTTACTATAGACAAAACCGCTTTAACTGATGACCCTTTGATTCACAACTCTTTTATTAGGTGTTGTCTACGTAAACAACTTTACTGTTGTTTTGGTGCTAAATCTCGCTTAATGAACCCCAGAATGATGACTAAGAGTTGTCTTAGAAACAAAGCAATTTAAGATTATTACCACTAACCCTATTCATGAGCTGACCATTAAGACACCTGTCTGTCTCACGTTTGATTCAGATCAGGAGATTAAAAGTTCCAGACACTTCTTGAGAAAAGACAAAGCCCTGGCACGCACACAGCAGACTGGAAGGAAGAATGTTTTCAGTTTGCCAGCCTGCTTTGATATATCTCCAGAAAGACTCACACATTCTCAGCTGGGAAACGGAAAAAATATACAAGGACGTGTGCAACTATGTATTGAAAGATAGCGCGACTGCTTTGGTTTGATCTACATCCAGTGACATGTGGACTTCGTTCCTTTACAGGACACAACTTTGTAAAATATGCAAAACACGTCTCAAGGACAAATTGAGAAGGATATATGGAGAAGGGACCAAGCAGCAGTTAGCATTTAGAGACTAGCATTAGAGAAAGAAAGGCATCACTCAGAAAATGTCAGAACTTGCCTCCTGAATAAGCAGCCTGAGTAATCTGCCTTGCCAACCTGCGGCAGATGGACCATATGATACTGTCTATAGAGTTTGAACTGAGGCATGGACAGTGGTGCCAGGAGCCTTTCTCCAGTCTCATCTGGGAGACATTTCATGCTCCAATAAGAGATTCTCTCTGATCTCTGTCCACCGTGCTTGCTATGTTATGAATGCATGTGAGTTCAGAGCAGTGGCATTCGCCCTCATGTTCTCCATTACACATCACCCCCGCCAGCAGGACAAGGCTCAGAACAGACCACTTGGAGGACAGTCTATCTACGTCTCAAATGAGTTACGAGGCAGGATGTGCCATAAATCAGCATTCAAATAGCACTGGCCACATCACTCGACATCGCTTAAAAAGTTCCCGCAGAGACTGGCAATCTGTTTGGATAAAGAGGTTCATCTGTTTTAGTTCATGCGAATGGTGCTTAAGCCTTTCTTTCCATCACCTGAATGAGAAAACAGAACACCATTTGTTTTTTGTTTTTGTTTTGTTTATGTAATCGTCCCTTCTTTTGGCGTAGCTCTCATTAAATAGCAATTTATTCACACACTTTGTCTTTATGTTTCTGCAATGAATCCAAATGCATGCACAGCTTGTGTGGTCCATTTAGAGAAGCACTGCCAAATAGAAGGATACTTTCTGGACCTATTGACACCAAGTTCTCTGGAATGGTGGTGCCCCACCTTATCCTGTTGGGAGGAGTTGGGGATTTAAGGATGAGGTGGGGTGAACATCATCCAAAAGCCTGACCTTACTAACGCTCTCATTACTGTATGTTTGCATGTCACAATTACCAACAATTTTTCTGAATGATATACTGTCCCAAAAAATACAGTGGTACACAATATTATTGGCATTTTAGGACCATTTATTGACTATATACCAGCTATGGGTGTGTAACATCGTTTTGTACACATATCAAAATTTGTTAAACTATCAGTGCTGTCACTGTCTGTCTGCCTGCCACTGACTCTAGGTCTCTAGAAAAAGATTCCATTTCCCAGGATGCACCTGCGTTCAGCCCTCCGGACATGCTGGATTACGTCATGCATCGATGTTCGGGCTCGCTGTGCTACTGAGATTAATCACACCTGGACTTTTTAGTAGAAATTGCCCCTGTTTTCCCATTATCCTCGCCCAGTATTGAATCTATTTCATAGGTTTCTACCTCACGTTTCTTTTGTTATTTGACCTTTTATTTACGACCCTTTTTTGCTTCCTCAACTTCTCTTTTGCTTAGCCCCTTTATTTATTGTTAGCTGTTTCGGTAACAACCTAATATTGTATTTAGACCATTCTTGACCCTGCCTGCCCTTGACTATTCTTCTAAGCCTGACCCTTTATGAAAAAAAGAGTGTTTGGTGTCTGCACTTGTCTGTCCTGTGTTTGGCATCAGTGACATAAACCATAAGAAAAAAAGCATACTTACTTTTGACTTTTGAAAGCATACTTACATATTTTTATTTATGTATTTATTGTGCTATTTACTTTAAGAGACTAAGGGTGTTTTTGTAAATTTTTGCACGCATTTTATTTGCATGTGCTAAATACTCAGCATGTTAATATTTGAACATTTTGTAGTATTTTCTTGTTACATTGCATTATTTTAATATATTATATATAGTTCAGAGTCTTGGTAAGTTGGTTACAAATAGAAGTTTAAATAATTTTTGGTTTCTACTTAATCTCTAAAACTTCTATATTAAAATATTTAGGCAAATTTTTTGCAGTAGTATATTTATGAAATTAATATTATATCTGTCAGAGTTTTGTTATACAGCCAAGAATATTGATATCATAAAAATACCCTGAAATATTGTGTAATTATTTTAGGAATATATCACGCACCACTAAAAATAGCATAATAATGCAATTATAATATATAATTTAAATTATATAATTTAAATTATAGAGGAAATTCAGACAGTGGAGCTGGAATATGTGTTTAAATATCCTAAATAATTAAGTCAGAAATAAATTAAAATTAGTTTTGACAAAAAGTTGACATACCACTTTATTTACATTAATGGGCTCTCCTAAGTAAATAAAATAATTACGGCCATTTCCATACATTGTGCAATATGTCAACAGCATAATTATTGTGAAAGGCCTAATCAAATTAAATCGAACCCATATGATGTATGTCCAGACTACTGTCAGCGTAAATGTCACTATTAGGTAAGCGTGATTGCAAAATTGTATTTAGGCCTAGGCTTCACTTGTGTTAAACAAGGCAAATGTGGTTCTGTTCAAATTTTACACTCCACAGCTGTCTCTAGTGTTCATTGTCACGAAATGGGTGATTCTCACGAAAAACAGATTTAAAAGGGTTCACACTTGAAAAATTTCAAAAGGCATTTAAATATAAAATTTCTTTTTGTTATGCAAGACTAGGGTCTGAACTTTTTAGAAATACTTTTTTTTTTTAATTTTATAATTTTTTTCTGTATATTTTGCACCATTTTAGTCAGTCAGAGCACACACATTCTCAGTACCGCAACATGATAACACAGAACAGATATGGTTTAAAAGTTACACATTTGTTACTTTTTAAATAGATATTATTAACAGTTGTGCTCATATGTGTATATAACCCAGAAAATATTATATTTATAAGTTTCCCATTTTTTTTTATTTTATGATTTGTCTCATTACCGCAACAGATTTCATGATTCATGTCCTGTCTTTTCAGGATATTTAACTGAAAAATTACATGTATAATTTCTTATTTAGTACAGATGACCTATGAAGAAATACAATTTATCCAAATACCATTATAAACTAGAATTTGTTTTATAACAGTAAAATAATTAGTAAATAAATATGTGTTGCGGTAAAGAGAATGGTGTTTCGGTAAAGAGAGTCAATGTTTCGGTAAAGAGAGTCATTACAAGGATTCCTACTTAATTAACAATAACACTTTACACAACAAACACAGAGTGTGAATGCTGTGAATAAATAACAAATTCTAATGATGTACTTCTTGAGTTTTGTATGGAGTAGTAATATTGAACAAAATGTGGTATTTGCTGTTGAAAATTATTCTCAGTAAGACTCAAGCTGTGAAAATATCCTATTTTGAACTGTGTATTTTAATAAAACAAATTTCAACATACCTCATTAGACATAAATTCCTTAAAACTTTAAACATCACTGTATAACTAAATTGAAATGGAATGTTTAAATACAAAATAAGTAATTCAACATCTCATAAAACAACTTTTTTATTAAGTATTAATTTCATGACAGATATAAACATCAATGTACAACTAAATTGAAATTAAATATTTAAGTATGAAACAAGCAATTCAACATCTCATTAAACATCTTTGTATTAAGCATTAATCTCATGAAAAATGTAAACATCAATGTGCAACTAAATTAAAATTAAAGATAAAATTAAAGAAAGTTGTTTAATGAAATGTATATATGTGTGTATATATATAAATTTCATATATATAATATATACATTTCATGAAACAACTTTTATTGTTATAAACTGTTAATAAAGGTTGTTTCATAAAATGTGTGTATATATATATATATATACATATAAACAGTTTATAACAATAAAAGTTTATAAAAATAAATTTCATGAAACAACCTTTATTAACAGTTTATAACAATAAAAGTTGTTTCATGAAATGTATATATTATATATATGAAAATTATATATTATATATATATATATATATATATATATATATATTATTATTATTATTTTTATATATTATTTTTATATCTTATGCGGAAGTTATATGGGTGTCACTGCCCTGCTACATAAATCTGTTTTTTATCTGAAATTGCATCATGTATTGTTTTATATATTGTTTATTATAAGTAAATAAAGGCTTTTTTATGAAACAATATATATATATATATATATATAAGTTCATGTCACTTAAAACATTAATTTCTCTTTACCGCAACAGTGAATCTCTCTACCGCAACAGGCCTTAAATTGTTGCGGTGTATGAGAAGGCTGTTGCGGAGTATGAGGGACCTTAACCTTCTTTGATCTCTGTGGGGCCACCATGATGCCTGGCTAAACTTTTGCTAGCTTTTTGTATTTAGACTTTAAAAACCTTAAAAATTCCCAAAACACAATAACATTTTCATTTTTTTAAACATTAAAAACTAGCTGTTTCGGTAATGAGAAACAAAAAGTTGTGTATGCTCGCTGACAACCAAGTTTTTAACATTTATCTGGAGAGGTATAAAATTAGGTGCTTACCTGGTAGCCATCTTGGGTGTCATACTAAAAGGTGTCCCCCCTCTCAAAATGGCTGTTTTTTTTCTGTTCCTTGTGGTCTTAAATGGTGCTTGAAAATTGTTGCGGAGGCTGAGAACATTGGTTCTGACCAAAGTTATTGTTCTAAATATTTTCTTTTCTTTTACCAATGAATTCCAAGTAATACATTTTTATTGACTGTAACAATTTACTTTATGAGATACATTTAAGTTTTTTATTATTTATTTATTTTAAATATTAAAATTGTGTAATTGAAGAGCCGAGATTCAGCAATGGACGCGTTGCGGTACTGAGAATTTCACACTAAATTATAAAAAATACATAATTTAAAATATCACAATGTCTACTTTTAATCACTTCCAATATAGCCTTTGATGAGATGTTTATAAACCAGTGTTTCCCAAATTGATAGCATTTACCTGTTCATCACACTCCTTAATGCCACCTCATTAGTCTGATTTCGTGAGAATCACCCAAATGCTTTAACATGCCTTGGACTCAGCATCAGCACCATGGACAGTAACAAAGGCCATTAAACAGATAGCAATAACATGCAAACAAAGAAAAGCATACTCAGTGCCATGCGCTTCTAACAAAGGTGTCTGAAATTCCTCTTTCACTCAGCCAATTACAGTAGGTGAACCTGAGCTTGTATGAAGATATTTGCTATAATCATTAAATCAGCTGCAGACAAGATCATTTAAATGAGTTCCTTTGATCTGAATGGGATTACTTAGCCTTATCTCAGCGCTAGAACTTATTGCTCATCTAACAGTACAGTACCGCTAAGCCTGGCGTGGCAAACTCATTTAAGATAAATTGCATTAACACGCTGCAATGTTAAAGGAGGTCAGAGTGATTTTTATTGGAAAATCCAACACTGTCCATTCTTTTTAATAGAAGCATGATGTTCCTAATTTGCTAATGGACAATTAAATATCACTATTACATCTTGGCTTTGGTGCACAAGTGAAACAGACTGACTGACAAATGACTGACAGACTAAAGACAGATGGGCCACTGTAATTGACTGACCAATCCCAAGGTCCAGTTCCACATATGCCTAGCTGTAATATAATAAAACCCAAAACAACCTGCTTATAAACAATGTCATGTGTCCAGTGTTCGTTTTGATCCTGCAGGGTTCAAAGAGCTCTAACTGTGCAAGCTAAAATCTCAAAAGAACAGGCTGTACCATAGGCTATGTTCACAAAGCAGGTAAAAACGGTCCAAATCTGATATTTTTCATCATATGTGACACAAATGTGTTATTTGAAAAATCTGATTCACAGCAATGCAACTCAGTCTTAACAGCCAGGTTTTACATCAAATAGAAGAAAAAAAGGCAATAAGGAAAAGGCCAAATGCATGGAAATGGACAACAGCAGTGAGTGAGGATATTAGTGATGGGATAGTGAGGTGACAGACTGATGTCTCTGTTACAATAAAATTAGAAGACTTGTGTCGCAACCAGTCTGCATTTCTAATTAAATGGCTGAATGTGATCACAGAAGATGGCTTGCAGTGCCAGGAAAAAAATATCAAAAGCCTACAAAGAATGCAAACTAAAGATTTACCATGTACACATAAGCTTGTCCTTTTAACAGTAAGCTGGAAAGCCACTAGAACTAGGGATGCACATAATGATTACTTTTTAGATTATTCAATTAGTCATCATCTATTTCTCCCATTCCCTCAATCACTAGCTCCTATGGGCATAACTCCTGTTTCACTATACATTTTACCTCACCTATTTCAAGTTTGCACACCAGTGAATGTCATCCCTGTTGGCCAATCTCTGCCTTACTACAGCATAAGTTGCCACAGCAAATGAAATAATGACAGAAAAAACTCAAATATAAAACTCAAATATAAAAGTCTTAATAACTTAAACGTGCTCAAATAAAAAAGAGTCAAAAAGGTTTCATAATCAACACTGTTAATTATTTCAACCAATTGCTGCAGCCCTAATAGGAACTATCTGATGTTGGGAACAGCCTTAAAAAAACATATTTGTGGAGAAAATTTTGAGCCACTTTTTTCTGCAGGTAAAAGTCTAAAAGCAAAAATATCAAATATAGTGAAAAATGATTTTTATAAAATGTAGGACACAAACTGTGACTAAGTGCATATTATGGTTGCAATATATTGAATTGTCATCCCTGTACGAAGGTATGGGAAAGCCCCGCCCCTGGCCAAAATGAATATTCTGATTGCTTCTGCTGCTGAGTTTGACTCTATACTCTATAGCTCAGATGATTTATTTTAATAAGCATCTGAACTCAATTAAAAAAATCAGTGTTGAGAATATGGACTCTAACCTCATTTTGCACATTTACTGTAAAATCAATTTTGGGCTGAATCCAGCCCACAGGCCACACTGTTGCTATCTCTGCTCTAAGTCACAGACTAAATGACGCTGTGAATGGTCAGACTTGTGGTTAATGTATGTTTAGATACTGAGACTGAAGGGGGATGCTGGTGAAGCAATCTGTTTACTACAGGCAGCAGGAAAAACTCTCCGCAAATTGTTCTACAAGAGTACACTCATAAAAAGATCCAGCCTGAATAGTTTGTTTTTTGGTTCACCAGCTTAGGCATGTTATGGCAAACCTTTAGGTGGAGGTTCTCCAAGGAAGGTAATTAAGACACTCAACTTGCTATGCCTGCAGGCATTTTGGGTCATTTTCTTGCTCACATACCATGAAGAGCTAGGCCTGAAGAAAGGCACCACATGGTTTCAATTATGCAAGGAGGCTGCAATTTAACAACTTAGAAAATGTTAGAAAGAGCACCATCTTAATACCACCTTACATATAAGACATAGCAGGATAAGATTAAGGGCAGGTGCAAACTCTTATTACATTGTTAGACCCCTTAAAATAATGCTAATAAAAAAAAAATAATGTTAATTAAGCCATTTAAATTGTTATAAAATTATGAAAATTACAAAGTGAAGTAAGGTGTTTCTTACTCTCTCACACTCTTAGAGCTTAGAGTTGAAGCTCTTGGAGCTTAGACTGAAATATTGATTGCTTTCATTCCCCATGTGTTTTCCATGTGCTTCACTGTTTGTGTTTTGGTCTCCACCCTAGCCCTGTCTGGCCTTTAGTGATTCCACCTGTCTCTTGTTGTAACCCTGCCTCCTTTTCATAAGTCCCAGGTGTTTCAGGTCGTCTTGGAGTACTTGTATCCCTGTGTGTTCTGTTTTTTGTCTTTGATTTGGTATACCATAATTTACAGACTATAGGGCGCATCGGATTTTTTGGCGCATTAAGCAAAACAAAACGGTTGAACTTTATTCAACTCATTAACAATAACTCTCAACATTGTAACACACAAAATACAAAACTATACACTCACTTTTTTCAACATCAAGTATGCCCAGATGGGCATAACTCGCCCACTGTTGCCTCCCTGTCCCAAAACATGCCAGCTCCCGCCTTAAACTTAAACTTATAACTTAATATTTTAGTCAATCTAAATCAAAGTGAACAAGGGTGTCGCCATATTTTTCTGATTTAATCAGTGTAGGGATGCCCACAAAGGACAACTGCAACTCATTTTACAACACTGTAAGCCGCTGGATCTCTGTCTCCAATAGGCGGCACTGTGTACCACACAACCAGAATTTATACATAAAGTTCATAGATTAAAGCAGGGGTCTCAAAGTAGCGGCCCGCGGGCCACATGCGGCCCGCGACGCGGTTTCATACGGCCCCTCACGGGTTAACAAAATAAACATACATCTGGCCCGCAATTCAATTTAATTATTTATGCTTTATTATGTTCGTTTTCATATTTTATCTTAACTTGTATTTTGGTGTGTGTGTGTGGTTTTTGTTTTTGTTTTGCTTACGCTGCGTTGCCTGCTTTAGTAGTCTTCAGTAGCCTTCAACAGTCTAACCTTGCTGCCGTGGTGTGTCCACTAAACTCCGTAGTTATAAACATCCTGAGGCTAGCAGCGCGCTAACTGACCTGTTTATAATGTAATCCGAGCAGTGCCTCCGTGACGCTGCTCTAAACTGCTGCTGTTAGCTGCTTGGGCTGAAAGATGAACTGTAGAGAGCTGTATTATCCGGTTAGTGGGGTTATTTTATTTCATACACAGAAGAACTTACAAATTTTTAAAAACGCTCCAGACTGGCTCAGCTGAGCCCTGTAGCCCGTGGCTGGGCTGTAGCTCTGACTAAGCAAAGACTGCGGGCTTGTGGTGCTGCAGCTGCAGCTCCGACTAGTGGTTGGATGAGGAACTGCTAAATCTGAGGAAATGCTAAATCTGTCACAGCTCACAATTTTTGATTTTATATTTATTAAGCCTTATTTCAGTATCAAACGTTTTGATCAAAGTTAATATAACTTATAAATTAAAAGGATTTATGTTAATAGAGCAACAAGCAACCATTTTTCCATGCAACTGTAATATTTGATTGAATAAATAGTATATTGAGAGTTATTTAACATTAAGGAGTAATTACATTCATTTTGTATTACATCTGGTTACATTTTCTTATATTTATAAGTTACATCTGGCCCTCAGAGGACAGCCAATATGCCAATGTGGCCCTCGGCAAAAATGAGTTTGAGACCCCTGGATTAAAGGATTTAAGTGCGCCTTATAGTCCAAAAAATAGGGTATTTAAATTGTTCTGTTTTTTTTTTATTAATTTCACTGATCATTGATTAAATGCTTTTAATCATGACAGTTTTGTTCACAGTTACTGGCCTTCAGTTAGTGCTCTACCTCTGTGTTTAGTTTTAGTTTTTATAGTTTGGTGTTTTTAGCCTTGTATACAGTATTTAGCCTTGCATATTCATTTGATCAATCACTAATTTGACTTAATAAAAGTACAAAGTGACAATAAAAATATTTCTCACTTGCCTCCATGCCTTTACAGTAAATGGTGCACTTACTCTGGCGTATTGATCCAGATGATGTCCAGGTGACAGTAGTATACACACTCCTTGTCTCTGTAGGAAAAGCATGTGCATCGTCTGGGTCTCTGATGAGCCTGAGCCTCTTTACTCAGCAGGGTCTCTGCACTTTTGTAGTGGCTGGAACTCTGCTTTGGGTCAGCAGAATTGGATAGTTCAAATGACTGCAGCTGGGCGTTCTTGGTGTCTCCTGGCCACAACGATGATCTGGCTTAAGTTTACACAAATAAAAAAATGCAGACGACTATTAGTATTATTAGAAATATTATATTATAACATTGATTGAAGCAATAAAAACATACATTTTTAGATTAATAATGAAATTAGTAGTAGTAGTACATTATGTAATATTTTTAACTAGGGGTGTATGCTGGCGTAGGAATCATAAGTTGTTTTGGAATATAAAATGCTTTAGAATATCAACACCTACTATTATATTTAAAATGAATATTTAATGATATGGATTTTATCTCTTAGCTCTGGGCCACTACACTAAACTACATATAACATAAATATTGTAACATATAACATAAATAAATAAGAGAAAAAAATATATTTCTCCTTAAGCCCAGATAGATATAGGTCCAATTCCTGCAATAACAGGACATCATTTTCAGCAGATATGCCTCATATATTTATTTGCCTACAATTATCAAAATCAGATAAAAATGTACATTTTCATGCCCAATGACTACATTTATCATAATTATTCAAATAAGCAAATGTAAAAAAAATATTCTTCATATGCAGATGATTCAAAACAAAGCAATTATCGGATGATATCAATATAGTTACTTAATGAATTAATTATTGTGCATCCCAACTTGTTTGTATTAATCTTAACTTACATTACTTATGTATATATTGTTTGTATTCTATTTTAATACCTATACTCTAATCTTGCAGTGAATAAAATAACATTTAAATAATATAATTAATATTAATATTATTATTTGTGAAAAGTACCTTTCACCAGAGCCCCAACTATTCAAAAGCTTTAAATAAATATTGATTCAATGTCAAAATTTCAATATTAACAAGTATTAAATAAAATTTGTTTCAACACATATTAGTCAAGACCTATTTCTGAATACCTGATACCAAATTCCAAAGTGTTCCAAATTGTTCATTACTTGTATTTTAACATTTTGTTTTAGAAATGTTTTCAGAGCTTGTTATATAGGGTGTATGTCATTTAATAAATTTATTTTAATAGTCGTAATGTTTTTAAAAATTTCTTAATAGTTGGAGCTTTCAAACATTCCTATATTATGTAAATAAGGTCAGAGGAACGAACCAATTCACCAACTGTCCTGTGATGAACTCAGGATGTTCAGTGTGTGTCACTTAGGGACTTGACTTTAAAAATGATTGAGAAAATGCTGACACATACGTCATTATGTTTTTTTTTAGGTTAAAGTTGTTTCTCCACCATCAACATTAAAGGAAGTATTGCAACAAAAAACACATTTATTCAGTGTTCTTTGCTATCAGGGTAGAGATTTCTAGTCTGCTCGTTTGCTTAGGGTTTGAACTGAAGACAAATAATGAGTTTTAGCTTAGCATTGTTCGATTTTAAAACCAGTTACACTTCTTGTTGCCACATTAAATTAGTTTAAATTACGCGTTTGAAAGGAAATAGCTTACTTACCTTCAGTGAAAACGCTGATTAAACTCAGAATTACCCACAGCCGGACACAGAGCAGAAGACCCGCCATGCCTCAGTGCTTTTTCACTCAGATGAGTGAAAAAATTACGCAGGTAAAGGTAAAAATACCAGTGTTAAAGCTGCCATGCACGAGCTCTGCCTTTATCACCCCTGTTATCTTAACTACAAGGAAAGTTCCCGGGTTTTTTTGAAGGAACAGCCGGCTGGAGCTCCTACATGGTCAGCTCCCTGAAAAAGAAGAGCTTCAGAGGAGGGCAGGCGAGGAGCTGAGGAGCTCCTGAGAGGAAAGAGAGAGCTGACTGACCCCAATGCACTGGGAGGTGAGACTCTCAGAGATATTATTATAAGAAGCAGTGAAGCCGCGCGCGCCTGAGTGAGGGCTGCAGGGAGTGTCTCGCGCGCACAGCAGCAGCAGTTAGCGTTCAGCCTATTTTATAAAAGTTTATAGGCGCTTTAACAGCCGCTCTAATGAGCAACAAACCCTCAGCGCCGCTGCAATTAGTGCCCCGCGTAAACAAACCCAGCAGAAGCTGGAAGGAGCTGAAATACCCGGTTATACTACAGCTGCAGTGATGGGGCTTGTAGCAGTGTGCAGCTCTAATGAGCGGGGGTCCTGATTTCATACAAGAAGACCCACCCGCGAGCCCGTGCGCGTGCGCCCACTCTACCTACACACACTGTAAACTGACTGACTGGTGCTGACTGTCTCTTTATCAAGATAAAGCAGCGTTCTGTCCCTTTAGACTAACTCTCCTGTACCTTTTAGTGTTTCCCTACTTCTAACACTGAACCTGACCCAACTAATACGCTTAATGCTGTCCATACACTACATGACTTTGAAAAGACTCTAAAAAAGACTATTAACAAACTAAAGTCTGACACCCTCTCACATCTAAAGACAAGTCACAGGCTTTTGAGTCACAGGCTAATATTTTACAAAGACTGGGGATCAATATTTGTAAGACGGCAACAAGATTCTTTCTGAGATTATTTCCCATCATGCTTGGAGTTTACACACAATACATATTACATATTAAGTTACAAATGATGTGTTTATTAATACTATGCTTTATTAGAGACTCACAACTTTCGTCCCCATCAACGGTTTATTGAACGGTTGCCACACTGTTAATTCTTGATATATTTAATAGAATACATTGTGTTCAACTCCCCCTTTTTTTTTCTACAACCTTGTATAACAAAGAATTACAGTCTCACTGCGATACATTTGCCTTTGTTTTAAATAGAATTAATGCAATAAAGAACATCATTCTTGCAAAATGTTTGTATCAAAAATAACACTGCACAATAAGACCAATGAGACAAAGTAGTGCAAAATAAAATAATTTTAAATATAATGACTTTAAAGTGCTACCTGTGTTTATAACACTGTATCTACTAGGGGTGTCACGATTCTCTAAATCCTCGATTCGATTTCATTTTCGATTTGAGGGTCACGATTCGATTCGATTCTCGATTTTCTTGGTTTTTTTTCTTGTTATTATTTTATGCCTCATAAAATTTAAATAATATATCTATTATTATTATTATTATTATTATTATTATTATAAATATTATAAATATTATTATTATTATTTATTAAGATATATATGGTAATGCCATCTAGTGACTTTTTTTGGTAGCAACAGTGTGCACTATTAAAACAAGCAGTTTATCAGAGCTGTGTGTGGATGGCTGGTGAAACTGCTCATTACATGAAGCTGCAGTTCTTCATCCAACCACTAGCAGCAGCAGCACAAGCCCCGCTCTCTTCACTCAGTCACTACTTCAGTACAGCCCAGCCACGGGCTACAGAGCTCAGCCAGTCCGTTTTTACTGTTTCTGTAAACAAATAAAGGTTTTAACCCCACTAACCGGATAATACAGCTCACTACAGTTCATCTTTCAGCCCAAGCAGCTAACAGCAGCAGGTTAGAACAGCCGACACGGAGGCACTGCTCGGATTACATTATAAACAGGTCAGTTAGCGCGCTGCTAACCTCAGGATGTTTATAACTACGGAGTTTAGTGGACACACCACGGCCGCCAGGTAAGTCTTTTAAAGGCTACTGAAGACTATTAAAGGCTATTAGAGTGTAACCCCTGGCTCCCAGGGGTTACAAGAGGTTATTGAAAGCATTATTGGGGGGCAGAAATCAGTACAGGCTGGTTAGATAAGTGATGTGGGTATTGTCTTATAAATATTTACACATAACTTATATCTCTCCTGAAAAGCTTTTATTTTAGTCAGAAACACGCTTGTGTTTACTTTATCTGAGAGAAAGATGTTTTTTTAATTCAATGGAAAGCAACAGGTGTAGTCAATTATAAGTTTAAGATTTTTAATCCACCTCACTGTGATCTATAGTCAGTGTTCTCAAGTCACACTGACACACGCATTTCAGCGAGTTCACACGCTCTCACCTGCGCGCACCCACCCCTCCGTTACATACAGATACAAAACCTGCGCGCCCAACCCCCGCCCCCCCTCCCCCGTTGGACAGATAAAAACAGTGATCACACTCCCACCGACTGCGCTCATGCAGTGGCTATCTCTATTTAAATGAATAGGATGCGCTGTGTTGGTGCCGCGCCATTTGCGTAGCGCGCGCGGGAGGGATCGTCGATCCTCTTTTTGACTTCGATACTCGAGATCGTGACCTCATTTCGATTCGATTTCGATAAAATATCGAGATCGTGACACCCCTAGTATCTACTGAACCTAGATAATATCCTGCTATAAACAAACGCTGTCTCTGCTGCTCCATGCTGTTTAAACATGCAGTAATGTGCACCATTCACCACTCGCAGCCGTGCTGCACATCCCACTGAAAACACTGTGTTTAAAAGCACAGCCGCACATTTTCAGCATTATATTAAAGAAAATTTACACTGCACAGATATACACACTGGAACACAGAATCTTCTCGCTATTTTTACTTTCTTGCTTGCGTGCAAGACAGCTCTGACCAATCAGAGGAGGCAATGTGATCTTGTGTTTTTTAGTGCGCATTTTGATGCGTTTAGGTTTATGCCTGTGTGAAACCAAACCAAACAGTGTAAACAAACTCATCAACTGATCCAGACCAGGGAAACAAACTACAGGTGTGAAAACGCCCTTTTATACTCAGTAAATTTACTTTTAATTCAGAAATCCTTACAACCAAACTGAGGTGTTTACAATAAGAAAAAAAATCCTCTATCCGATTTGTCATGCATTCCTTATTCCAGCGCCCCACATTGTTTTTATCTCCCCTCAAACATATATAACTAACACACAAATATAAACTAGTATTTTAATTAACAACACTAACATAATTATAATTGTATTTCACATTTATTACATTATTTACATTTAAATATTCATTATAAAAAAAACTTAAATCACTAAATATTGTTGTGATTAACAGAATTACATTTTTAAATCAAATGACCCCACTAGTTTTAATGTGATAGACCAACACAAGGAAGTAATTGTGAAGTGAAAAGAAAATGATACATGGATTTTTTTTAATGTAAATCACTAAACCTTCAGAAGTCACAAAGTAAGTAGTTCTCATCTGTGTAATTTATTAACTGATATAACTACACCTGTTCTGTTAAGGTCTCAAAGTTTTGTTAGAGATCAATAGTAATCAAACAGCATCATGAAAACCAAGACATCCACCTAAACGTAGAGAAGCAGCCAAATTAGACAAGCAGCCAATTGGCTCATGGTCCCTCTAGATGAGCTGCAGAGATCCACTGCTCAGGTAGGAGAATCTGTCCACAGGAATCTGTCCACAAAAATGGAAAAGTGGCAAAAAGAAGCCATTTTTAAAAAGAAAGCCATAACATGACATGTTATGGCAAGCATGTGGGAGATAGATGGAGCTAAATACAGGGCAGTCCTGGAGGTTGTAAAAGACTTGAGTCTGGGGCAGAGGTTTGCCTTCCAGCGGGACTACGACCCTTTTTACAGCCAGAGTTACAATGGTGGGTTACATCAAAGCATATTTATGTGTAAGAATGGCCCTGACAAAATCCAGACCTAAATCCCATTGAGAATTTGTGGCAAGATAAAACTGATACTCACTGAAGTGGACATCATAAAATGTGCAGAGCAGTGGGCATATTACCCTTATAATAGACATCAGTATATGATAGAATGATATTCTGTAAGGTTGATGAACCAAAATTGACACTAGAGTCCTTACAGCTAAATACAATTTTTATTGGACAGTAGGGGTCTAAAGGAAGGACTATCTCTAACTCTAAAGGGAGTATCTCTACTTTACCTTAAGTACATGGTTACATGTGTATTTACCTCAAGTACATAAGTTCAGGTACTTGAACTTGCTCTACACTAGGAATCATCTGATGAATGAGTGGACCAGTGGCTTTAGATAATAAAGAGCACTTAGTACTGTGGAATCCAGACCCCTCCTTTTCTTCTTACTCCCTTTTTGTGTGTGTATAGAGGTGGAATACACAGTACGAGTCATTCCTTCCTCCTGCATTTGACATTCTAGCAGCTGGTCAGCAGAATGTCCTTGTTCACATGTCTCATTACTTATTACTTATGACTTTACAACCTGCCTTCCCTATTAGTTAAGAGGCCCCTCATTTTTAAGCTTAAACAGCCTTTCATCCCTGGTGAAGGTGAATTATACTAGAAGAACAGGTGATCCAGATGTATTTACATTGTAAAAAATACAGCTCAGTGTGTTGGTTCTATGTAGCATTTTTTTCGTCACGTTCATAACCATCCACTGTGCTGTCCACTGTGGGTGGTAGTGCCTGCTGTGCCAAATTATCGGTACACTTAGACACCATCAACTGAGGAATGTTGAAAGCCAGCAAAACTAGGAATGGAATTCCCCATACATCTGGCACCCACTGTATCAGGCCTCACCTCAACTGTGATAAACTCCTAGCCATAAGAACACTGGACAGTGTTCAGCCTCACTCACAAAGTCTTCATTGTTTGTTACTTGGGAACTGTACAGAACTGTAGCTAAGCAGTTCAAGGTATGTTTGAAAGATATGGATGTATATAATGTCAAGCATTGTTTGATAACTGTAAACTGAAATTACACGAAAACAGCATAATGCTTGTAGCTCCAAGTTGTTTTTAATAGCACCTTTTAAATGCTGTATTTGTGTTTCTGGACCATGGAATGTATGAACATGGTAGCTTGTAAAATTTATTGTAGCACAGCACAGCGGAACAAATATGTAGGTGAGAGTGGCGCTCAGATAAAATGTAAACGTTTCCAGCTTCCACAGTTTATGAACAATTAAGCAGTAAAAGAAGTGTGTGCAAACCTTACCTCACATGTGTGGTTACCTGTAGCAAGCTAAGAAGCTAATTGTAAAAGTGGTTGAAAGTCAATTATATAGTTGTTTATGTGCCTTATATAAATTATATCATATTATATTACAATTATTGAAAGAGTGTGATGAAAAAAGGATTGATATGAATTCCACAACTTGTAAACACTAAACAAATAAAGAACTCTGCTTGACCTTCAGACTAAATTGGGAGTATTTTTATGATTTATTTGATATACTGAAAAGATTATCAAACATTCATTTTTCAAAAATCATTTACTTTACTTTTTTTTATACTAAACATGAAGTTGAACCGTCAGTATTAAATGTATCTATGAATGGAAAACTGCACTCATCTTGGCATAGAGTAATAATGGATGGTCGGTTCCCAGAAGTGACATATTGTGAACCTTAGACACTGTTGTCTCTTCAATCAAAAGAAAATCCCACAGAAACAAAACAGAGCTGTAAAAAACATAGATTTCATTTTATTTATATTCTGAATATTTACGTATTCCCCTCCCACTAACAAAAGCCATTTAATCCTGATATCTGTGCTGCAGTAAACCACAACATCCACATTGTAAAAATATTGTGTCCCTGATACTTTTGCCAAACTCTGCTATAGTTAAAGAAAACCAAGTCTCCTGTGCACAGCTTTCCCTGTGCCATTATCTATAAAAGACTACAGACTGTGTTCTAATTATCTCGGATGTCAGAAGTCAGAGCTGGGAAGCTGCGTTTCAGGTAAACAGGTATCATTGTTAGCATTGCCCCAGGTTAGCATTGCTAGCAGTATAATTTAATAACAACGGATTAAGAAGTATTATGTGTATCTGTGTATTATGTGAGTTTACCTTAAATACAAGTAATACATTTAAAGCCTTTTGTTTGGAATAGTCACAGCAAAGTGTACTGTATATTTATGTTACATTGTTGCTGTGTTCATAAATAATGACAGTAATATAATTAATGTAACTGTCAGGTTAATTCTTCAAATAAAATATTTTTCATAATGGTAGGTTGTGTGTTCTTTATAAAATTAGTTCTAGAAATCCTTTATATCTGAACAATATCTG
Organism: Astyanax mexicanus; assembly: GCF_023375975.1. Lineage (NCBI taxonomy): Eukaryota > Metazoa > Chordata > Actinopteri > Characiformes > Acestrorhamphidae > Astyanax > Astyanax mexicanus. The sequence goes on along the minus strand of NC_064420.1, from coordinate 28,830,806 downwards.
GTCAAATAAAATAATTGGATTTCCTAGCACATGGCAGTATTGCCCAATGTTCAAATATTTTAATAAGTGTTGCAGTTAAAATTTTCGACTTGGAAGTAGGAAATTCAGACTTAGTGAGCGAGGGAGCTAAAGCTGGGGTAGCTTCCACAAAAATAAACTGGACATGCCCAGCTAGCTACACTTCAGAAGTGAAACCTATGCTGCCTTCAAGTCCTTCTCAGAAACGAGGTTGGAGGTTGTAATTACGACTTGACCTGCGTTTGAGGGTTTTTTGGTCTGGTGGAAATGGACGCCATTAGGAAAAACCTTTTGTTGACAACTTTGGTTTATTATCATAAACAGGTGGTTTATTTTATCTACTCCAATAGAATAAGGTTAATAAAAGACTGATTAGTTGAGTGATGTGTTTATCACATTAGAACAGTAAATCATACTAGATTTATTTTTTTTTCACTAGTGCTAGTGATTTTATTAGTTAGCTAATACCAACCTGCAAGTGTTCAAGTGTTAAGCAGTTTACAGTACGAACTGTCTGCATCAATTTATGGACCTCTTGTTACTGACACTCCCCCAACTGGGACACTCAGGCTTATCTAAAAATCCACTGCTAAATACGAGTTTGTAGTGCCATTCATATGCTCTCATCTCGTAAATACGAGATTTCCAACACAACTTGAAAGCAGCATTAAACTCAATACAGCAAGTTAGCATCCATGGTGGACTAAAAGCTAACGCTAGCTACAGGCACTTCAGCTAGCTAAATATACAGTGTGCTCCTAGTGGCTCCTCTGGGACATTGTAGTGTGTTATACTGCCAATAGTTTTTTAACCCCACAGTAAAAGAAAATTGAGTGTGTTTCATTCTGAGGTAAAGTAACATGTCATATTTATGTAGAAAGGCATCTGTACATTCTTTGCCAAAACCAAAGTCACATAATTAATATTTATACATGAAATTACATATAAATGCCAAAAAACAAACAAAAAGTCAATGCCACCTCAAAGTATAGAGGTTTTACTATAATTATTTACCTGTTTTATTCATATCTGATCTGCATGCTTCAGAATTTTGCTACTACTACTCATTCACCAACATGTAGATTTGTTTTTCTTTTTTATGGTTTATGAAAATATGCACTTGTGTTTTTATGTTGATATACATTATCCACTCTATAACCAACCTGAAACCAATAAAAAATGACAGAAAACAATGATTATATGTAAATTAATGCATGCAAAAACTGCAATCGTATCCAATATATGTTTGAATGAAAGAAGAGGGGTAAAAAAAGAAGAGGTTGACAGGCGGAAAACCCTCCTAATTCCAAACTGACCATAAAGATAAAGATTTAGATAACAACAACCATAAATCTATTTGAAGCCAGGAGGCATATGACAAGCAGAACCTGTTTAACTGCATTAAAAAAAATCTGTGTTACATTTTACCCCTCATTAGTCTTTGCCCTGCTCTCACCCCTTCTGCTCTCACAGGTTGATAACAGATGCCTAAAAGGCTGTACTTCCAAATGTAGAACATGACTATACTGCATTTGTGCTTCTGATAAACGAGAGAAGCATGACACCGCCCATACGTTATTTGATTTTTCTGATGTTTAGGGCTTCTTCTTAACATCAGAAGTAACTATGTGTGGGGAGAGATGACATTTCCCCTCCCGCAGATGAACTGCTTTGAGAGCACTTCAAAGAAAACATACATCCAGATTACCTATGTCTGCAAGCTCATAACCTCAATTTCCTCCACCGTGTGAAGTCTGGCAGTGCATGTCTATCACAAGCACATTCCGCAGGCCTTATGTAAAGCCTGCGACTCTGTGTGCATATAAACATTTCGGATTTCAGGATATATTTTACTTTAACAGAAATATTTTGAAGAGGTGAAGTACTGTATTCAGACAGTGAGATACTGTGTTCAGATCCTGTAAGCTGACTTGGGTGGGCTGCTTTTGTGGTTTACTTCCTTTACACACTAAACTATGTAATGCAATATTATGTATTATGTATTATTGCTGCTACATATTTTTGGAATACACAGTTATTGAGTATTAATGTTCCATGGTTACATTTTTAATTTTTATTACTATTTATAAAACAAATATTTTGTAATGTGCTGGTGCAAATAAAAGTTAGAATTTTGGAATCATATTACAAACTTTTATTAAAAACACTCATGTTTTCACTTCAATAATAGATAGAAAACTATGAAACATTTTCTTTTATCTGCATTAATAATATGTTTTTTATTAACTGGATTATGTTTATGAATACTGTAAAATGTCATGAGACATGAGACAGGAACTACGAATGTGTCCCATGACTCTTGCCATGTCCTATGGAAGGAAAGTTCTAGCCAGATGCTGCCGGTCTCGATCATTACCACCTACTGCACTGTCAGCTTTGGTGGTGGTGCCTTCTATGGCATATTCCATATGACAGACATACATAACACTGTGGACAGAACAAATACAAATTGCACCTGGCACAGCTATCTCTTAGACCTCGCTCAAAATCACTCACAAGATAACACCTCACATCATATACAGGTGTGGCGTTCCCAAATACTGCTATCCAACATGTCAGTGTATATTTAGAACAGTGCATTCAGTATCCAGTATCACTGATATTTCAAACTGTATTGCACTATATTATACCATGCAAAGTTATCAATCAACACTGGTGAAAATAGAGGTGTCCTGTTTTATAGTATATGTGTATTGTGTTTTCTCTACCCTTATAAAATGGCACGTTAACACATCTGTACAGCATAAAGTTTACGACAATTTTGGTTTTGTGAAGTGCGCAACATGCAGTGCCGTTATTCCCTTAATCAAAGCCACAAGCTTGTGGTCCAAGAAATTCCATATCCAGCAGCCTGTTTTGCTGATCTGAAATTCACAAAAAAAACACACTTTCTGTAAATTCTCCTCATTTCTGTGGCTGAACGAAGCACAAGGAAGCTAAATGAGTGTGTTTTCCACATCTCCTGGTGAAAACCCACTGTTGGCATGTTGACTTCATTGCAGACTTACGCACAAATTTTGGGTGCTAAAACATGCATAAGGTTTCTGTCCTTCACTGAGTTTGTGGCCTTGGCCAGGACTGGGTTGGAGTCCTTGGCTGAACTATACTGTCATAAACCATTTCTTTCACGCAAAACAGAAACTAGAGGTGGGCAATGTGGCAATATATGTATACGTGTATTTATATACAGTGCTTTTAGAAAGCCTTTACACTCTATTTCACATATTGTTATGCTGCAGCTTTGTGCTTAAAAATAAACCAAATTATTTTACTTCATAAACATGGAATAAATGTAAAAAGTAGAGGAGAGCATGAAGACTTTCTGAATGATCTTTATATTTTAAATACTTAATATTTACAACAGTTTTTCTTTAGTTTTTTTTTTACATAAAAAAAATATTTAGACCTATATTTCTCCACTTTAAATATTTTAACTTGCAATAGTAAAGAAATCAACTGATTTCTCACAAAAGAGAAAAAAAAATGATGTATAGAATGTAACAATACAGTATTGAAATGAAATATATCATATTTTTTGCACTATAAGGCACACTTAAAATACTTTAACTTTTAGGAGCAGTAAAGCCAGTCAGTTGAAGTACAGAGTTATACAGAAGTTTTAGTTTAGTTTTCCAGCACCGAGACTCGAGACTGGAGCAGTATTAGCATTAGCTGCTAACCGTGCTAAGCGCTAGGTAGCGCTTTCATCGTTTAGAGGTGAGTAACCGCTAGCTAATATTGCCCCGGCTTACCAGAACACTCAGGATTCCTCAGTGTAGCACTGTTGGGCAGCGTTAGCTGCTAACCACGACTAGCCTTAGTGGAAATCTGCAAATCTAAGTTTACTCACCCAAATGAACAGTTTTCAGGAGAGAAATGTGTGGATTAACATACAGCGCTGGTTTGACTTTATTTATTTATTTTTTTTAAGAATTACAGTTTTGTTTACTTAGCTTAGCTGTACAGTATGAAAATAGACCAAAAAATAGATGTTCATTGATAGTGCGACTTATAATTTGATGTACCTTATAGTGCAAAAAATATAGTAATAAAAATAAATCAAGCTTTAATTCTGAATCCTAAATAAACCAAAAATGTAAGCATTAAAATGTTAATATAATGCAGGTTGTCACAAAATGTAATGAAACATGTACTTCAAATTGAGACACTGCACAAAACAATATACATTTTATTTTTCAGCATATTTTGAAAAATACAGCACAGCATTACCACACAGCTGAGAACACTAACTTTCAGATACCTTCAGCTTACAGACATTTACACTGGTTAATATCATACTAACTCAGACTACCTGTTTTATCAGGCATGACCTTATTTAACACTTTTTTTGTGGGATGGGAGGAGACTGTTTCCCTGTCATTTTTATCATGCAGACACTCCAACCTCACATTCTCTACCACTTCACCATGTAGATGTAGCGGAGAACGTTATTTAGGAAATTTAGCAAATTATTTTATTTTAACAAGCATAGACCCCCAGGGTTATCATGTATGATCATACTGGTTGCTTACAGAATTAGCAAGCTGGTTCACCTGCATGTACAGCATTATCAAGCTGGTTAGCCATGTAGTTTCCAGCGTAGAGCATGTTTTTCAAAGGTTGTTCACCTTCTCAACTACCGTGACCATCAAAGACCCGCTTAAACCATCTAAACGAATCCAGCTACCAGCAAAAGCTGCTTTTGAGCTGTATTTTTTCAGCAGGAATATTATCACACTTCTCAGTCCTGACAGAATCTCCAATCTGAAGACATAGAAATGCAGCTGTTCCGCTCTCTGATAAGACTCAATGGCTGTAACTTTTCAGGCTACAGACTACTTAACCTTATTGAACCCTTCTGTGGGCTGGGAGGAAAATGTTCCCCTGCAATTTTTATCATGTAGACACTCCGACCACACATTCTCTTCCACATCACCAAGAAGATGTAGGAAAGATCCTTATTTAGGAGTGTACAGTTTAAGGAAAAAGATATACATTAGAATTTTTGGAGGTTTTTTAACCTTATTATTAAGGTTTACACCTCCATATCATTTACAGAAAAAAATATTTAAAGCCCCTTCCACTTGAAACCAACTTGTCTAGTCTGTTTCTGTAGAAGTATTTATACATTTCCTTACCAACACAGTGCCGTTGCAGTACAAGAGGTCTGTTACCTGTTGATAGAGGTTGTTATTCATTACTGAAACCCTCACTCACTGCCATTGTCCATTTTGTCTTCCTTTGCAATAAGAATCGCATGAAATCCGAGCTGGTGGTGTAGACAGAGTAGCATTTCTGTAAATACATACAAATATGTACTAGATTTCAGTACTAAATCATTATAAAAAATGTCAAATTCAATATGTTTTCTGCTGTCAATGCGTTAACTCAAGCAATTAATCTGTAAAGACTGATGTGTTTAATTTTTTTCATACAAAATAATCACGTTACCAAGTTATAATCCTCATTATACAGAGTCCAGTGGCATATAAAAGTTGTATTTAGCTAATAAAATTACTTTTTATTTACAATGACATAATGTTTCAATCTAATAACTAACTCACACTCTCCTTTTCTCTCTCTCTCTCTCTCTCTCTCTCTCTCTCTCTCTCTCTCTCTCTCTCTCTCTTTCACAAACACATAGAGTTGCTGCCTCTATGAGACATCCCTCCATCCATCCATCCATCCATCCATCCATTTATTTGTTAAAGCCATATTAAACAGTAGACGTTTTACAGTTTAAGCTGTGAGCTGCACTGTGGTAGAGTTCCTTCTTTGAAGCTTCTAGTAAAATAAACTGGTAGATGAACGGAATCTGTTGCTTTAAAAGGAATAAGATTTAGCAATCTGAAAAGGTACATATTTGAATATGTATTTTTTAAAATGTATTTCAGTGTATTTCAGTGTTAAGAACGAAAAATTGCAGTGTATCACAGCAAATACATTTAATATTCATTATTTATTTTATTTTTTTTGTCCTTCACACTGCCACATAAATGATGTCGGTGTCATATATAATGAAAAAGATCAGATTTTGGCTATTTTTCCTTGCTGTGAGGACATTAATTACACTACTATATTAAAAAACAAGGCTGTTGGTGATTTTGAGTTGTAAAACATGTAAAACTTTTGCTCATCTTCTAGACGTCCTCGTCTTGTTTTCCAAAGACTTCAGCAGGTCCTTTATTGGTTTGAGGTGGATTTGGTTGTTACCTCCACCCCAAGTGTGGTTTTCAAAGGGAACTCCATTTATTTGGACAGAAAACATTTTGGGCTTGAAATCCAGGGGGGTTGGGTCCTCTGAGGTTTGATGGTGGTGGTGATAGGTGGGGGTGGGGACGTTTGAAGGGTACTGTCTCGAAAGTTGACTTGCTCTTAAGAAATCTTGGAAAAACACTCTTGGGAAAGCATGCAGACACAGGGACACAACTGCTGATGTACTTAAAAGTGCTGGAAAACGGCATCCAAGAAAAACACAAATACAAAAACCTTAATGTTCTTATAATGGAATCCCATTTACTGTGATTTACTAATAATATAACCTTGTTTGCCTTGTGAGGAAGTATAAGCAAATATGTTATCAATTGAAGCTATATGGAAAAAAACACAACATTATGCATGTTAACCTCAAGGAAATCTGAATGTTTCTTTTTTTTTCTATATGTTTAATTTGGTTTCAGAGAAACCGGGCTACGTGTAATTATATGCAGTTATTTCTTGTAAGGCAACAAAGCTCCCCATCAGTGGTGATAAAAATGGTCCTGTATTGCAGACGACATACCATTAGATCCCACACAAATTATCTATAGGACATGAAATAAAAAGGCAGCTTTCTCGTGCCTGGTGCCTTGAGTGTAGAGTAGAGCAAGTCTTACATCTTATGATAAATATGAGCAGTGACTGGAAATTCTACTTTCAATCTTGAAGACTTGTATGATGTAATTCCACTGTAAGTGGGAGGTTTAAGTCTGGTTGCTTGTGTATATTTGCACATGCGAAACGAAAGGGATTTAAGATATCTCTTTCAATAAACTTGTGAGAGACAAGATCTGATCACAGTTATGGAATGTAACACGTTTTTTATTTACACTCGTTAACAAAAAAATAAAATTAAAATTCCCAGATTGCTGAAAAAGTCTGCATTCAGTTATGTCTGAACATATGATGTGTGAATGATTCCAAGTGTGGTCTGATTACACACTTGGTTGTACTTCACAAGGGCATAAAATCCTTCCCCTGATGCCCTCAGAGGCTACTTCTGGGTAGTGTACCTCTTGGTGAGAGATCACTAACTGCTAGACAGGCCTCTACAAAGCACTTGAAGATATTTTGCAAAGATGGCAGGCTTTGAGAGGGAGCACATCATTAGACTTAAAGAAGCAGGATGGTTGTTTTATTAAACTGCTTCCAATCTAGCCCTTCTGTCAGCCAGCCACTGTCACCTTTGTTTGCCTTGGTGTCATGAACAAAAATCCTGAACTGCCATGTCCTGGAAATGATTTGCCTTTAGTGACAAATCCATTTTCAGTTTGGGTTTTATGGGGTTGAATTTGGGTTTAATTTAATTAAGGAGGCCTTGTGGTGAATGCTTCAATTCTGCCTTTGTTATAATGCGACACAGCCCCAACTACTGGTGATATGATCAAGGGAGCTCTGGCATATGACAGTAGATCAGCATTATGTGTTGGACTCATGGCAGGGTTGCCAACAAAAACAGTAATGTTTTATCAGTTATTCTATCCCAGTCAAGAACATTTATTTGTAACATAATTAGCAAAAAAAAAAAAAATACAACTTGCCCCTCCTGAACTTTACTTTGTGATTTTTTTAGTGTCGACACATTTGCCTGCAGTGTTGACCTAACATCCAAAGCAACAATCACTTTTTTAGTTTTTTGGCGGCCCAAAAAGTAGTCCAAAAAACGCACCCACCACCCCTGAATTTTTAAAGGGACTGTATTTTCAACAAGCCCAATTTGGCAGGAAAACCGCAAACCTGGCAACTCTGCTTCCAGCTGACATTTTTCAGAAGGATAATGCTCACCCACACACAGCAAGGATTTTTCAGGGATTTCTCCACCAATCAAGCATTTATGGCACAAGCTACATCAACATGTGACTGTGCATGATCTACAGGCCCAGCTGTAAAAAAACATTATGGGCAAATGTGCTGCAGGATGCCATATGTAGCCTGTATGTCTTCAAGTCCAACTGTTCATTATCTTGTATCCAGGCTAGGCATGGATCAAAAAACGAAAACCTATTTAAATTTGTTGCGTTTTCCTTATCCTTTTGTAATCACTAATATTATAACCACTTACATATATCATCTTTACATTCACACATATAAAAATACATTTAATTTCAACAACTCCTTCCTAGTGGATTCTTTCTTTTGTCATTGAGCGTACATTTTTGGCATTTGATAGATAGATTTGAAATGTCCCTACCAAGATTTCCCTAGAAAATATTCCTAACTAGCCCCGCATTTCCATGAACTCAAAGTGAGACCTATTCCTTAAGTGTAATCACAAGCTTTAATAGGTGTAAGATTAGTGTAAGCGCGTTTTAAAACCGCAAGAGACTCGGCTGTTCAGACACCCAGGGGAAGTATGTTCCACAACCTTTTTTCTGCCAGGAGAGAGAAAAAAGACCAGATGCTTGTCTTCCACACGTCTTGAAGAATGGGGGGTCATAGCCCAGTCATACTTAAGCTTAAGGGCTCTTGGTACAGATGGGGTAGAAGGTGCTTGAAAGTTACATTTTTACTTGTGGCACAGGTGTGCAGATTGCTCAGGAATAAATCATTTTAAACTTGTTTAAAACATTAAAAAATTAATCACCAAACCAATAAAAAGGATTAGGTTGTGCATATTTCATTTTCAGGACCCTGTGTCTACTGCAATGGACAACATGTGTTTTCTAATTTTTAAATATTTTGTTGCACATCAGATCAGTTGAGACCTATTGTTCATCAGAATAGACGTTTGTGAGCTAATCAAACAGCAACAAGTACTGCAAAAAAAACAAGCAAATAGCAAATAAGTTTTTTTTTTCTCATGCATAGACCAGAGTAAATATGCATTGTTAAATTCTGTAAATAACACATTAACCCACCCCCCCCCCCCCCCCCAAACATTGCCTAAATGTATATGTGTCTGGCTTTTCAAAGATAAATCAATCTAATAAATAAATGTAACGTTAACTAATTTAATCTGCTTCATTACACTTTTCAGGGATGCACTGCAATAAAAATGAACCCCCCACTCCCTAAATAAATGTAATTTTCAAAGATAAATTAATAATAAAACTACAAAAAAACATTTCACGAACTCGAAGGTTTACAGCAAAATCGTTTAAGTTGCCAAATATTACAATAGTACATACCTACTTTTTTCATGTTTATCTTGTTGTTGAGAGATGGTCTTTGAAATAAACTATAAAAAAACAAGCTAAAACACATAAGTGAAATGTATATTTTTAAAACAAACAATGAAAATATATTTGATTGAGTATTGGTTAAATTGCAGACAGAAAACAACATTCTAGTATTTTTTACATCTCTGGAACATAATTCGGGTTTGTAATGCTTTATTCTGTAGTTGGTTATCTAATAAATTACATTCAGATTTAATTTACAATAGTTATGGTTGTTGACTTTGAGTTATTCAGGTTGTTTCAGTATCAAAAATAACAAATTATGGTGTTTTGATGGTGCTGTCTGATATTTAGAATGAGTGAAAAGTGAGAAATTATTTAATAAAATATAATAAGAGTCACACAGTATAAAATATAATAAGTCACAGTATCCCCACCATGGATCAAAGAGGATTAATATTTCTTTTGTAATTTAGTCAATTTTTAAAACATAGATCTAGATATAGCACAGAATTTGTAACTGCTGTGGGAAGCCAAAATAATAGGCTTATCCCCAGAATAGGAGCCTAAGAACTCACTGAGGCCAAAATAAGCACATTAACACAGGTTATCACAGAATATTGTTTTTACGGGTCTGTGTGCTGTTAGACGTGGGAGGTTCCATACACGCAGAGGAATGTCTGAAGTTGTGGGCCGTTTGTTCAGCTTTGAGGAATCAGAGCAAGCCATTATTTCTTTTTTATGAATGTGATGACAGTCATGATGGATTGATGTAACAGAAACTTTCTAAAAAAAATTACCCAAATTACAATCCATGAACTCATGGAGATACGTGTAGTTCTCATTAAGCAGCGATGAATTGCTGGGATGGTAATCGAAAGTGATTTGATTTTGTTTTACCCTTCCTAGTTTTATTTATGGTGGAACAAGTAGGTCCATCTTGGACTTTAACTCAAGTTTACAATGTCCTGGGGCACATTTGTTTCTTCTTAAAATTTCAGAGCTAAAAGAAACTCATTTATTGCACATTTGAAGAAGCGTGAAATAAGGATAGCCCAGAACGCCTTCAATCATTGAACTTTTGACGTGTGAACTTCACAGAGTTTCATCACCTACAGTACATGTCCGTTGCGATGTTTTGTGAGATTTAATTTATGTTCTACAGGTGTCGACATAATTTATACCTTTAAATTCCATCTTCTGAAACAGGTGATGCTTATCTCTTCAAGAGGAGTCTTGTGGACTAAGGATAGATGTTTGTTTTGTTGTTGAACTGTTGGATATGCTGGCTCCCCAGATCATCACAGCAGCAGTTGGGCCAGTGTGACACTCTACACCAAAGGCAGGAGTGAATGTGGCCATTCCAAGATCCCAAAAAAAAACATAGTTTCCTCAATAAAGGCAACAGGGTTTCAGTCTTTAGCAGTCCCAGTTTCCTGTTCATTATACCACTGCAAACAAAGGTAATGGGAGCTGGCTGATGGACAGCCTAGATGATTGGATATTCATTGAAAAGAGCATCCTACCCTTAAACCAATAATGTACCCCTTTTAGTCTGTCAACTGGGCAAAATCTTTTTGAGCACATCGTAGAGTAATGTTTTCAAGGTCTCACCAGGAGGCACACTACCCAAAAGTAGGCTCTGAGAGCCTTTTAATAGGGCAGTTTTAAAGCAATTTTTCACCCCCTCTTATAAAGGACCAGTGTCTAATCAGACCACATCTGTAATTATTAACATAAAAATGCAACACATTTTATTACATTTACATCCAAAATGATATTTAATGTTTAAATATTTAATAGAACCATTTTTTGTGCTTTGAAGCAATGACAATGAATCTCAAACTTCAATGATATTAAATCGAAATCAAAGATCATTTTAAGCTTTAAGATTTCTGACTAATCAAACAAATAACTGGTGTTCACAATGTGTTCCTGGGCCTATGCAATGCTTTCTGAGGGCACGAAGATCACCAGCATCCAATGTTCACTCCTGGTCTTGTCCATTGCATGTTATGTTGAGAAACATTTTCTAAAATTGTTCTGTTGTTATTAGTACTCGTTACATGCCTTTTATTGCCCTGTCCCATCTTTTTTTTTTTTTTACATGTGTTGCTGCCATCAAGTTCTAAAATCATGAAATTGTTAGATGTCTCACTTTTAACATCTGATGTGTTCTATGTTATATTGTGAATAAAGTGTGGCTCTAAGAGATTTGCGAATCATTGCAATCTGACTTTATTTACATTTATTTGCAGTTTATACAGCATCCCAACTTTTTTTGGAATTGGTGTTGTTGATAGTTGTAGCTATAGCTATTTATCGCACAGTGTTTTTCAATTAGGCTCAGCTGTGATGGCTATGTAAACCGAATTCCGGTCATCCTGGTCTCCCCACATCACTCTTTAGGTGATGTCGAACAGCACAAGGCGTCTGTGAGCTGATGTATCGGAACCGAGTCACTGCGTTTTCCTCCGAGTGTGCTGTGATACCACTCGGCAATGCTACATCAGCAGCAGTTCGAAAAGAGCCAGTGGCTGACTTCACATGTATCAGAGAAGGCATGTGCTAGTCTTCACCCTCCTGGTGTTGGCGCATCACTAATGATAGGGGGAATACAGCTGGGATGATTGGCATTGCTAAATTGAAAAAGCGAGATAAAATATCTTATGTAAACTTTTTTTTTTCCCTTAAGGTAAAACAATCCATCATCCAATTTTGTATCTCAACAGTCTCAGTCTTGCTCTCTGCTTAAGATTTGTCTTGACATTCTCTAACTAATCTTGGTAAAGATCTATCCTTTTACAGAGTTACTCACTGTCTAAGTCCTGATCTCGCAGTCTGTGATGATGACTACTGCTGTGATTTAGATGGGATGTACGGGATCTATGGGGCCTTGAGGGTCAAAGTGAGCCACCATAAGGGATCCTGTGTCAGTTTGGTGTCTAAGGTGAGGGTCAGAGGGGACACGCTTTTCCTGAGTCCTGCTGAGGAGTTGCCATGCTGTCTGCAAATTAATGTGAGTGCGAACACACACACAGACAGAGACACAGACACACGATTTTCCACGTTCAGACATAAATAATCCAAAAGGTAAGAATATCGCAGAACACTCTTCACACTTTTGAATTCCTAATGAAACATTTAATGCAGACATTTTACACAATGTTTTACATTACATTATTTTTTTACATTAAGTTTACATTAAACTTTACATTTTTGAAAGTTCCTTTAAATCTTTTAATATATTTACACAAAAAAGGTTCTTCTATGGCAGTGGTCTCCAACACTACTCTAGGGGTATTATCCTCCCACAGACTCTGGATCGAATCCTAATTCATCCCATCTGATTCAACTAGTTACTGCTTTGTAAGGGTGCATTCACATAAATTACCTTGTTGGTCTGGACTTTCAGGCTTTTCAATTTGGTCTTAACCAAAGTAGCAGCTGTATAAGGGGATGTGAACCACGATCCAGACCAAAGGACCAGAGTTTGGTCCGACCAAAAGGTGTGGTCTCAGTCCGGATCTACTGGCCCAGAGAAGACAGAAGTGTTTCTGGACAGTGTTGATATATAGATTCTTCTTTGCATGACACAGCTTTAACTTGCATTAGTGGATTAAAGCAGTGTGAACTGTGGTCAGAGCCAATGATCTGGAAGTGTTCCTGAGCCCATGCAGTGATTTTCAGCACAGAATCATGATTATTTTAAGGCATAGCTATCTGAGGGCCTGTTGATCGCCAACATCCAATACTGACTTTTGGCCTTGTCACTTGCGCACAAGGATTTCTCCAGATTCTCTGAATATTTTGATGATTTTATGGACTGCAGATGGTTGGATACCTAAAGTCTTCACAAAGTATGTTAAGGAACATTTTCTCAAATTGTTTAACACTGTTTTAGACCCATTTTTCACAGACTGGAAAAAATCTGATCAGCATTGTTCAATGCTAAATCATGTCATGTGATTATAATAACTAAGTCATGTGATTGTATTATTAATACCACTACTGAAGTCATTCAGACTATGAAGAAACACATAAGGACTCATCAATACTTTGTGAAGCATTTAGGAGCTCTTATCTGGGGTGCTGGTAAATTACAGAGTCTGGAAATCCTGATGAGCTTATAAGATGCAACAGAAGTAACTCTTGGTCTTCCTTTCCTGGTCCTGATGAGAGCCAGTTTTTATCATAACATTTTTGATGGTCTTTGTGACTGCACTTGAGGATAATTTCAAAGTTTTTGATTTTTTTTTTCGGGTTGACTGACCTTCAGATTGACTGACAAATTTTTGTCTTTACTTTATTAGTTGAGACGCTCTTGCCACAAAATAAATTAGATTAACTCTTGACAAGTTTAGCACAGCTGTTAACTGAAAGCAATTCCAGGTGACTTTCTCATTAAGCTGACTGAGAAAATCCAGCCAAGTTGTGCAAAGCTGTCTTTTAAACAAGAGGTGCTACTTTTAAATATCTATTCTAGTTTGTTTACACTTTTTTGTTTACTAAACAATATGTTTTTCTTCATAGTTTGGATGATTTAATATAAATCTACAATGCAGAACATTTACAAAAACTTACTAACTCTGGCTTTAACCTGTTATTAAAAAAAACTCTCTACAAAGTCAGAAGCATTGATTTTTCTTATTGATTTTTTTAAATCCTGAAATTGCATACAAAATTAAGCCTGTGAAACACACATAGTCCTCAAATAAATACAGTGTGAGAAAAGAACGAGAGGGGATCTCCAGAGAATCAGTACACACACTCTAAAGCACAACCCAAGCAGAGCCTAAAACCACAGAACATAAGTGTTATGTCATTCTCCCACTGCTTAAATCCCTGTGAATATGACTCAGCTGTGTCAGCTGTGAACCATCAAAGTAGAATGAAGAGGGCAGGGCAGGGTAGGGTGTGGGGTAGGGTCACGACCTCTTCTGCAGGGGAGTGTACCGGGGGAGGAATCAAAGCCACACAAGGCGAAGGTGCTACTATGCATAATTACTACCATGCTTCATTAATGAGCCGGCAAAGTGCTTAGAATTCTTGTAAATGACTTCATCGTGTTTCTCATGATGATTATGCGGTTTCAGAATTGAGATTTTGATCCTTGTTTATTCTGTAAGACACTCCTCTGTCCCTCCTCCAGCTCAAACCTTTGACCACTACCTGACCAGTCAGGATGACCTTCCACATTCCTGCTAATGAGGCACTTTGTTGTGTTCCCGGGCCGTCACAGCTGTCATTAGGAGATTGAATACCGGTCTGGGACGCAGCAAGCATTGATATTTTGACTGAGCACCGCTTAGGATCTTATCATAACGCCTCTTGAAGCTAAGCTTTATTCAAAAACAAAGAGATAAGCTTAAGCTAAACCTGTCAGCGATGGAACGTACACTGATTTATGCTCTTAAAAAATAAATATGCCTGTTTGCAAATTGTTCTTGAGAACAGATTGTTCTCTGACTAAGGCTTTCTTTCGTATTTAAAGTAAAAAATGACAAAATGTTAAAAAAATAATAATAGATCATTTTCTTTGCAAAAACTACTGTCAAAATCCAGCTTGGGAATAATACCATACTACACACACACACACACACACACACACATTTAACCCCCTTGTGGTTATGTCAGTACTCAAATTTCAGGGCTTAAAGGTTTTCTGACCTTCACACACAGCAAGACGCTATAAGTGCTACATTCATACAGCCCATAAAGTGGTCCCAGTCCATGTCCCCTCCAAATCCCTGCACTGTCATTTTAATGTGACCTATATCCGTCATTTATCTGAAAAGTTCACATTTATAAACTGATGCTCGGTTTCATCTTCGGCAGCATTGCAGGAGCTATCAAAGAGTGGGTTTCAGAGACTGACAGCTGGACTTATCACAGTGAATGCGTTTAAGTTTACTGTAAAAAGGGCATGTCATTTGGCCTCAGCCACTTTTAGGGAGTTCTCGGATTCTGTCAGCTTTGCTGTCAGCAGAGGGAAGCATGAAGTGCTGCAAGATTTCAGGGAAAACACTGCACTGACTTTGGACTTACACAGTGGATGAACACCAGCAGATGACATGTCTCTCCAAACCATCACTGATCATCAGTAAATTTTGCATTCTATTTGGAAATCAGGGGAGCAGAGTCTGGAGGAAGAGTGGAGAAACACACAGTCCAAGCTGCTTGAGGTCTAGTGTGAAGTTTCTACAATCAGTGATGGTTTGGAGAGTCGTGTCATCTGCTGTTGTTGATCCACTGTGTTTTACACAAGTCTAAAGTAAGTGCAGTGTTTTCCCACAAAATCTTACAGCACTTCATGCTTCCCTCTGCTGACAACTTTTATGGAGATGCAGATTTCATTTTCCAGCAGGACTTAACCATCAAAAATATTAATTATATAATATTATAATTTTTCTGAGATACTGACTTTTTAGGTTTTCATTTAGTTGTAAGCCATAATCATCAACAATAAAATAAAAACAAATGTTTAAAATAGATCACTCTGTGTAAAATACATCTATATCAGGGGTGTCCAAACTTTTTTTGTTGGGGGCCAGAAGGAGAAATATATTTGAAGTCACGGGCCACAGACTCTATAATAAAACAAATAATGAAATATACCACTTTAAATAATACATTTTCCTGATTATTTTTATGTAAACACCATTTTACTTGACTTACTATCTTTATCTATCTTTGACAGTGTAGTGTAAACTAAGATTTTTCAAATTGATGTTTCATTTCATGATGTCTCTTAATATTAAACTCCTTAATTATGGCAACTTTTAGACTCTTTTGCCCTTTTTCTGCGCTACAACTGAACACTCTCACCACTTTTAGACTCTCTGGCCCGTTTTTCTGCTCTACAACTACGCACTCTCTCCACTTTTAGACTCTTTGGCCCGTTTTTCTGCTCTACAACTGCGCACTCTCTCCGCTTTTATACTCTTTGGCCTCTTTTTCTGTGCTAGAACTGCGCACCCTCTCCGCTTTTAGACTCTTTGGCCCGTTTTTCTGCGCTAGAAATGCGCACCCTCTCCGCTTTTAGACTCTTTGGCCTCTTTTTCTGCGCAAGAAATGCGCACCCTCTTCGCTTTTATACTCTTTGGCCTGTTTTTCTGCGCTAGAAATGAGCACCCTCTCAGCTTTGAGACACTTTGGCCTGTTTTTCTGCGCTAGAACTGCGCACCCTCTCCGCTTTTAGACTCTTTGGCCTGTTTTTCTGCGCTAGAACCGCACACTCTCTTCGCTTTTAGACTCTTTGGCCCGTTTTTCTGCGCTAGAACTGCGCACCCTCTCCGCTTTTAGACTCTTTGGCCTGTTTTTTCTGCGCTAGAATGGCGCACTCTCTTCGCTTTTAGACTCTTTGGCCCGTTTTTTTTTGCGCTAGAAATGCGCACCCTCTCCGCGTTTAGACTCTTTGGCCCGTTTCTGACACATTATAAAAACCTGCTTAACAGCGGGACAACTTTCATTCTATTTCTAAAATACCTAGTGGGCTGCTCCAAAAAAGGAAAACGGGCCGCAAATGGCCTGCGGGCCGTAGTTTGGACACCCCTGATCTATATAATCTGAGTTTCACATTTTGAACTAAATTACTGAAAAAAAAAAAACTTTTCAATTATTCTAATGTTTTGAGATGCACTAAGATTTCAATAGGCACAGAGACATAAGTGCAAAAGGGCATGCTCATCTGTTATATTACTTTTGCTTGACCCATGCACTTCATTTCAAACATATTACCAGCATACTCTGCAGGTTCGTCATTTTTTCATCTCATCACCCCCATTAATTTTTGCCCCTACAAAATCCAATGCCTTCTTTGTCCGGCAGACAAATCTGCTCCTCCTCATTTGGCACAGGTCCACAAATTTTAATCTTAACCATACTGACCTGCACTTATCTATTTGTATTTTTTTTTCATCCTAACTTCCTCTCATGCACTCCCATTCATTTTCTGCCAATGGCCAACGCCCAACATCTACCAAATGGCATTCAGAGCGATATGAAGGCCAATGGCTTGTGACCAAGCAGAACTGAGTAGATGAAGTTTGTGTTGAATTAGTGCCACCGTGTGGACGAAAACGTAACAGACTTTGTGGACAGTTCAACACAAGAGACAGTTTAACACAGGGTTTAATAGCCTAGTCTGGGACTAGGCAGCAGTTTAAATTGAGATTTTACATTAAAAGCAAAACAAGGTTATTGAGAAATTTTAAATCAACTGTTTTTAGTAGCAGCTTTAGGGCAGATGGCCCACTAAGGTGACCCACATATTTTTTATCTTTCAAAAATTAACATCTTATTTTCAATTTTTTTGCATAAAGCAAAGGTTGTTGGGGCTATTTAAAAATTAGCAATTGTTTAAGATGACAGTTTATTATACAATTGAGCAGAAGAACAAACCAGAAACAATCCAAATTTCACATTTTGAAAATATTGTATGAAAAACATTTTAACAGCCAAAAACTGTAGAGGATTTTTGGTAGCTTTATGAAATTCTCTGCTGACTACAATTAAACATAATTAAACTCAAGACAAAACATAAGCAATATGTATGGTCTACGGCCTACGTGAGTATGTAAACCTTTTTTTATAGCGAAAGTCTGATCGCTTACCAATTGAGAATGAGCCCTAAATCATGAAAATAAGTTTAGTAAAAACAGTCACAATTTATTTTGACATAAGTTAGTTTAGATAACACAATTGACACAGGCCATTATCCTACAGGGGTAGAATTACTTTATTAACTGAGGGTGTAGGATTTTACCACAGGTGGCCAGAGATGACTTAGGCAAAAATAAACATTTTATATACTATTTACCCATTTAGGACCAATCCTTATACTTAACTTAAATACTATTAAGCCATAGTTCTGATTGTTGAAATGTATTTTCCTCTCCAGTGAGTGACTTATTAAAAAAGGTTAAACTCTTACCCATATGTAAATCATGTGTATTCAATAGAGACACACCTGATAAACATTACAACTTATTTCAGATCAAAATGATTCAGTTTATTTTTTTATTAATTATTTGAAATAAATAAATAGGATTTTACTTAAAAATACCCTTTCATTTGCTTACTGAATTATTCTGTGTAAATGTTCCCCTAACTTGTTATATTTACAACTAACCCCATGATATTTTTTTTATAGTGCGGTTTGAAAAATCATTTAGGAAATGCCATCCAAAACACTGCAAAATTACTGCAACTAACTGTACAGCTAATTATTTAAATTCTATACCATTTCAAAAGGTTTATAGTAAAACATGCAATAGATATTGTAATAATAAGAAGGCACACTAGTAAAAGAAGAGTCAGACAACAGAATGGAGCAGTTTTATCCTTTTTATTAAGCTCACCATAACGGTTTTGCTGCTTTCTTTGTCCATTTCACCAGCATTCATCCGTGGGTAGTGATTCTAGAGGAATCGCAGGTTAACTGAGCATGTCTTTATAGGCACGCTGAGAATTCTGGGTAATGGAATGTACTACCTGGTACTTTTTAGGGGAAAAACAGGGACGTAAAAGAGAGCTAAATGCATAATTCAGTGCATATTCAGCCAAAAAATAGTTTCTATACTGTTTGTAAAACGTAATGAAGTATTGTCCAGTGTTCTCTAAGAATGATTCTTCAAACTAAAAGTTAATGGGGATTTTACATTGCTACCCTGTCCCAATAGTATCATCCATTCATGCACTTCGAGGAAGGTAAGTATGGCTACGTTCACATTACCAGGCTGAAGTGACTCAAATAAATTTTTTTGCTCAATGTGGCTCAGATTTGTGTGAATTTGCAAAATCTTGGTGCAGATATAGCTGCAAAAACAGTGCAAGCAACCCACCTGACCTTTTTTCGCCTCCTAGACCTGAGCATGTACTTCAGACCAGCTGTTTGCTCTCCAGCAAAAGATGCTCCAGATATGAGATGCTAACACATCTATTTCCCTTTATAAAGCTACAAGTCGTCCCTCAAATATGATGCATTTTGTTGTTGGTGAAGAAGGAGATGTTTATACACATATTAATGTGAGCATATGAGGTGTTTCAGGGACAGATTTGTTCACATTACACACAGAAACAGGTCACTTACATTTGTGAATGTGAACCGGCAAGATACCCAATTCCAATTTGACCAAAAAATCAGATTTGAGCAATGTGGCTTGTAATGTGAACATAGTCTGTGTTTCTGCCTGTCAATAGTGGTGTTTCCAAATCCATAATATGTTTGTACAAGGTTTAAATTCTGCTAGAGCCTATATGATTGCCAGTTTTGTCCCCTCAACGTGCCCCCTTGCCTTGCCTTTGGTCACACCCTGACCGACAGGAGCTTTAGCCAGTGATTGAGCATTAAAATACTCTTAATAAATGAAAAATATTACAGAGCTGATAAACAACTTAATTAAATTATGCCACACATAACTCTGTTTCACATAAAAAAGTACCAGTCAGCACAGCTGGGCTTTTCTGCCTCAATGTACAATGTGATTGCTATTAATTTTAAAAGTTTCAGGTTGCAATCTAGGCAACCCCCTTGGTTCTTGTTTTTGAGTATACAGCTTAAAAAAGTGAGGGGCTTGCAACTATAAGCGAAAAAGAAATTCCATCTGAGAGCTACAATCAATACTTCATTACCTGGTGTGTTTGCTGTCTTGTCTCACCAACTGAAACATGCTTTTTTTGGTATTATTTCTTTTTCCTATCGTTTGTTTGTAGACACCTGCTCATACCACAGCCATTTATCCTGAAACTATGGGTATTCATACATAATTTCCGTACCTTTTTGCAAGAATGGCCTATTCTGTTCCTTAATTAAAAATACTTAAGATGTTCCCCTGAGTGTACCACCTCAGTTACAGGTGAGTACCTTTTTTGAGAGTGTACAGTATAAGGTTATGTCTGAATCACAAAACTATTTAACATGAATACCCAAAGGAGCTGAATGTTGTGCCATTGTTTTTACTGCTCTGCAGTGCCATGCTCAGGGTCTTCACACTCTTTAAACTGTTGCTTGGTATTTGGCTTGTGACCATAGGCCCTCAAAGGAGTTTAATTTGCTAATTAGATAGACATACCGTACGGTGTCTGGAGTATTCTGTTCTGTTTTAAGAAAATTCTTAAAGTTCTGTTTGTAAATCATTTTATTTCTAATTTTCCCCATTTTCTCCTCAATTTACACGGCCAATTACCCAACCCACTCATTAGGACCCCCCTATCACTAGTGATGCCCCAACACACCAGGACTTTAAGTTCTGTTTTGAGAGGAAAAAAACTCTGTTCTTTACTTAACTTATGCTGAGATAGGTCTGTACTTGCTATGCTATTTTGAAACCACTTATTTGTACTTAATTACTACTTGTTTGTAATTAAAATGATTTAAATGTGCAGTAAATTTATACAAAATATGCTAGTCATATGTTATTTTCACCACTATTTAGTACAATTTAAGTATATTTGTGTGAGCTGTCTGGACATTTAAAACAAGTTAAAAATGTGAATAAAGAATATGTTTAATATCACATTCAAAAAACTAAAGCAAGATATCGCATTGCAAGCATTAGCTTAATTTAAAGTGGCAGTCCATATTATTTTGTGTCTGAATTGAAATCAGAAACATTTCTAAGTAGAGAAAGGACAGGATATTGTGTTTAATGGTACCAGTGTGCTGAAACGACCATCCCTGCTAACTTAATATATTCATTCTAAAAACTGGGTGTTGTGTCGCTTTTTGTGGAAGTTCTTCTGGCCACACCACACGTCTTTACGTATTTACGTCACACGTACAGCCTCTAAAAGAGAATCCGGCTCAGTTTTACTGAACATGAACAGCTGGTGGAGCAATGGAGACTTCAGAAGGGAGAGCTCAGTAGTTCATTTACTCTTAGTAAAACAAAAGAAACAAAGGAGTGATGTTTCTGACTGAGCACGCTCTCTCTCTCTCGCTCTCTGACTGAACATAACCTGAAATTGGATTTATCCGCTCTGAAAGGAGACCGCATCGTACCCGCTCAGTTTAAAAGGATTCTTCTGCATGCTCGGTGCAATTACCCATCTCACCAGAGAGGGTGCTAAATCCCAAAACTTATTAGCTTTATTTTCACACAACTAATGTAAACTTTTAAAGTATAGTTTTAACACATAAAAGGTTCATTAGCACAGTTTTAGTTTGTATGAGCAACACCAAATTAGTATTTTGCTAACAAATTTAGCTGAAGTGCAGTTTTATTGCAGAAATAAAGGCTCCAATTGACACATAGTAAAAGAATAGTTTTATCATAAAAAGCAGTTTTGTAAAACAATATTAATTTTACATTAAGTACATCACCAGCAAAAAAACAGCACAGCCAAATAAAGTAAACTTTTTAAAAGTATACTTAAATTCAGAGTAAGTAAGTAAAAATGCAAGTTTAAGAAAAAAAGTATACTTTAATTATCCACATATAGTTTCAGTACACTACTATTATATTTAAATATACAGGTTTTTTACAAGACTTTTCACAAATTAATCAGAGCTTCTGTCTCTGACTTTACACCTACATGGTGAAGCAGGTATGTAGGAGTGTGGAATAGAGTGGGCAGTGAGTGGACACACAGTGTTTAAAAACTCCATCAGCACTGCTGTCTGATCCACTCCTATTAAAACAATGTCAGTGTCACTGCAGTGCTAAGAATGACCCACCACTAATAATACCTGATCTGCACTGGTCCTGTGGGGTCCTGATCTTTAAAGAACAAGGCAAAATGAGGAAAATAAAGTATCTCTTTCAAGGATTGTTCCTTTCCTCTGTATGTCCTTGGCTTTGGAATACTCTACAGTGAACAGCCACAGGGAGCTCTAAACAGGTTGGAAGGTCTGCTGGATGCTCAGAGTGAGCTTTATATAGAACTGTTTTTGGCCTGCCCTGTTGAGTGCAATATATATGTAGTGTTATAATTCATTAATATGCACCAGTGCACTTTGGAAGCATGCAGTGGGGAAGTTGCATGGGAGAGGCAGTAGGATGGAAGCTCAGAGATAGAGTGTTTATTAGAGCCAATAATCATCACCACAATCCATAGCGGAGGTCAGTGCAGGCAGACAAGGCCAACACAAGACAGCCCATAATTTAGCACCAGGGAAAAGGCAGAGAGGTCAAGAAACTGGAACACTGTCAGGAACATGTCTTTCAATCCAGATTTTATTATTAACTTAACATTAATATAAAAAACATGCATTGCCATTAAATGTTTTTCCCTGGTCTATAATGCATTTCTATTGGAAGTCAGACAGATAAGAAATATTAAAATGTGCAATATGATTATGCAAATGATCAAACAAGAGAGTCCATTTTAATTGGATATTTTTCCACACATTTCACATATAATAATCAGCTGAAATAACAAGAGACAGAGAGACAGTGACAAGAGGGGATTCTGTGACAGTGTTGCAACTGCCAGTCACACACTGCCATGCCATGACTGTGCATGCTGTGATTACGTATGGCATTGTGACAGGTACAGTAAACTTTTGGACAAGTATTATTTCTAATGGCACACACACACTTATGTGCAACTGTTTGAGCTTGACAAGTATTCACTGAGTGTACAGCAGTGCTGCTGGAGTTTTTAAACACCTGTGTACAGCAATGCAAATGTGCAATGTGCAAATGCTAATATAATCGTATATCATTAAGATATAGTGAGATACAGATAAAGTAGGTAAAAAAGCAAGTATAAAGAAAAAAGTATCATTATATATAATTATCCTCACATACTTTAAGTACACTACTATTTTATTTAAATATACAGCTTTTTCACAAGGGAGATTCAGAGCTTATGTCCCTGACTTTACACCTACACCTTTACACCTACAGCAGGAAGGTAGGGGTGTGTCACACAGTGTTTAAAAACTCCACCAGCACTGCACCACTCAAATAATACCTGTTCAGGTCCTGTGGGGTCCCAGTGAACTTTTGGACTAAGTATTATTTCTACTGGCATACACACTTATGTGTAACAATGTGTGCTTGATCAGTATTCACTGAGTGTACAGCAGTGCTGCTGGAGTTTTAAACACCTGTGTACAGCAATGCAAATGTGCAATGTGCAAATGCTAATATAACAATAACGATAAGACATTGCATTTACAAAAATGGTACTTTACATGTCTTACAATGGTTATTTTATGGCATTGCACAAAGAACCCATGGTAGTACCCCTGAAGGCAAATGAATCATATTTTTTTATAGGTTTTGAGATGTATGTATGTATACATATTTTTTCATTTATATTGAAATAAAAACCTTATTTAGTGGATTAAACAATTTGGGTCCTGCAGTTTAAGTTCTTTTTTAAATAAATGGTCAGAATGTTAAATAAACAAAAAAAAATCAGAATATAAATGTTTTGGCGTTTAGTTGGAAAAAAATCTCAAATTTGAAGCAAAACCAAGACTTCAAAACAGTATACATTTGTTAAATGATGTTCCATGTGCAGTATGATATTTGAATATTTTGTTGTAGGGGCAATTATGTACTAGTTTTGCGATACAAGATAAAATCACACTAATTATAAGACATATTACAAAAAATGTTACTACAAATATCCAAAATAACTGTAGAACCTTTTGTTTTATTTGAGTGTATTGTGTGAATTGCTCTTTCTAGGTGTCATTTACACTGAAGATGATATCCCCAGCACTTTTAAAATGATCCTTGTCCCAGTCACTTTCGGAAATGTCAGCTGCAGGGTGGCCAGGATTGCTCTTTTTGAAGCTTTGCTGCTATCTCATCATAAGCTGCCTTTCAATGGATTTCCTTAGCAGAGTTTGTAGGGTGCATTTGTGAGTCTATTGGGTATGTCAACAACGCAGGAGCTCCTTTAATAATAGTGATTTGTGTATTATGTGTGGGAGTTAACGGCAGTTAACAGCACTGCAAGTAATTAAATGCGTTTAGATAAGTATTTTTGTTATCTTCTCAGTGTGAGGATAGATCGATCCAGCATTACAACTACTTCCCTCTGCAGTTTAGTGATTAAGCCTGAAACCTCTATAGTCTAACATTTTGCAGAGTTTAACAAGAAAAAAAAAGTGCCAAAAGTCATAGGATAATAGTAGGTAAATTGATAATGACCATGAAGTGTTACCTCAGGGTTGTGTGAACACCCATACCTGTAAATGTGGTGAGTTTTTGCCTTCTAATTAAGGCTGAATAAGACTCATAGCAAGGCGATTTGAATTATCAGACTTTAATTGAGGCCCAATAATGAGTGCCATATTGATGGGACATTCCATTTCTGAATTTGTGCATTAAATGAATGAATTGATTGATCTTCTGTCACAGTGGCCAAACACACAACAGACACACGTGGATACCAAACACAGTTTATTAAATAATGGGCTAAACCTACAAGAGTGATCAGGGACAGGCAAGGTCAGTAACAACAGGGCAGCAAAGATAAACAACATACCAGAGTGGGCAGGATAAGAGGTCATACACGGGAGATCCAAAAAATAGAAGAAGGGCAAGGCAAAGGGGTAGTCAAAATACAAAATAAGGTCAGACTATAAAACAACAAAGGGCTAGGCAAAACAGGGGTCAGAAATATAAAAATGGGTCGATAACAATCCATGAAAATAAAGTAAATACCGGGCACAGAACAGGAGAAAAAAGGGGTATTTATACAGGGGAAGACAGGGGATTGCAATCTCAGATGATCCAGTTTGCAAAAAGCATCACGTGATCTGACATATTCGGGAGGTTGCATCCTGGGAAGCGGACTGGCATCCACAATGTGTACTGGGAATATGTCATATAAGGAATGTATAGAGTAGTGAATGAAAATGATTGTGAGTCTGGCAGAAATTTTGGGTCGCACAGTGTCTTAGTGGTTACCACGTTTGCCTCCCAGTGTTGGGTGGAGTTTCTATGTTCTCCTTGTGTTTGCATGAATTTTGTTTCCTCCCACAGCCAAAAACATAAAGATCAGGTAAATTTGATAGTCTAAAATTTGCCAGTAAATTTGGATACTCTAAATTGCCCTGATGTGTGTATATGTGTTGGTGTAAGTCTGTAAGTATGTATGTATGCCCAGATATGGACTGGCTCTGTCCTGGTCAATGCCTTTGTGGTCAGTGTCCGATGCAGTCCTCCAGGTGGACGGTTGTTTTCCGGTTGAGAGTACGCTGTGCACAATTGGCTGCCACTTCTAACCGTATGTATGTGAATGCGTGTTGTGTGTAAAACATGATTGTAAAGTGTCCTTGGGTGTATAAAAGGAGGTATATGTGTGTAGCTTCATCCATTTTTTCTTTAATCCTGCATATAGACCGAACACAGGACGGAGTATTTCTGACTGGGGAATGCAGTAGCACGGTATGCTATAAGCAACTGCTGAGCTTTTAAGTTGGCTGAACGTACACCATGCTTCATAATGAACAGCAGCAAAAAAAACAGCCTGAGGTTTCCAATACTCCAACCGCAACTTGACACCACATCGATTGTTTAATCCTAGTTTCATAATGGATTGTAACGACACATCCACTTCCAGGAGCAGCATATTTAAATAAGACTGACTTTTCATTTTGCTCAGCGATGAGTGATACGGGCTACTGATCCAAACTGTCAGGACCTCATGCTTCAAAATTAATTGTGAGCTACTCTGTGGTGCCAGCCCGCGAGGCCTCTGCTGAAGCATGACATTTGTTCTGTTTTACTGACCAAAGAATTCATTAATACGACATGTGTCTGGATCAGGAGATGAATTTGACTTGGGGATTTTCTGGGTTTCTGCATGAATGGTTCCTGGATTGGAATGGGATTATCGTAATCATTAGTAAAAACAACAAGACAATAGAAAACATTACATAACTTTATAGGTAGCATGTGTTGTTATACTATAGTTTTTTATACTGATAAAAAAAAACTTAGGTTCACTCATACAGCTCTGGAAAAAATAAGAGACCACTTTAGTTTCTGAATCTCTGATTTTTGCTATTTATAGGTATATGTTTGAGTAAAATGAACATTGTTGTTTTATTCTATAAACCACGGACAATGTTTACCCCAAATTCAAAATAAAAATATTGTCATTTAGAGCATAAATTTGCAGAAAATAACACAAAGATGCAGAGCTTTCAGACCTCAAATAATGCAAAGAAAACAAATTCATATTCATAAAGTTTTAAGGTTCAAAATCAATATTTGGTGGAATAACCCAGATTTTTTTACTCACAGTTTTCATGCATCATGGCATGCTCTCCTCCACCAGTCTTACACACTGTTTTTGGATAATTTTATGCCACTCCTGGTGCAAAAAATCAAGCAGTTCTGCTTGGTTTAATGGTTTGTGATATTCCTCTTGATTATATTCCAGAGGTTTTAAATTTGGTGAAATCAAAGAAACTTGTCATTTTTAAGTGGTCTCTTATTTTTTTCTAGAGCTGTAGAACAAGTATGTGTAACTCCTTGGGCAGTGGTTCCCAACCCTGGTTGTGGAAAAAAACATTTATTGAGTTATTCTAATTAATCAGCTAATTAATAAGACCATAATAAGTTAAAGGAAGTCTCTGAGAGCTAAGAAAAACACAAAAACATGCAGAATACTCCAGGATTAGGAACTTCTGCTCTAGGGCAGGATTCTTTAACTCCAGTCTCAGAGAACTCTTAGGCCAGCTTCCAATAGATTTAGTTAAGTCTCTGCTCAAACACCAACTAAACCTGGCAATTATCAAGTGTTAAACCAGGTGTGTTTGAACAGGAACTTACCCAACTGTGCTGGACACTGGCCACCCAGGACCAGAACTGATGAGCCCTGCTCTACAGTCAATACCACAGTCCAGCAAATATTTAAAAATTGAATATTTGAAGACATTTAATATTGCTACATGGAGCTAATGTAACTGCACACTGGTGTCACGTCATTGCACTTTAGTATCTTATGCTGCAAAAGTTCTAGCTTTCCCAATATATTCAGCCATCAGTGTTGTCATTCCCCTAAGCTACCTTCCCAGTGGGTTTTCATGTGTTTTTTAAAGTGTAATTGCTTGGCCTCAGTGTTTAGCAACTCTTAACAAAAATACAATTAACACTGGATAAGTGTAAAAAAAACAAACACTTTATAGTTTATTTTATTGCATTACTGGAGTAATTGGATCAACACGAAAACAGAGTTACATCCTTTTCTAAGAATTAAATTAATAATATAAAAGTGTTAAAACACCTTGCAGAGTGCTTTTTTCATTAAGTCCTTTCAGATTGTCAGAGAACGTGGTAAAGCAGGGCAAACACTGTAATACCATCAGTGTGTTGTCATTTCACTGTAGGTTACCTGTGTGGATTTTCAAAGGTATTCTATATTTACCCTGCTACAAAATTCAGCTAAAGAACAGCTGGACAACCAAAAAAATTTTTTTCTGGATATCCAGCTGGTCTCGAGCTGATTTTTTAACAGGGTAGTGTAACTGTTTGACCTAAGTGTTGAAAGCTATAAAAGCAAATTAACATTGTTCCTGCTGCTGAATGTTAAATGAATTAACTCAAGCTAGTAAGAATTATATGATTGAATTGACTGTATGTTCAAACAATTGATATATATGAAAAAATAGTCACTATATATGCATGCACATTATTTTCTAAAATATGTAAGGCCATTTTTATCTTTTAAAGAAGACCCAAACCTAAAATTGATCAAATATATTATCATGTAATTTATTAAACAAATGGGTGAATGATGTACCAAAAAAGTGATTTATCTTTATTTTTCTAGAAAAATGATCAAGTAACAGGAATGAATACTGGGCAACAGGAATGAATACTGGGCAACAGGAATGAACAGTCAGTGATAGGAATCAATAATACTTGTTTAAAGGAATGAACAATCGGTAAGTAACAAATGAATACTCGAAAAACAGGGATGAACACTTCGTAACAGAAAGGATTACTTGGTAACAGGAGGGAACACTTTGTAACAGGGAAAAATACTGGGTAACAGGAATGAATACTCTGCAACAGGAATGCACGCTCTGTAAAAGTAATGAATAACGGGTAACAGGAATGCACGGTAAAAGTAATGAAAATGGGTAATAGGAATGCATGCTCTGTAAAAGTAATGAATACTGGGTAACAGGAATGAACACTGAGTAGCAGGAATGAATACTGGGTAACAGAATTGAACATTTGGTAACAGGAAGGAATACTCGGTAACAGGAATAAACATTTAGTCACAGGAATGAATACTCAGTAACAGGAATGAATACTCGGTAACAGGAATGAACACTCAGTAACAGAAATGAATACTGGGTGACAGGAATGAACACTGTGTAACATGAATGAATACTGAGCAACAGGAATGAACACTCGGTAACAGGAAATGTAAAATGTAAAAGGAATTAATATTCGTTAACAAAAATGAATGCTGGGTAATGGGAATCAATACTGGTTAACAGGAATGAATACTCGGTAACAATAATGAACATTTGGTAACAGGAATGAATACTCGGTAACACATATGAACACTCTGTGACTCAGTTATGCTGTGTGTGTGCGTGTGTTTGTGAAAGCAAACTTCTCTGGCTTTTTCTAAAAGGTAAATCCAAACAACTTCAGTTATTTTAACTGTAAAACTTAACAAAGGTTACAGATTATTACAGATTACTCTATTCCCCCTGTTACTGGTACTCAGTCCTGTTACTCTTTATATAAAAAAGAAAATGCCATAAGCCTTTTAAAAGTGTTAGAATACTTACAGAGTTGGTTTAGCACTAGTGAACTAGAGTAGTGCACTAGAAATACATACTTTTCTGTAACTGATTTTCTTGTTTGTAGGATTTAACAGCAGCCTAGTTGAAGGGTGTGTGGCAGGTTAGCGGTCAGACTGAATCCGGTGCTCCTCCTAAAGCTCGGTGTGTGTGTCTCTCTCTCCGCCCCTTCAGCTCCTATAGTCTGCTCTGCTCTCCTCATTCCTCCAGCTGATCTGCCTCTCCCCATCCTCCTCCTTCTCCTCCTCCTCCTCATCCATCCATCCGCCCGGACAATCTGCTCTCAGCCGCGGGACGCAGCAGCAGAAGCAGGGCGGTGTCTCTGCCTGAGCGCGTTCGCCGGCTCCTACAGACCTAAATGGTCGACATTTGGACGGGAATCCGACTGAGGAACCTGGAAGGACAGGTAGGTAAGGGGGTCTATTGTGTGTTCTCCTGTTTTCCTGCGCTCATGCTGCTGCCTGTGAGACCCTGTGTGTCAGTGTTGGGGTCTGTTGTGGTGCGGGGTTGAGCCCCTCGCGCGTTTATAACCCAGCCAGCGCGTGCAGCGTTCGGTCAGTTCTTGTCCTTGGCTTTAGCGAGATTCCTGAGATTCTGAGTGTACAGACTGTGTGCGCCTATATATGTATGTGTGCGCGCGTGCTATAACTCACATTCTGCGTTTTTCTATTATATGCATGTCTTTTTGTGTGCCCCAGGCCGATGTCAACCCCAGGCTCAGTGGTTTGGTCATTTTCTGTAAGGCTCTAAGAATAAGGTGGGCTGTATTTAGGTTTAAAACGCAGAAAAAAGGGCTGGTCTTTTGTTTGTGACTCTTTAGTAGTAGCAGCTATGTCGGACAACAGCAGCCAGCTAACCTAGCTCTAGATATAAGCCCCTATGGGCACTCCTCTGTCCATGCAGGTAGAGCTAATATAATAATATAACCCAGTTCACCTCACTCACTCACTGCCTGCCACACAATAGTAGCTACAGATAGCTGTATACACTATAGCTATATAGGGCAGTGGCTAAGCTTTAACCTTGCTATAAGATAGATATAACTAACTAAGGCTTTTTAAATGTATTTATTTTATAACCCAGCTAACACAGAAACAAAACGCCGGTTAGCTATAACTGTTACTGTAGCCTCTACTGTATTTCTGTATTTCTGAGGCTTTGAGAATAAAAGCCTCAGTCACACTGCCTGGCTGGTCACCTAATAAAACGCCTTTCAGTGCCAAAAACAACA
The DNA here is from genome assembly GCF_023375975.1 of Astyanax mexicanus. Taxonomy (NCBI): domain Eukaryota; kingdom Metazoa; phylum Chordata; class Actinopteri; order Characiformes; family Acestrorhamphidae; genus Astyanax; species Astyanax mexicanus. The sequence goes on along the minus strand of NC_064420.1, from coordinate 28,800,421 downwards.
AAAACAGAGAGAAAGAGAGCCCAAACAGAGACACAGAGTGCTGTATTCTGGCTGTCAGAGCCTCTCTCACTATGTGAGCTGGTTGTGAGGTTTGGTGTTCAGTGAAAGAGAGAGAGAGAGAGAGAGAGAGGGTGTGGCACCGAGCGAGGGTCGCGCACACTGGCCGGGTGTTCTGTCGAGTTGTGCTTCCTTGTCAAACCTGGCTACCCTAGCGTATAATTTAACTGTAAAATATACAACATAAGCACCAAATTAGAGCATGTTCCCAGCAGATCGTTCAGTAGATGAAGCGCTAGTATATTTGGATAGCATCAATTACCATATCATATTAAAATCATGGCAATGAGAGGGCATTACAAACTGCTTTTGTATTTTTTTTTATTTAGAAAATAATAATTATTGTATTTATTATTATTAATTTCCATTTACACTTTTGTATGACGGTGATGGCAGTGAGTCCAGTTTGTTAAATGCGCAAAAAATAACAACAAAAAAATAGATTTATTATTAAAAAAAAAAAAGAAAGTGTAGGTCAGCGCATGCGCAGTGGCTTTAGGAAGCACATATCGATGGGTAGCATAACGCGACAGAACACCCCGGCTCTAACAGAAGCCAATTAATAGCTTGTTAGCTTAGCTAAATGTGTAGGAATATGGCTATTTTTTTAGCAGCTACAGAGCATTTATAATCTTATTTTATCCTGCACATATATTCAATAGGTTAGGTGTAGTAGAAAAGCAGGGAATGCTATATTAAAGCTACATTTAAATGGCATTTTAACTAAACGCACGGAACCTGGGCTGTAGCCACGAGGACCACATTTCCCAGCATACATTGCATTTGTTTGGACGGTTAAATCTGTTGTAAATCAGTTTATTATTTGTTTTATTTAGTGATTGTATTTATTAACAAGTAAACATACACTGCCTGTGAAACAAGTTGCTTTTTAGTTCTTCACCTTAGCAATGACTTTATTACTGCACTTCACCTGTCACACATCTAATTCTTCTCTTCACTGATGAGAGGTCAGCCAGACCTCTTCATGTACCAGTTTTCTCCAGTCTTTTAAAGGTGTGGTAAACACTACTCTCTGTTTCTGTGTCATTTTCTAGATATTTTAATGAAAGTGTTCTGTGTTGTGTATGTCACAATGTTAAAGTGTTAACACGTGATTTATTTGGAATCTTTAACAAGTTATAATTTTTTTAACGCAATTAATTACATCACCAAGTTTGACCCCAACTTCTGCCTTAAGCTACCCCGCTCCTGCCAAACACTCAGATATTTTTTTCTAGAGCAGTTTGCTTGTGTTGAAAATGTAATCTGATCTTGATCTGACCCAGATATCAAATGTACTTCTTTTAAATTAAGCTAAACTGCTGATAAGGCGCAGTTTAATCTGTTAAATTAGCCAGGTAATATACTGCTATAAACAAATGCTGTCGACACCATTTACTACACTTTACTACGTCCTGTTGAAAACAGCAATTTTCAGCGTTCTGTGTTAAAGCAGCTTCACACTAATTCAGAAATCCTTACAAACAAGCTAAGATCTTAAGGTAATGCCACAATAAAGACTCTAAGGATCTTGTCAAACTTGCTGTATGTCAGTTTGTTGAAAAGCTTATCCTCTTTGTAAGCCTGTTTGCTGAGATATGAGGGCATCATATTAACATTAATTCCTAAAACACACACGCTAACTACCATAAGTGCAAATTTAACATGTATTTGTTCTGGAATTGTGCTGGATTTCTTTTTGCTTTGCTGGATGTGTTATTAAGCTGATCATTCATTCATTCATTCTTTCATTCATGTCATTCAGCTACAGTTCAGATTTCGGCTCATATGATGCATTTTATTACAGTTGAAGACACACTGTTTTGTGTAACAGTGTCTTTAATGTACAGCCCCGTATTGTGCCTTATTCCAAAACTTTTTTTTTTCAGTTCACTGACATCACAAATGACATTTACTGTGTGAACCACAGAGTAAATGGTAACACACAATAATTGCATACACTATTCAGTCACAAGAAAAAATATATATGTATACCCCATGGTATAGACAGGAAACAGTAATACAACCATAAATAAGAAATATTGTGATAAGGTAGCATCGCATCACGCCTCCAGTACTCTTTGAATGAGTCCCATTGGTCCTATACATTTTCTGTAGCCCAGCACTCTTTCTTCAGCTCTAGTGTGTATTAATGTTCTTTGGCTGCAACTGTTATCTCAGCAGTATGAATGCTTATCTGTTCAAGCTTATCTCTTTGAGGAGCATCATAGTTGAGGTTGAGGGCATTCTGTGCCTGACGTATTCAGTCTGAGCCAACCATTTGTTTTTAAATAGAAACGTAATCTTAAATTCCTTAGCTTCACTTCTGTCTTTTCCTTTTGCATAGTCTTTTTGATTTGTGCCTTCTTCCTCTTTGTCCTGACTATAAAGCCCTAATAGAGGCCTGCCTGCGAGCGTGCATCTGTGTGCTCATTTCGCCTGCAGGCCTGACAAGCGTTGAAAAATACTCCACCCCCTTTTCTCCTCCCTCTTTCTGGAACACGAGACGGAGAGCATCACTCTTCCCTCAGTGAAGTTTAACTGTGTCCTTTGTGCTGTCTGTGCTGACCCAATGGGTGAGGACTTGCAAGGGGGACTGTGTGTGAATTAGATGCTGGTCGAGGCTGGAGAGGTGTTTGATGTACGCTTCTGCCCTGTGGATGAAGAGAAATCTCCCTTGAGGCTTTTGACAGTGGCCGGTGATGGATCCGTTACAAGTTAATTTCCCATCGGCCTTGCTTTTATTCGCAAGGATAACAAAATCTGGGATCCTACGCCAACAAAAGCTGGGAGAGCCATGCATTATTCATCTGGCAGTTCTGTGGTCTTCGGGATGAAAGCATGACTTGGCTTGATTGTCAGTGTAATTTTCTTGCGCAGCACTATCAAACTGCTGCTCACAGTCAAAGGCTTTGTGGGCATTTTCATGCGGCAACAGCGAGCAAAGGGAGCCCCTTCAGAAGGAAATACGTCGGGAACTTGGAGCCAGTTTGCCCGCTTCAAAATCTGATTTAGCATTATCTCCCTAAGGTAATATCCCTGCGAGTGTCCTCCATCAGTTACCATGCTCCTTAGATGTGGGAAACCATCGCCTCAAGGCTTTTCACCTATTACTCCGGGCCTGGAGACTCTTATGAGCATGATATTGATGTGCTGTATGGCTGGGCTCTTCTTGCTCCTAACCAAGTGGCCACTTAACTCTGCATCACATGCAACAATACCCTGCTTTTATTACTGTGTGGTTTAGCAAGCTGTACATACAAGCTGCTGGTAATGGACTGGTGCCACCCAGTTTTGTGTTTCTGTGAAAGAAATTTAACTGTATAATCATCGGCTTTTAAGTGCTGTAATAAGACAAATTAGTCTTGAATTAAACATCAAATCATCATGTAGCCATCAAATAATTATCCCGCCAAAGCTTTTGCTATATTTATTACAAAGCTTGAAGAAAATTGAGAAATACAAGAAAGACCCATTTTTCTCTACTGTTCACACCAGATTAAACTGTAAAATCCGATCCGCTCACTTACACACTTAAAGCTATCGCACATGAGATGCACCACACAGTGTCTGACAATTCAAAACACACGCTTTATTATTACATTAATATCAAAACAATACCAAAAAAAACTGATATATAGTCTGGCTCTGTTTAGCTTATTGATCACAATTTGCTCACAAAGAAACTACCTTGTGCTGATGGATGAGGGGAAACTGATCAATGAACTGAACCTATTAGATAATAAATAATCTTAACATGAAATGTTATCAGCTTGCATTGCCTTAACATCTTTAATAGAAACAAATTGTCTGTTGTGGCGCTCACACTTCAGCGATTAATTGTTTGGTACTGTAGAATCAGTATGTATCAGCCTTTAAGAGGAATGTTCTGACCTTTTCCAACCATATTTCGATGGATCAGGTATTGTCTATTTTAATACTGATCCAGGTCCAATCCTTTGTTTTTCACTGTTCTAGCAGAGTGCCCTTTGGCATACTTTAGATGCAATTAACAGACATTATTCATTATTCACAGTCTGCCACAGTAAGGAGCTTTCTTTGAAAGTTAAAGATTATTATGTCCACAGGGAGTCTGCAGTGTGGAACGGTTTTACAATGGAACATAAAAAAGTTAATGTGATATCTGTGATACTTCTACTTTGACTGGGTTTATGCCATTATCCAACAAGAAATATCTTCACTGCAGTGTAACCGGGAGCGGGTTTATTTCATACTGTATCAAATATACTGTATATTATGAAACGGTTGCTGTAAAGAAAACTATCAAACAAAGTAAACCAGTCCGTAATGTTATTAAATTAACTACCAAATACAATGATAATAGTAGTTTACTTAATAATCATACTACCATATTTTTTGCACTATAAGGCGCTTAAAAACCTTTTAATTTTTCCAAAAATCTTCAGTGCGCCTTTTAATCCGGTGCACCTTATGTATGAATTTTACCAGTTGGGTTGTAAGGAGCAGTAAAGCCCCTCCAATGAAGTACAGCGTTATACAGGAGTTTTAGTTTAGTTCTCCAGCACTGGGGCTGAAGTAGCATTAGCTTTAGCCGCTAACTGCTATTTCCCTGTTCAGAGGGGTGTATTATCAGCCTGAAGCCTGCTGCTAACCCCTGCTGCTAATGCTCGAGCCTTAGTTCTGAAGAAATTTGGTAGTTAGAGCTTACTGTAAATAAACAGAAGCGCCTTACTCACCCAAATAAACAGTTTTCAAAAGAGAAATCTTTGTAGATTGACATCCAGCACTATTGAAAAAATAGTCTTTTTTATTAAAGTTTTGTTTACCTAGCTTAGCTTTACTTAAATTAGTAAGCTACCCCCCACCACCACCCAGTGGTAAGACCTGCTAAATTAGAAATATTTCTCTCTATTGTCGCTTAAAATGCACCTTATGTCGCTTAATCCGGTGCACCTTATGTATGAAAATAGACAAGAAAATAGATGATCATTAATAGTGTGCCTTATTTCACGGTGAGCCTGATAATACAAGTAATATAATAATAATATAATAATTATCAGCATGTCTTATCTAAATTGTGTGGTTGTTTTCTTTTATAGAAACACAAAGATCTGGATCCATTTGAAATCAGATTAACAAAAAACTGATTCCTAAAAGTAAAATTAAGCTCAGTGTTCTACTATAGGTCTTATCATGTCTAAAATTCAAGTGATATGTTTATTATCGCTGGGCCAGCAGGGAGCAGACATTTTGTCATTAGTAAATATGCTGGCTCCTGTTCCCACTATTTTAAGAAACAGGCTCAGCGGCAATGCTAGTTTGTCTTGTACGTTCTCTGCCAACATGCAACAGAAACAAGGTGGCTTACAATTAGGGATGAAACAAATAACAGAATTCGAAACCCACTGCATAGTGTTCTGCAGCCCATGGCACTAAAACAAACACAGTGCGACAATCAATGTAGCTTATTAAAATGATTGATGGGCTTGAAATGCCTCAGGATGTTTTGTTGTGAAACACATTGTTTTTAACAATTTATCAATGCTGAGATATATTCGTATAGGAATATAAAAACGGTTCAGTCAGCACTCACTTTAGTACTACTAATATTAATTTAACTATGTTGCTTAGCCCCCAGAAATAGGGCAGCATTATATAAACATACACACACAGCAGAATTAAAAGATCGTTTCAGTTTCTGAATCAGGTTCTCTGATTTTGCCATTTATAGGTGTATATTTGAGTAAAATGAACATTGTTCTTTTATTCTATAAACTATAGACAGAATTTCTCCCAAATTCCAAATACAATTATTGTCATTTATTTGCAGAAAATGAGAAATGGCTGACATAACAAAAAAAGATGCAGATAATAATGCAAAGAAGAAAGTTCATATTCATATAAAGTTTTAAGAGTCCATAAATCAATATTTGGGTGAATAACCCTGGTTTTTAATAACAGTTTTCATGCATCTTGGCATGTTCTCCTACACCAGTCTTACACACTGCTTTTGGATACCTTAATGCCACTCCTAGGGTAACAATTCAAGCAGTTCAGCTTGGTTTGATGGTTGTGATCATCCACCTACCTTTTGATTATATTCCAGAGTTTTTCAATTTGGTAAAATTAAAGAAACATTTTAAGTGGTTTCTTTTTTCCCAGAGCTGTATATATATATATATATATATATATATATATATATATATATATATATATATATATATATATATATATATTTAACCAGTCCATTATATCCGCTATAATGATGTGTATCCGGATGATATTGGGCAAAAATAAAAATCTAGCAACATTATTCAATGGTTCCAGGAAGGCTAGCCTGAAACATTACAGAAAAAATGTTCCAGGAATGCTCTGAAAATATGTGACATGATAATAGTTTTTCCTCTCAAAGGCACACTGCTGATGTTGCTGCTGCTCAGCCAATCAGCTCTTGCTCCTGCCCTGCCAGAAAAATCAAACTACATTGTTGACATACTAGCAAGTTGAAAACCACTGGCACAGAGAATTAGTAACACTTTTTCTATTGTGACTACCAGTAAAAGGCATGATTTAATCAGAAAATGCATCTATTTTTTATGATAGACACACAATAGTAGTATTATTAATGCCATAACAAAAAATAAGAGTAGGCTACTGTATTGAAGAAGAAAGTCTATAATGTCATATTTAACAGCCCCAGATGCTAACTTCATTCAGCAACATTATGCATGAACTGTTAGTATTATTTTTTTTTTATTATTAACATAAAAAAAATTATACACTGTAAACATGCACTTTATTAACTGTATTAAACTGTAACAAGATCAAACAAATCAAGAGCAAGAAAAAAGTTGGCTCGCAGATCTCATTTAAACAGCTTCTCTGAGGTGTTATTAAATACTGGAAGAAGATAGGATGCATTAGTATATTTCACTATGCGTCATAAGCCTGGTGTGCACCATGCTCATAGCTTACATCCACATTTCTAAAAATAAAGGTGCTACAAAGGCTTCTTTGAGTGATACCATAGTAGTATCACATTTGTTTTTATAAAGAACCATTTTTGAAAATGTGTGAGTGTAAAGAGCCATTAAATTGGCAAAGTATCGTTACATCAAGTAAAGGTGACAGTATTTGCAAATTTGCATGTTACCATGAATTTTCAGAGCTCTGTTTTACACTAGTATGGTAAACTATTTCTGGGATATCAGTGTGTAAACTGGCCATGAAGTGTTACCTAAACAAAGTTGTGAGGTTTTATCTTGTGAGTGAGGTTGTAAACAAAACTGTAATTTAAGAAAAAAAAATCAAACAAGTGCCGGATGTTAATCCACACAAATTTCTCTCCAAAAAAATGTTTATTTAGGTGAATAAAGGGCGTCCGTTTATTTACAGTAAGCTTAGATTTCCATGATTTTCAGCCACAATTAGCAGCAGCACTAGCAGCGCTTAGCAGCAGTGCTAGCCGTGGTTAACAGTGCTTATCGCTAGTAAACGCAACTAGACAGCACTACACTGAGGAACCCTGAGTGTTCCAGTAAGCCAGGGTGCCATCAGCAAACGGTTTATCCCATGTAGCTTGTTTGTAAACGCAGACTACAGTTAAATATACTCACCTTTGAATAGCGAAAGATAAAGCGCTGCGGTTAGTGGCTAATGCTAGTACTGCTCCAGCCTTGGTGCTGGAGAAACTTTACTGAAACTCCCTTATAATTCTGTACTTCATCAGAGTGGCTTTACTGCTCCTTACATCGGTTTTTGGGTAGAATTTGGGTAGAATGCAAACAGACAATCAAAAATCAGAAATCACATCCATCCAAAATGTATGTTTTGATTGTACTGGGAAGACTTGTTTAATGCATTTTTTTTATCTGGATTGTATTTATCCAGATATAATTCTGATACTCAGTACAGATTAAGTGACCAGGTGTAAACAGAATCAGCGATAGTATATGGAACCCATCTTCACATGTGTTTGAAGTTGAAACACAGATGCAGTAATGTACAATATATCCTTAAGTACCTGCTATATAGCTAGGCTTTCCCCTAAAGCAGTGATTTTTTTGTGATTTAAATACATTTGCATTTAATGATATAGGCCTAATGTACTTTTTATGCTAGAATGAACTCTCTCAGAAGAAATGAGTTGTTTTTAAAATAGAAATTCAACATCATTTTAGGCTCTTTTAGGTTTTGGTAAAGACTTCAGTAGCTCGTAGCTCTTTATATTTCAGTCACAGGCATGGGGACTGCAAGCGACGCTGTAACTCAGCTCATCAGATGATGATCAAAAGCTGAGTCAGGTGGTTTAGAGCCAGGAAAAGACAAAAACATTCGGGGATTAGGAGCCACTGGTTTCAGCCAATGAGCTCTGTGCACAAAAGACGTTTTAAAAGGCTGGCTAACTGCCACCAGGTGAGCTGAATCTAATAAGCTTAACTGACTGAGCACTGCGCTATTAAAAATAATATTGTACCCAAGAGAAGAATAATTATTGGTTCCTTAAAGAAAAAGGAGTGTATAGAAGAAACTTTTAAAGGTTTAAAAGAACCATAACGTAATGTAATGCTTCTGTCACACTTTTGGGTCTGCCTCTGCTGAATCTTCTCACTACATTTCCCATAATCCTGCTCTTCAGGATAGGGCTGGACCCGGATATTCGCTCGTTGAGTGGGTTTCCACTTTTAATTTTGATATTCTGATATTCTTTTTTTATTTCTTTCCAGAGCTCCACCTCACTCTAACATCACACTTTCGTTCAGGTTTATAGCGGTATATAAGAGGCAAAATTCAGAGAAGCTCAGATTATTTCTTGACGGTGTAAAAAAAACAAGATTATTCCTGCTAGCAAACTTATCTTAAATAGTGTCTGCCATGTATTGCCATGATGAAGCTGCTTCTATCTTACATTACAAATATTATTACACATGATAAAAAACTAGCAGGCACTTCGAAACTGATTTATATAACAAAATGTAGGGGGAATGTTGCAGCAGTAGGGGCTAAATCAGTTACAAAATACCTAGCCTGAAGTTCAGGAGTACTCATATACCTCATATAGTCATATGCCCCCTCTCATCCAATCAGAAATTATCTCACACTTACCTGGCTCTAAATATTAATCTGATTCTGATGTGTTTTATTTTTATTTAGTCCCTCTGTATATAGAGTAAGTATTGCCAACTTTTTCTTTTGCTTACTGAGCAACGTCTCCTCGTTTATGTGTCTCTGGTTTCTAACCTTTGTTCAGTTTCTGAAAGAATCAGCTTTTTTCAATGTAAAGGTCATTCAGTGTCCTTTAAAGGCCACTATTGGTTATTGATGATAGGTTTGTGGGTTCAGTACAGCTAAAAGTTAACATGGACTGACAAATACAAATATGAGTACTGAGCTAAAATCCAGCACTCTTTATTATATTTCTTAATCCGATTTAAAGGCCTTACAATTTGGAGTTTACTGTTCATGTATCTACTTAGATATGAATAATATATTTTTATATAAACACAATATATGTATATATCGATGGCAGTACCTGATAACACATCTCACAGCTGTGTTGTCACTGGGGAGGCCATATTATTTTCATTATTATATTACCAAGTCTAGTTTCAAATCAAATGCAGCGTAATTATTTTAATGAATTTGTAAAGCTAATTAAAAAAACTTTTAGAAAGAGCTAAGTAGCTATCCCTCCAGACTGTTATTCATTATGTTAAGAAGTTACAGACACCAGGGGGTCAGTGCTGGCTAGAAGAATCTTGAGTGTAGGAAGCCCTGCTGACTATGAGTCCTAAGCTTGCATTTCTAAACAGTCCGCCGAGATCTGTGAACATGCTGTTCAGCCTTAATATGCACACCGACATGGTTGAAGTTTGGCAGGAAATGAACAAGACGGGTATGAATAGAGCTGGCATTTCTGCGGAAATTTGCATTGCTGCTTTTCGGGATGTGCGGAGGCAGGCAATGTTTGCTTTATATCGGATAAGAAGTCTGTGATTCTTCAACTACTTCAAGAAAAAATGAGTTTATGGTCAAAATAAATTAAAAATTCTTCTTCCTTGTAATCACTGCGTAAGTCATTCCTCAATTCGAGCTCAAACTGTATTTCCCAGTTTCCATTTCTGCCCTCTATAGCTTGTGAAGTTGGCAGAGTATCATCTCGCTGGAGTGAGATAAATCAGATGTACCAGGCTTTTCTCTTGTCAATCAGTGCGGGAATGTCCCTTGGCTGAAATTTCAACAATTTTGTATTGAAGTTCTGCTTTGACAGTTCGCTCCTGTGTCACTATGGCAACTGTACTTCATAAAGAGAATCTCGCTTTTTGTTTAGCTTCACATTATCCCGTCATCTCGGAGTGTACACAACTTTTTCCCACTCTTCAGATACGTCTGAAAGCCTGTCATAGTGTGAGGCCTGAAGTTTGGAGATGGCTTTGTGACAGTGACATCTGGGAAGACAATGGAGAACGGGGGAAGTAAACATGTTTGTTTTTGCCATTAAACAATTCGGCGGACGACATCAAGCACGTAGAAAACTGCATTAAAAGATGAAACATCCAGCTTTACTAAAGCTCGCTGGCTGATGGCGCAGAGTTCCATTCATTAGAGGCATTGGTAATTTTCGAAATGAGCAAATTATCAGGAATTCACATCATCTAATTATTTGTGTACCCATCTCTGTAAACGGTTGTTCAGTGAAGCGTTCCTTTTCAAGATTTATGGGGCCTTCTTAAATGATGTGTGTTTTATGCAGTTATCTAAGTGTCCTTGAAGTAAGCGCTCACTGCCAGGGATGCTCTTATAGGACTGCGTGTTCTTATAGGACCACATCCATAGCTAGGGATGCTGTACTCTGCACTATGGCTATGTTTAGACAAATCCAATTAGCTCTTTCTTCTTTAGCTGATTGAATTTGGTTGGTTCGTTATCATGACCCATTAGTTGTCGCATTGCATGGGGAAATGGGTGTGATAAAATGATGTGTATGCGATAGGAAACAGCATCATTACTACTTTGCCGTTTACATTTCAAAGGGAAGCACAGATAAGTGGCCAGGGTAAATGTGGAGATGGGCAGTTAATCAAAAAGGAATCAAATTTGACACTGAAAACCCCTAACAAGACAAGACAACCATTTACACCATACTTGTGCTGGGCATAGAATGAATTTGACCACCGACTTTAACCCACCTGCGCAGTAAGGGGGAGCAGTAGGGGTTAAGGGCATTGCTCAAGGGCCCAACAGTGGTGGCCCACCAAACCCAGGTATGGAACTAACAACCTTGTCCTCGATTGTCTGGTGCTCTAACCCTTGAGCCACCACTGCCCCGTTTAGTAATCTTGCATAATCAATATGATCTTGATGGTTATTTATTTGTAACTCCGCCTTTTTGGCAGCAGCATAAAGAAAAACGTAAACACCAACTTAACTAAGAATGTTGGTCAGCTTGTCTTAGGTATATGTACCAATGCTGTTTCAGTCATTCACTAAAATAATAATGTATGAATAGTTATGAGGTAATATTTGTGATATTTATTTTAGGTCATATTGCCCATCACTAGGTAAATGTCCCTGGGTCACCCAACCCTCTAAAAAAATGATACCATTGTTTTTAATAGAGATGCTTTGGGACTCTGCTTATTGAGTGCCACCGCATACCAATATTTGTCATCATTGCATGAAATAAAACCCACAGATAAACCACAAAAATGATAATATAATATTTGTGGCATGAAACTTTAATGAAATGCAATAATATTAACCTTTTTTAAAGAAGCTTTTATCTTTTTCTTGCTAACAAGAATATTTAGATTTAGAATAAATAATTTAGAACCCAAAATTTTGTATTCTTTTTGTGTTTCATTATTTAAATCTTACTCACTAGATATCAGTGGTTGTACTCCATCATTAGATCCCACTGTTTTGATTGGATAAAAAGTAGACCTTTCTTTTCTTCATTTTTTTTACAAATATGATTGTGTGTTTATATTTGACAGATAAAAAATGCATTTCATATAATATAATGGTAAATTATTTCTATATATTGAATCCTATGTCCTGTATCGTGATCCATATTATATCGCCAAGTTTCTGCCTATAGACAGCCCTACCGTATATACCTGCACAATTTTTTTTTCTGCTCAAGCAAACCTGAATAAACTCACCTGTTAAAAAACAGTGCACTGATTTCCCTGCTCTAACAGACCCATGACCACCATCATGGGCTTTGCAGCCATCAAATCTGAAGGGGACATGTCTTCTTCACATTTAATAATTATTTGTGTTGACCTCCTACATTTAATATAAAATATTGGTTCACCGTTTATTTCTATTTCAGTTGCTTTGTGAAAGAATCAATTCCACTTGTTTGATAGGAGAACACACATGCCACTGAAAGTCCATTCCAGGTTTTCAAGGTTGCCTACAACTCACTGCATGCAAATGTAACTGGCTGATGAATATATGGACTTGTTGAATCTGCCTCTAAAATAGTCATCGAATTAAAGTAATTTTTTTAGGTAAAATTGTGCATTTAACAACCTCTTAAAATACACCACCCAGTGTGTCATCCCCACGTTAAAAAAATGATTCTGACACCACTGGTGACAAAGCTGGTTCCTGTTTCATGTCAGTACATGTAGGTATAAATAAATGTTAAGAAAAATCATATGATATAAGGTTACATGTAAAAAATACAGTGGTGCCAAATAGTTTCCTGTGACCTGCTTTCTCTTTACTGCCAGTATGCCTCATGATGCTTTTCCTGATTTTTGTGAACTGGTCTCACTGTGAAAGAGCAATGAGGTGAGATGCTGGTGCACTGGAGGGGATGCGTGATTCATGACAGAGAATGCAACTGACTGTGTTCTCACTCTGTGGGAAATAAAGTGAGCGGGCTTCACTCTCCGCTCACCAAGCAATGGAGCAGACAGTTGGACTTCTATAAGACTGTAAAGCTAAGTCAAGCACTTTGCTCCTTGCAGTGCACTGAGGCGGCACGCTTTGCTGCGGTACGGCCTGTAGGTCAAGAAGGCTCCAGTAGGCTGTATACACATCAGTGGAAGTGTGTGATACATAAGACTCAGTTAGATGTGGTCTACCTTCTATTTGACTGTGAGAGAAGGCCAAGCTGCATAAATAAAATGCTACAGAAATGGTAAGCACAAGGTCAGGACTGGTGTACTATGCATAATCTTGTTTTACAGCAAGTGTCCTATCTTTGTGGAACAGAATGCAGTCTTTTCCCAGTTTGGTTTGATGCTAATATGGATTAGCACAGTAGTGGCCTTTCCTCACACTGCTTCCTTTTTCACAGACACAGACATGCCTCAGGACTGCATTTGTATCCTGCTGAACCATGCAATGCAGAAAAAGAGCGTGTGCAGGTCAAGGCACTCTCTGCTTTCTCACTTAAAAAAAAAACTAAAAACTCCCATAGTAGGCAGCTCTTTGATTTAACTCACTCATGCCCTGTTTTTCAGGAGCTCACGCCACATCCCACAATTGATTTTGTTAGTTTTGAGCTCTAAACCAATTTTGGAAAAGTTTTTGTTGTGACAAGGACATTTCCTCTCAGGAGCTCCACCCCTGCTTCATGACAACAAGCCAAACTCTAGTCAAGGGAGATTGATGGATTTGATGCAAACAGCATTAATATAAATGCTCCAATTAATTTGAGCCATCCTGCGTATGGACGCGCATACTAACCAGGCTATGGGACTATGTACGTGCCAGCCCAGGAGAAACCTCCCTCCTCCTCCCTTTACTTCCACTGCTCTCAGGAGCTGATTAGATGGAGTGCGGTGTCGACGTCATCGCCTCCTTTTCAGCAAGGCTTGAAAGATTGATGTGTTTACAAATGAGGCAACAAATGGAAATGGTTTAAGCCAATATTGTGCACTGGGATGACTGGCATATTTGGCTGCTATGTTTTTGCTTATGCTTATTGTAAATCAGGTACAATAAAGGTGAAGTATTTGTCTGCATTTTGATTTGGGCATGTGCCAATAAAATATTTATCAATTTTTAGCAAAATAATAAAATTAATGTAAAAAAAAACAAAACAAAAACAAAACAAAAAAAAACACACAACTCCATATTGTGATATTGCAATATTCTTAAAAGTAATTTGTTTCGGATTTGTTTTGCTGTTTACTGCAATTAATTGTTGCAGTTTTAATTTCATGGTATATTTGTTGATACACTATATTCTACAAAATCAGTCATGCTACGTTTCTGTTTACAAAATAAAACAATCTATAAATGTTTATTTCTACAGAATGTTTGATTTTTTTGCAGTAGTAAATTCTTCAAATTAAAAACATTCATTGTTGTCATATAACTAAGAATCATTATTGCAAAAATACCCTGAATTATTGTGATTTTAGGGCCATATCACCCAGCCCACATACAAATATTTTATCATAGTTTGCAATATTCTATAACAAGAAAAACACAATAGGTACTAAATAAGATAAATACTACATGTACATATAAGAAGCATTTGCCATTTCATATTTAGGGGTATATAGGATGGCATATTTAAAATATATATATATATAGTAAAAATATGGAAAATGCATGAGGAACAAAAGGTAAAAGCTTTATTAAAAACATTGTCAGACATTATAAAATTGCTGTGTTCAAGTATCACACTGGGGAGAATCAAACTAGTCAAGTCAAGAGGCTTTTATTGTCATTACATCTGAGTACAGATACACAGTGAAACAAAATTACATTCCTCCGGAACCATGGTGCAATATGGAACAACAAACAAAAGACAACATAAAGTGCAAGTAGTAACGATAGTGCTACAGAAAACTACAACATAACAATAAATACAGCAGACGAGACAGTTTAACAGCACCAAAGAAAGAAACAACAAAACAGAACTTTACAAAAGAGCTAACAACAACATATACCAAACAAAAAAGCTAACTAATCTTCACTTCCCTGACCAATAATCAAAATATATTGGGTGGTGCTTCCCTCTAGCCTATAGGTAGACTAAACAGAGTAAAATCCTACATGGAGTGACACTTATAAGTACACCTTTCTTAACTTCTAGAAACCCCAGGTGGCACAAACAATCTATTAAAAGTAAGAACTACAGGACAAATACCTTAAAACAAAGCATTTCCCTTAAATGAAGAGTCAAACTAAAAACTTATTAAAACAAACTTACAGAATACAGAACCTAAGCACACAGCCATCTTGGATTCCTGTACTTAAAAAGTTGGCTCCTCTCCCAGTGCTCCATCCAGCTCTCCAATTGGTCAGCAAATGGTGGTTTCAGTCACTCTTCCTGTGGACAGTTGAATATTATAAAGATTAATGAAGCATGTAACCAAGTCTATATATATATTTATGATTGATATAATGAGACGTAAATAGACATAAGTATTAACAAACTATAAATAATACTGTGTTTACTACTGTTCATGTGGGGGCAGCCATTTTGGATTCTAAACTCCATGGTGGTAAGGCTGTCATGTTTTTCTTAGTATCAAATCTGACATGTGGGGAGTTTCTAGTTAAAATTTCTTATTTGGAACTATTTGGAAATGCCAATCCACTAAAGTGGAGTACAGAGACATTTTGAAAAAAATATGCCGCTGTCCAAGTACTTGTCTTGACTATTGCTATATATACCATCAGATGGATGACAAAAACATCTTTAGAAATGTGTTCAGTGAGAATTGGCTTTCATTCCTATTAGTTTTTTAATTAAAAATATATATATTTGCAATATTAAGATGATGAAAAGCACAATAAGTATAGTATATAAGATAGGAAATGTACTGTATAATATATTAGAAATTTACATACATGTAACCTCTATCAATGATCCATTTTTTTAATGAGGTGAGGAAGATAGTTATTTATTATTCATAATGATCCAGGCCCATCAAAGACATACACATATGTATAGCAGCTGGTGTTGACTCAAACACTGATTAACATTTAATATGGCATATAATCATGTCTACACATGTATGAACCGTGGAACAATTTGTGCAATTTTGCATTTAAAACAGATATGATCAAAGTGTAGCTTTAAGCTTTATTTTTAGCTTTAAATTGAGAGGGTTAATGAAAAAAATTGCTGGACCTGCTTACATTTCCACAGGCTTAAAAGTAACTGGACAAACTAATATACTTATTAATATGAGTATTATATTTAATTCTTGGGTGCAAATCCTTCTCAATTATGTATTATTTTCATAATACAGTACATCATGCCACAATACATCAAGCGCTTTATTTAAAAGAGACTACAGTTTGTTTAATCTCTTAAGAAAACACGACTTGTATTACATCCTGACGATAATTTTTCAGTAATTACAAGGAAGGCAATGCAATCTGCCTGAGCAGTTTTAAATTTAAAATAATTGTCTGGAAACACTGGCAGTTTTGAGAAGTTTAAGAGGGTAATTGGCATTGCATATTACATGAAACACTAAATTGTATTTTGAATAGCATTGTCTGTTTCAACTCATCAAACATCAGTAAAACAAATTATGATAAAAACTGAAGTGTCATGACAATGTCAAGTATCATTAGAGTGTTTACACTGCTACAAAACTGAGCCCTTTTCACAAATAACCATACTGTATATCAGTCATTTCTCCCTGTTGGGAGAAATCAGTTATTCTGTCTTTTCTATTTAGACATTTTATTTACATTAAAAATAAATTGGTTTTAAATATTAATTTTTCTTCATTTTTCTCTTGTGTTTGGTGACCCATTCCATGAAGCTCTCTATACACAGTACTTGAGCTAATCTGAAGGTCACATGAAATTTGAAGGTCTGTAGTGATTGACTCTGCGAAAAGTTGGTTCCTCTGCTCACTATACGCTTCAGCATTCGCTGACCCAGCTCTGTGATTTTACGTTCCCAGTCACTTTGTTATAATATTACTGACAGTTGACTGTGGAATATTTAGCAGTGATTAAAATTTCACGACTAGACTTGTTGCACAGGGCATCCTATCACGGTACCACACTGGAATTCACTGAGCACCTGAGAGCGACCTATTCTTTCACTAATGTTTGTAGAAGCAGTCTGCATGTCTTGGTGATGAAATGTCATGAAATCAGAATTACAGAACCGGCTTTTCCTTTGAAATGTCTGATAGAGAGAGTGATAGACAGATAAGGCCCAATCAAACAAATGCTAATGCTAAGTTACCTCAGCTGGTGCTAGTATTCTCACCCTGTACAGCTCATAACTTATAGCCCCAGTTTGTGAAGAGGTGCTTACCTGAATAAACCTATACCAAGTATTAAACCTATACTACACATTAAAACACTT
Source organism: Astyanax mexicanus (assembly GCF_023375975.1). Lineage (NCBI taxonomy): Eukaryota > Metazoa > Chordata > Actinopteri > Characiformes > Acestrorhamphidae > Astyanax > Astyanax mexicanus. Next base: position 28,783,068 of record NC_064420.1, on the reverse strand, counting down.
TAATAGTATTTCCAAATACTATCTGAGCTGTCTGAGCAGCCACGTTTCTCCCCGGCCTTACTAATACAAACCAAAAAAGCTTATTAATTCATATGCATTTAAGATGGCCACAGGATTGTATTTGCTGTGGTGTTAGCTGCTAGCCTGTTAAATTACGCTGTTTAGCTAACTAACTAACTAAGACTTTACACTCTCAGCCATGAGTTTTTATCATCAGCACTCAGGTTAGTCAAAAACAGCTGTACTGAGCTGTCTGATACTCTAAACGTTTGTAAGTGGAGTTTCAGTCAGACAGACTTGATTGTGTTCTGTGGTAAACAAAAATTTAGCTATCATGCTAGCTAATAAAGTTCTCTGATTAGATGTGCTAAACGTTTTTTTAATATTCATACTGATGGTTAAACATTTAATGTATGACTGAATTAAATGTTTGGGCAGTGTTCACTTAGCCTGTAAACCCAGAATTTGATGGTATTTAAGTAGAGTGTCATGTCTGGTGCTGAAAGCACACCTGTGTCTCCCACACTCAGCTCTACCTGTGGTAACCAAGCTTCCAACTACAATACCCAGAACGCACCACACCATGACATCACGCTCACTCCCGATCACATGACAGACCACATGACACCTCCAGGAATTCCTGAGTACTGATTACCCCTAAGTATAAATAGACCATGCTCCCACTCACTCGTTGCCGAGTAATTGTTTGGTTCTTCCTGCATTACAAAGCGTTTCTCTAGCCCTCTATTGTTATTCCGTGTATGATCCTGTTTTCGTGTTTTTCCAACTTTGATTTAGGCCTACGCCTGTGATTGGATTTCCGTGTATGACCTGGACTGTTCATCGTTTGTGGATTACTGCCTGCTCAGTGATACCCCCTTGCCTGTGTATGAACATTGGACTGTCTCTCGTTTATGGTATGGTTCCCCTACGTTATATATCTCTGGGATTGTATCTGCTCATCTGTTTACCAACTGGTTCTTTTAATAAAGCCTTTAATTTGTATCCGCAGTCTCACCCTTGTCTGGCCCTGACATAGAGAACTTGCGCAGCTTACTTAAGTCCTTGCCCCTGTAATACCGTATACCTTGGTAATGTTTTAGTATAGTATGACTATGAAAAATATACCGCCCAACCCTAATACCTAATGTGATAAGAGATGCTGAACACTTTTTATTTCATTTAAATTGGACATATTAGGCAAAACTCATTTTTTGTGTGCTTTTGTATTTTATTGCTTTGCTGGGCGAGCCGAGTTGCCATTTAGCACAAGCTAATGCTGCCTTCAGGTTGTGTCGGAAAAATCATATTTACGAGATGAGAGCACATGAACGCCACCACAAACTCTTATTTACCAGTGGGAATCTTGGATTTTTAATTAAGGCCTGAGTTTCCTACTTGGGGGCATGTCAGTAACAAGAGGTCAGGGCAGCTGTCTGTATGGATTCTGCTCCTACAGTAAATGGTAAAAACTTTTGGCTTAATAAGCAATAGTTTTAAGCTATACATGTTGTTCTTGAGTTTAGTTTTGAGGGCAGCTTGCACTAATGATATTATGGAATAGCGACAAAGTGCACATATATTGATTTTATGCACAGATATTTTTAAACAGTTATTTTTTTAACAACCTGCTTCACATAAAATATATTGGTGGCTACTATAATGCTTGTATACCTCCTATTTTTTTTATAATAAACCAAAAGTAGCAATAAAAGGATTGTCCTAATGAACATGTACTGTATAGCCAATAGACATATTCTAACTTGTGTTAGAAGAAGTATAATATGTATAATATGTGCCCTTTAAGTTTTTAGTGGTGAGTAGTAGAGGTGTGCCATATCGTATCGTACGTAATAATATCTAGGGCTGGCCCGAATAGCGTTTTTTGAGCTCCGGATATTCGGCACTGATTCGAAGCGAATATTCGAATATTCGTTTTTAAAAAAAGAGGTAAAAAAAAAAATTAAAAAAGCAAATCACGGCCCCTTTAATCCACTGAAAAATGTTCAATTTGCTCTGACCGACGAGACATATTCACCCCGGATTTTTGGTGTTTTTATCCCCCATATTTTTGTGTTTTCACCCCATATTTTTTCTGTGTTTTTAGCCCAGATTTCTTTGTGTTTTCATCCCGGAATTTCTGCTGCCCCACACGCGGCTTATCCGCTGCGTAAGCAGGCTAGGAGGCTGCTGCTGCACGGTTTCTCCGCTGCGCAAGCCAGCCCAGTAAATTGCTGTTTGTGTTTTCACACTTAGGCTATTTGCTTAAAAAAAACAAACAAAAAAAACGTTTGTTCAGGAAGTATTTTATATTCTTAAACATTGTTAATTATATTAGAGGACAGTCATTGTAAACTGTACTTGGTCTATTTCGGTTAAAGGATTGTGCAGGGCATATTACTGATTTTGTATTTTTGCACTTGGGCTATAAGCTCAATATTAAATATTTTGTTTGCTTAGAAATTATTTTATATTTTTAAACCATTTTAAATTATATTAGATAAGAGGAAATTCGTTCAGACATCATTTTTGTAGGCCAGGCTTTTGTAACCGATTTAGCCCCTACTGTTGCCACATTACCCCTTACGTTTTATTATATAAATCAGTTTCGAAGAGCCTGCATTTTTTTTTATCATGTATAATAGAGGTCTGCGCGAGACTGATTTTTAAACCCACTCTTCCACGCTCCGCGTTTCTGTCTCGTTACCGCTCCGCAAAAAAATTGCTTCTTTTAATCCCGCGCCCGCCCGCCACATACACATTTCTGCCGCTCCCGCCCCACGTTCCTAATATAAATTAAATAAACTACATTTAATGCTTCAAATTTACTTATATATTTATTAAAACAGCAGCGCTGAATAGTGCGGTCCCGTTCCTTACCCCAGTCCAAACACCATCGGTGTGTGCGTGTGTGTGTCGGTCCATCCTGCGCGTTGAGAGTTTTCTTTAGTTTTTTTTTTTTTTACAATTATTACAGTTTTCTTAACTATTTATTAATTTGCTCCCGCATCGTCTGGATTAAACTCCCGCTCCAGCCAATAACAGTTCAGTTCTGTCCCGCGCGCAAGATATTCTGACGGGACCTGCGAAAACAGAAGTGGTTAGAGTGAGGTGGAACTCTGGAAAGGAGAAAAAAAACGAATATCCGAATACCAAAATTAAAAACCGAATACCTACTCAACGAACGAATATCCGAATACCCGAATATTCGGGTCCAGCCCTAATAATATCGTCAACATTTTTCAATATCGTGTACAATATTATACCCTGAAATATTGTGCCATATCACCCACCCCTAATTATCACATCAGGGTATTACGTTTTTGCTGTTTTTAGCAAAAGAAAAATTCCCACTGTTCTCATTTTGTCATTTTATATCTACTAGAGACAGATTATTAGTATCATTACATTCTGGATCTTCTGGACTTCTGTTACAAATCTGATAAATTTCTTGTATTTTTTAATATCTCAGTTAAGGATGTGCCATGTCATATCGTATGCTGTGAGAAAATTTAATATTCATTTTGGTGCAGTAGTTTATTCTTGAAATCATTTTTTAAATTCAGTGTTTTATCATATCGCCAAGAGTATCGTTATCGCGAAAAAACGTGTGGCATGAGTAGGCAGGGGAGCCGTGGGTCCGCCCCACGCAGGAACGTGCAGTCCTACCTGTCCCAGCTGATCTGCATTCGGGTTGACTGAGCAGCCAGCTGGGTAGTATAGGTATAAAAACTCGGCCACTCAGGGAGAAAAAAAACAAACAAAAAACGGACCTTTAAAGACTGGAAGTAGAGACTCACGTGACTAGAGCCCCATTGGGCCGCGTTTATGCTTGTTTAAGTTATTTTGGGTGTGGTGGAGGGCCTTTCTACTAAATAAAGGTATGGTTTGAGTTCATTTACTCCCTGTGTCTGTGTATCACTGTGCTTCCTACTACCAGGTCACGGTGGCCACGCCCCTAATCTTACGGTCACGCATGAAATATCGTGATATTATTTTAGGGCCATATCGCCCACCCCTAGCGAGTTGAGACACTACTGAAAAATGTTTTAGAGGAAACACGACTTCAATAAATTTGAGGGATATTACCTTCCTCTATTTGAGCTAGCAAAGCTATAGTGAAGCCTCTCTTTGTTAGTAAGATTTATAGTCATTATCCCAAAAGAATCAACTGGCATTATTGCAATCAAGAGCCCTATTACAGCAAACTACTGTGAAGCTCTCTGGGAGAGGGAACAGTGCAGTTTTTTGTGCCCTGTGAAGGGCCGCCACAGTGGCTTTCAGACGTGCCACACACTCCCCCGAAATAACTTTCCCCCTCACACACTGCTCCCCTACAAGGGGAGACAAGAGGAAGTGCTGCATTATTGCTTTCTCCCCATGGTCATTTTTATTCTTCTGAAATCTTTTCTCGTGAACTGCTGGCATGTTTGACTCGAGTCATTACAGGCGCTGTCCTGTGGCTTTCCCGCTCCGCCGTCGTGACTTTATGCCATGAATGATGGATTCCTGTAACAGATTGCAGCACAGATGAGTGATTGCGCTCTGAGCTACAGAGGACCGGTCCCAAGCATGGTTCCCCTTTTTCCCGACAGCAGCGCTGCGGGGAAAGAGTGCAGGGGAAGATAGCTGATGACAAATGGCATAGCATGGTCGTCATTTTGCAGGGAATTATGTCCTATCATTTCGCCGGCTTTTGGGGCATTTATCTAAGCAAGCTGGCTTCCTCGAGTGCATTGTTCAGATGCTGGTGGAATAGGGATACTGATAAGCTAGCTGTATGCGTTAAGTTCAGCCTTGCTCTGTAATATGTATAATAGTGAATGAGCTTGCTTTTTTTTTATTCAGTGGAAACAGTCATACCAGAGCAAATGGTAATAACACCCACTGTGTGAGGCCACAAAATCTGTTGCACTGTGAACACTGTAAACACTGTGAAAGTGTTAGGTAGGGCGTATGAATTTAGTACGACAGTAAAAAGAAACACCTTTAATTTACTTTAAATAGATAATATTTATTGTTTGTTCCACCTAGTGCAATAAAGCCCTCTTTAACATACTTGTTACAACCTGAAGTGAATTAATTAACAATGAATTAGTTAACCAGCGCTGTATTAGCTCTGTATTTTAAATGCTCCCAACAGGCGTACAATGCTAGTGATAGCCATCTATGCTAGTTTCGTAAGCCTGGTGGGAGCATTAGCTAAAAGTGCTGTATTTCAGAATGCTGGAGACAAATGGAGGTGGGCTAGTCAACAAACGTTTATCTCGTCATCATCTTTCACTACAACCACTTTAGGAAATCTGAGAGATATATTTTAGCTCAGTAATCATATTTTTAGTGCATGTATTCTCTTAACCAGAGTATTTATAATTTCCCAGTCTGCACATACACTATAACAGAGCATGGTACTGGAAATAAGCAAGTACTCTTTATCAGCTTCGTTAGCATTAGCAGTGGTAGCTAGCTTAAACACCAGCATATGCTTATGCAGTACATTAACTACCTCTGTGGTTGTCTAAAACGCGAAAAAATGCTGCCTATTCAGACAGGAGACTGAAGTAGGAAAGCATCCAGTCATGTCTGAATCGAAGTTTAGTAATTAACCTTCTCTTTTATAGGGTGAAAATGCTAATAGATAAGGACAACACAGCTAAACACTCATATACCAGCTGTGAGCTGTCAATACCCTGTCAATATCATGGTGTATTATTGCCTTTGTGATTCAGTTACAGAGACGTTCATCACTACACTGCCTTCTGAGATAACGTGGACTGCAAAGCATCATGTCAGCTTGCTTCTTCCAGCTTTAAACACAGCCTGTACACAGGGATTGGACAGTGAAACTGAAACACCTGGTTTTAGAGCACAATAATTTATTGTGGTGACGGACAGTTCTGGTGGAAACAGGAGAGTTGAGGTGCACACTGAATTCTGCCGTGATTTGGGCAGCCGTGGTTTTATGTTTTTTGGATACAATCCGGGTTAGCACCCGAACATCCCTTTCAGACAGCTTCCTCTTGTGTCCACAGTTAATCCTGTTGGATGTGGTTTGTCCTTGTTGGTGTTTATGCTGACATTATCCTGGATACCGTGGCTCTTGATACATCACAAAGACTTGCTGTGAAGGCACTTTTCAACATGGGTTTTAAATAAAATATAAAAAGCCTGGAATGTTGGAAAAACATGTTTTTTTATTCATTTGCAGTCATTTCTCTGCAAACAGGACAGAGTGGCCATTAGAGAGTGGGCAGGACATTAGTGGTAGCTAAACTGGTAAGTGTATGGCATTAAAGCTAGCAGGCTCTTCCAGTGATGCTGGAAAATAAGTGTACTTTAAGTGTAGAAATGGGCTGTTCAGTGTTATTGGGTTAGACGCCACATTACTCTGTCCAGGCAAACTCTGTAATACAAAGTTTGCGTATTTTATCTCTTACAAGACTAAATTTACTTCACTTTTTGGAGTCATATTAAAGACTTTTTAAAAATTGCATTATTTGGAAGGTGATTCCTTTACAGTTTTGTTTTGTTTACCGCCTTAGAATGTAGCACTTTCTTACACCAAGACTTCTTGTGCATTTACAATTTACAGTTCTAAGACAAGCGCATCTCCAGTTAGTTGGACTGAAATCTAATTTCTGTGTGAGATAGGAGTGTAAAAAATATAGATATTAATGTTATATTGTATTGCAATTTTTTTTTTCTTGTAATATTGTATTGATTTATCGAACTGGTTAATTTTGTGTTATGTTAAAACCCTGACCACGAGATAGCAGTGTTAACATTTTATTCTAATATACTACATATTGTACTATTTAAACAATCACAATTAATTACCTTACAGTGTTACAGTATTTCACAATATATTGAATCGTAGCCTCTGTATTATGATACATATTGTATTGCCAAGTTCTTGCCAATGCACAGCTCTAGGATCTTGTGATAATATTGTATCTTGAGATGCCTTGTGATTCCCAGCTCTAGTTTAGACTACAGGAAACCTTTTTACATCAGCTTGAATCAAATATGCCAAAAAAAAAATGGCATCGGATTTGTGCTGGCTGAATGAAAAAAGCCTAAGACCTTTATTTCTTATTATCTTAAAAGGTAACTGGGTGTGTCCCATTTGCATAGTGTGAATATCGCTAGTTTTTATACTGCTTTTATACTATCTTGTATCTTACAGTATATAAACACCAAACTTATCATGCTTTGTTATTTCTGATTTTTTTTACTGAATGACCCGTAACAAGATAAATCCAGGCTTATTCTTAAAATTCCTGTCATGATTCAGTTTTTGATATGATCTGGTTTCTTTCCTATTAGAGGCCACTTGAATATCTTGGCAAATAAGATCAAAATTACCTCATTAAGCAGCAGCCCACAGGTACAGTCATTATCAGCGTATATCATTTCCTCTGGGCCCGGGGCTAAGCTAGCGATCAGCAAAGATGAAAGGTAAAGACACGGCAATCCTGGGTGCTCTTGACTCTCTAAGGACAGCACTATCACGTTATACTGCTCTGGAAATGCAATCCATCATCTTGCTTTCACCACTCGCCTTGGATGTGACATCACGCTGCATTGCATCACCTTTGCTGAACGGCTTATCAGCTCGAGCTCTTGAAGGTTAGCGCTCTTTTGGCTCAGTAGTGACAGAAAAAATTGGGCTGCTTCACTGGTTACACAAAGTTCACTTTGCAATATGTCCATATGGGCTGGTTACATGCCAGGAGCTGACTGTGCCCTCATTGCTCAGTACGGCAAAGCACGGCAGAGCTGGAAGCTTTGGCAAGCAAAGGGGTACTGTGAGATTTGTGTCCTATAACGCCTGCTCTCCATAATCCCCTGCCCACTGTAGAGACCGTAAAGGTGATGTTTTGTGTTCTCTATGTATGACAAATCCCTCTCAAGACACAGAATCGCACATAAGCCATCCTTTGACTGGGTTTTTTTTTGTCATCTTATTTGCCATCAGCATTCAGAGCAGGATGCCTCTTCGCAAGATTATCTGCGATCAAACTCACTTCTGACGAGAAGATAATAGACAAAGGCATTCTGGTGCTTGTGCACCAGAGGCAATCTGATCTCAGACCAGCAAGCATATCGCTCTCCGAGCGGCACTTTGGGCCCATAAAGGCAGCTTGATCTTTCTATTGACATTTTAATGACCTGCTGTCTCGCGTGTCAAGCGCAATTTTGATCACGACGAGACCTTGCGCCAGAGCCGACGGGTGACTTGCCTGCACGCTTGTTAACATGCAGCCTCATGCGCTCATATGAATATCTCTGACCACACAGGGGGTGGACGAGGCACGTGGGCAACTCGGCATCAGATGCTTTAGAACTCGTTTCGGCCTTTGTGGCCGGCTTAGCGTGAACAATGAGCTTTGGCTTTAAAATGCCCCTCGTCTTTTATGAAGGGATTGCTTCAGCCATTCTCAAAGGTTCAGGGCTTCTTGCAGCCGTAGTACAGTATGTCAAGCATGTCTTATTGTCTTATCAAGCTTGTCTGTGTAGATGAGTATTCAAATATTCAAGCTAGCGGGATTTACATTTTTAGAACTTACATTACATTATTTATGATGGGTTTATCCACATTTTTGTAGTTATGATCTGATTTGAGACACAAATGCAGATAATGACACACGTTACAATACAAAAGCTCCTTTTATTAGAGAATCTTTTATTGGAAAGATTGATCGAAATGTATCAGTATCGAACAGTATTTCTCCAATTTACTATTTGGAAGCTAAGGTTTCTGAGTCAGTCTCACATATTTGTAGAATGTGTAAAACTAAAAAGTCTCAGGGAGTAAGCAAAGTAAATACCTTTAATAACATTAAACAGATACCCCTTTTAAGAGTTCTTCTTTCACCACAGCAACACAGTATAGCTAACAATTCAAAAGCTAGGGCTGGCTATTGTTTTTAAATTTTCAATACCGGTGCCAATATGATAATTTGAATTCAGTACTAATACTCAAACGATTATACTCAATCCTTTTTTCGATACCTTTTTCTAAATTGTGTTAGACCAGCTTGTTTATGTTGGTCGGTCAAACATATTCTACTCTTATTAAGATTAAATGATATATCAAAATCTGCATTTTACTCACTTATTTAGCTTATAGATACATGAACAACAAGAAAATCACAGTTAGTGGGGTGTGTTTAATGTAATTATGTTAGTGATCACACATTTTATAGAATATATCAATAAACTGATTGCTGCCTTTTTCCTCTGTATCTGTTCTTTTCTTCTCTCTAATTGCATTACACTGATTCCTAAAAGTATATTTCATCTTGAAAGACATTGCACAGAGCAATACAGTAGCCCTGGATGGAAAAGCCTGGAAAATTGCCATCGACAAGCTGAACGACAATGGGTGGTCTGCCCCAAAAACACTGATCGCTCCATCTGTACCTTCTACATTAGTAAAATTTAATGCATTTAATGAGTTATTTAACACTTTATCATTTTAATACGGGTAGGTTTATGGTCCAGAGCAGACTAGATTGGCACTGTCTGTCCGATTTACAATAAGCAAATGCTGTCAATATTGGATCCCATACAGAAATTAAAATCAGATCTATAATTATGTAATTTCACTGCTGTGTTGAAATGAACACAGTTTTTTTGTTATGTGGTACATTTGAATTTGTGATTAATTGGTGCCTCAAGCTACTGTTTCAGGACCTTCAGTCTCACGGATGAAAAGCATGTGTGAAATCCGCTTACGGTAGCTGAAGAAAAGCGTATAGAACAAAAAAAGGACATTTTAAAGAAGATAAGCGCAGGCTTGCCTGTATCTGATTGCCTATTATCTCTCACAGACAGCTGATTAGGTCCTGCATAGACCAGAACAGGCATTCCGCTCCAGTGATTGAGTAGCGATACAGATGACATTAGTGAAATAATGTCTGCGTATTTTCTGATATTACTGGCCATTTTAGCATGACCATCTTAATTCATGCATCATATTCATGGGTTAGAAACACAAGCTTTTAGGATTTTTGGAACAATGCGAGGTGTAGACAGTGTTTTATTCACAAATGAAATGTTCTCTTTTCTGTCTAGGGTTTCTAACGTTATTCTACAGAAGTTAATGATGCCATACAGAAATACCACCTGTATTTCACCCAAAAGGTATTAGTAAGTCTATGAAATAACAGTCTTATATAGCAACAGATTTTGGGTAGCAAGCCAGGTGTGGGAGATATGGCTCTACAATAATAGTACAATTTATAAATTTTATATTTTTTTTATTTTATTCTTTTGGCGATATGATATTTTTTTATTTTATTAATTTCAAGAATATACTATTTCAACAACGCTCAAGAAAATGGTCTATTATGTAGTCCTAAGTTTTTTACACATTGGGGTTCCATTCTAAATAAACAGTTTTTCTAAATAATAGGCCTATACTACTCCTTCCAATTTTCACTGTTCATTAACACAATTCTGAACAGATTTCTCTTATTTAAACAACTCAGTCAGTTTTAAGGTCAGTTTTAACAGTTTACATACTAAAAAATTGTTGATTTTAAATCTGGCTCAGGCTTATAATGGGGCAAGGGTAGGGCTGGGGCCGGGGCCAGGGCCAGGGCTAAGGCCGGGGTGGGAAATGCGTTCATGGCATGCTGGGAAATGGAGTTTTTGGGTATGAGTTTGCTGTCAGAGACAGGTGGAGAAGACACAGGAGTGCCAGTAGCGACAGACGTGACCCAAAATTACACTTGATTCACATAAATCCTAAATTAAACGTGAAAGAACAACAGTAACTAGGAAATGCATTTCATGAAAGTAATGTTAAATTGTTGTGCAGCTTAATTGACTCCTATTTCCATATCATTGCTATGGTGCCCCAGGTGCTATTTTCCGGTGTTATAGGTAAAGCTGAGCAATATGAAAATATTTTTGTCATATTGTGAGACATTTGTTTTCAGATTTCATTAGTGCTTAAAGGAGAACTCCGGTGCGAAATGGACTTTGGGTGTAATGAAACATGATACAAGTACAATCTTTGTTTGAATAGCCCACTTCTGTTCACCCCCAGCATTTCGAAATACAGGCTTACAATGCTAGCAGGGGCATAGCATTACCCATGCAAAGAAATAACTATTTTTACATCGTTAACAAGCTCAAAGTAGCTCCACACTTCATTAGCAGAATTCTGAGGGCCCTGGCATTTAAAACAAGGCACTGGGAACTTTAAAAGTGCAAAACTAATTATGTGAGCATGCATGAATTCCAGCTGTTGCTGAAAATATCTCTATAGTATTCATGCATTTTCACAGAATTAATTTTGCAACGCGTTTCTCTATGCTACCTGATTGGTGTAAAAATGCATTGTAAACCCTATGCCCCATAATGCTAGCATTTTACGCCTATTGGGAGCATCGACTAAAAGCGCTGTATTTCAGAATGCTGGGGGTGAACCGATATGGGCTATTTGACAAAAGTTCTTACTTGTTATCGCGTTTCATTACACCCCAAGTCCATTTCACACCAGAGTTCTCCTTTAAAACACACTGACCATTTGACTACAAAGAGTGTAATTAGTCCTGTTTAATTTGATAATGTGTGCAACATTTTTAATAACATTCGCTGTATTCTAATAACAGTAGTATTTAATTAGCATATTTAGGAGTCTAGCACTACGAATGTATTTTGTCTATGTGTGACAATATTATAATAAATAATGTGTATTAAGAAAATGTATTTAATATTGTTATAAACTATATTTTAACCACATCACCCAAACCTAGTTACATGTGCATTTGTATCATCTGCTGACAAGAAGGGTGCAGAAACATTTGCAGCACATTAATTCCGTCTGTTAAATCTGTAATAATCCCGAATCTCATAATCAGTCTTGCAGTGATTCTGAGTCTCTTAACACCCTGAGTGAGGAGGATCCTCATAAATCATTATGTAAACCAAAACCTCTCTGGGGTAACATAATACATTCCTTAAAAAAGTTATAGTAGAAGAACATTTGTTGAAGTTCCAACAGCTTTCAAGCTTTCAAGGGCATCTCACAAAACAATATTAGCACATAATGATACGATACTGTGATTCTGCAGTACTCAATATATGGCAAGACAATTCTCCACCATACTTAACAGAAACTGTGTTACTGAACAGGATAAAATACTTTAAAATTACATTACATTACATTTGGCAGACGCTTTTGTCCAAAGCGACTTACAATAGTCAAGTACAAAAGTAATAGAAGTTAAAGGTAAAACTTTTTAGATAGGGCTTAAAGGAGGTCAAAGCGAAATAATAGAATAGAAAAGTGCAGGAGGGGAAGAAGGAGATGAGGTTAGAATTAGTTAGTTTGTTAGAGGTGTTAGGAGAGTAGATGTTCTTTAAAGAGCTCTGTCTTCAGGAGTTTCTTAAAGATAGTGAGAGATTCTCCTGATCTGGTAGTGGAAGGTAGTTTGTTCCACCATTGGGGAACTTTGTATGAGAACAGTCTGGATTGCTTTGTGTGAATGTTTGGCAGAAATAAGCAAAAACTGTAGGTATTATGTTTGTATTGGTGTCAGTTTCACATAATTTGTTAAACCAATATATCATGATATCAGTTTTTTGTTCCCCAACTCTAGACTTGGTATATCATTAAGTGAATGTAGTGCTGTCAAAATGCCCTGTGGTGCATTGTGCTGTGCTGTTGAATGAAACATTGCTCGTGGTCATGAAGTCATGAAGCACTTGCGTGTGCGTCTTCACTTCCTGTGTCTGTCACTTCTCTGTTTTCTAATTGGATTTCACAACATTTCATAAAATTCTGAGGCAGCAACAATTTCTAAATGAATGTAGCAGAAACAGTGGGTGTGGAGTATAGCACGTATTTTCACTGCAGAATTCCTGTGCAGGTTGTGAGGTTGTAAAGTACCACACTTTCTCACTTGCATTTTGAAAGATTTAAATGCGCTGCCAATTGTTCGGCCTACAATTGTAGGTGGACGCGTTGAAAATGGACTCATTACGCTTTTGTAGAGCCTCAAAGTGCAGGAAATTAGAGTTTCTCAATGCTGGCCGAATGCACTAGAGCTCCGTTTCAAATCCCAGAGGAAACTGAGCTTTTTGTCACTCTTCCTTCTTCTGCATCCAAACACCTCCACGAGCGCTGGGTAATTGCCCTTTTTTATTTCCCCGGGTTATGCAAAGATAGGTGTTTGTGGTGCAAATGTCACGTATGTGTGGTTAAGCACAGATTTCTACTTCTGTTAAGAATATTAATAACATATTATCTGTTTACAGGAGTGGCATAATTATGCAGTGGAAATGAAATGTTCGTTCTGTGCTAATTAACATTTTCAGAAAAGTGTCACATTCCTGTCTTAGCTTTACTCCATCTATTCGCCCCCATTTTCCCTGCTATTTCTGGGAAATGTCTGAGAGAACAAATGCAGTCAGTCTTTCTATAGGGGAAATATTATGTTTACTACATTTGACTAAAGTGTGGTGTTTAATATGAATAAGTCTGTTATTTGATGTAGCCAATTCACACATCATAAAACAGTAAATGTAAAAAATAATAGCTTTTTAGTATCACAGGAGCTGAATGATTACTAGTAGCAGTAAAAACACATATCACATATTTGACTAACCTCAGTTACTGTGGAAACATTAATGCAAAACTGCCAGTCGATTTTTATTCCATACAGAATAACAGTAAAACCAATCTGCACAAAAACACATTTCCAGAAGAGGTATAATTTCAGAAACCGCAGGACTGAAGCAACAGCCAAGAGTCCTCGTATTGCTACTTCAGACAGTATTGTTAACAGAGTAACCTGTATCAAACGCAGTGTTCGTGCACCACTGTCAGCATGCGACAAAATCTTCCCGTTTTTAAGATATGTGGAAACGGCCACATGCTGATACGATGCTGATACATATACTTTTATGGAACGGAAAGGTGGAACTAAATCCGTAAAGACAGGTGCTACAGAGAAAAATACCATTTATTTGTGTATCACATATTTTGTTATGATACAAATGATGTAAAATTGATTGAAAACTATTGGCATTACTTAGGCCTGTCACAATCATTTATTTAAAGATTTATCTTAAAATACTATCTATGGAATGTACCTCAATAATTTTTCCTCACCTCGATATTGCCTCTTTGTTCATGTCATAAAATGTGGTTGCATTATGACAATAACATATTTATTGAAATTATTTTATGTATAGTAAAGGGCCTAGCAGCACGTACACATAAACCTGGTTTGGAGTTCAATAAATAACCCATCAAACATCATCCTGTCTGTAGGGCTCAGAGGTGGCACCACTCATCGTATTGGCTGTACTGGGCCAACGATATGTAAGATTGTGAGTTCAGTTTTTGGCAATTCTACATGCATCTGTGGGCTTGAGCCCAAGGAAACACAGTGGGCCTAGTCCTCTTTGGGTGGGTAGAATGTACTTACCTCCCTTTTCCAATTACTAAGTACAGTGCTAGGCTAGCTATAGTGATTATTGCATGGTGCAGGGGTCGGCAATAGGCGGCCCGCGGGCCAGATGTTGCCCACAAGCATGAAGCGTCTGGCCCGTGAGGTTGTTTGAACTATATTGAATGAAAATAAAAAAGATAAAAAGCTAAAGCTTCTCTGGCGAGATTCTGTTTACATTCCTCCCCTGTCTCTCTGTGGCACTCGGCATGACTGTAGTTTCTGCCCGTTCTCATTTTTCTGCCTGTTCTTGGGCTCCCTATCTTCTTATAAGGGCGTTTTTTCCCCAGCTGTGTCCCAATTCACTTGCCGAAGCAGTGGTAGTGTATTGGACCGCGACCCTGACGACACAGGTTCGATCCCGCGTGAGGAGCGGTGTGTTTATTTATTTTTTTTTCTTTCTTCTCGTGTTTACCTGCTTTGAGATGAACTGTTCTACAATTGGGTTCAACAACCCTCTGGGCTAGAGAGCTATTAGTCTGTAGCACTCCATCCCATTACACTTCATTTTCCAAAACAGAGTTTTTGTGGCCCGCCACGTGATGGCTTGGAAAATATCTGATTGATTTTTCTCCATTGTATTTTATTTACTCTGTGTGCATATAAGCCTTTAAACATGTGTGTATGCTATTTAATTTGCCCATGTCTGTTTGGGTGCCTTGGTATGGTTAGTTCAGTTCACTAATTGCCTTGTTAAACCTATTGGTAACCCTTGAATCCATGATTTTCTAGCACAATGCTCAACATACACATACACTACACTTAAGCCTTAAGCTGAGAATACACTATACCAGCGTTTCTCAACCTTTTTTCTATCACGGCACCCTTTAAATATATGCGAGATTTCAAGGCACCCCAGTTTACGGACGGGGGGGGGGGGTGCTGGCGCAGTACTTCAGGTGAGAACGAGGGGTGTTGCTGGCGGAATATGAAATAAAATAGCGCGTGCATCGCGTGGGGGGACAAAAACTTTACAGTGTGTCCCAATTTAGGGGCTGCATCCTTCAGAGGCTGTATTCGAAGACAGATTGCGTCACAGCTGCGCAGTAATACACCGCCTCTGTGGGTCGCATCCTTCAGAGTATGCTGCCTGTGAATTGGGACACACCCCGACACGAGCTGACTCTGGAAAGGAAATATGCACGTGAGGCGCAATATTTTGACGGCACCCTGGTTGAGAAACACTGCACTATACGATATTTTGAATATTTTTACTCAGCTCTGACTTAAACTGTACTGTGACTAAAATGCAGGGTTTAAATTTCACAGCTTACAAATTATGCTCTCACACTATACACGGCATGTCTTACTCATTTATTAAAAACTGCAACGTGAAAAGCAAAAAAGGAGTAAAAGAAACTGAAAGTGTGGAGACACTCACCTGAGATTGTGATACACATACAGACAGTACTAGTCTAGCACGCTGGCTATAATATAAATAAAGTAACAGCCTAAAGAGTGTGGTTTGATGGTGAGAACACACATGGCAGCATGAAGAGTAATTCCCACCATTTGTGCAGCGAGGGAGACTGCTATGTATATAAAAATATTTTTTAACCTATCAGAGACAAACTTCTGTTTCAGAAAACAACAAAACATGACTAAAAAGGGGATAGTGAAGCCCCTGAATGTGAAAATGCTAAAAAAAAAAAGAGAAATGCTCTGCATTGGCAATTCAGTTTTTGGCACTGCTGCTACAGTGTGATACTCTCACAAGGGGTGAATAGGATTTTCAAAAGGTTGGATTTTCTTGCGATATATGAATGCAGATGGGGAGCTGATCACTTCTCTCAAAAATAGTCGCACAAGTGAAAAATCGGCTGAAACTGGGCCAAAAATTGCAGTGTATGATCGCCACTACTGTCAGAAAAATCAAATTAGGATTTTTTTTACATGTGATCTCAAGCTGTAATAAGTGTGAGATTAGTGCAGAATTAAGTGCTCTTAAACAAATGGTTTTACTCTGAGCATTTGAGTACAGCAACAGCACGGCTGTTTGTACGCCCAAAGGAAGTTTGTTTCAATCGTCTTGGTGCCAGAAAGTCTTGAAGAATGATGTGTCAAGCCAAGCCATGCTTGGTGCATGAAAAGCTCTTGGTGTGGAACGAATTTTGACAATTATCATTAGGTACAGAAGGGCTAGGGAGTTTTTGGCTTTGTAGGCCACGACTAGGGCATTGAATACAATGAGGGCACTACTTGAAGCCAGTAAGGAGGATGCTGTAGAAGGGAGACAAGGTTGCACTTGGCTGTTTCTGGTGGCACACATAGGAAAAAAAAGCAGGAGGGAGTTGCAGTAGTCAAAAATTTTAATGAGGAAGTGAAGAATTGAATTTGAACAAAACAATCTGAATAGCTTTCCTGGAGAGAAATTGTTAGAATGTATTGTAGTATCAATTTGAATTTAGTTTACTAAATTGACAAGCTGTTTCATACACATAAAATTTCTGGAGTTCAAAAATCTGGAGTTAAACAAAAATGTGTTCAAAGGAGTTCATTTTTCAGACTAGAAGTTAAGTTGAGGGGAGCTCTTTAGTGGTGTAGTATTTTAGAGTTTATTCCAAGGTGTTGAGGAGCGTGACTGAACTCTCTAATGGGCGTGCCCCCCAATCCTAGCTTACCATCAGTGTGAAGTCTTGCCCACCAGGGCTATACCTTCTATTGGGTATTTCATGATATTTTATATAATGGTTGTTTGCCTAGCTGATGTGTTGTTAGCTATAAGAGCAAGTTACCATTCCCTGTAATGTGAAGTGTATAAAGGTACTGGCAATGCACTGAGAACTGCAATGCATGATTAAAGGTGCCATGCAATAAAAAATACTTGCATAAACTTGTTGAGTATGAAATTGTAACTGTAATCAGTAATGATGCTTTTTTTTAATATTCCAATGTTTTTTAATACATTTTTTTCCCAAATGTTTAAATGCATTTCTAGAAACTCGGCTCAGTTTCTCCAAACTCTAAACACAAACTGAAAATTATTAACTGCTTTTTTGAAACTCCACAAATATCTAGAAAAAACTGATTTTTTTCACCAAAATAACACACACAGCTATTTATTTAATTTAGAGCACTATATAATTTGGTTATGTTTTTGACTTCATAAGGCCTCTGTACATATTCAAATGCATACAAATCTATGGAAATACGTTGAATTTCTGTTCTTTATATTTATTTGGTGCGGTGTAGGACACCCCCATATAGCATTAAAGTAATACATGTATATGTGACACAAATGTAAGCCATTTTTACTGTATGTAGTGTGTTGCAAAACTGCATTTTTACTTATGTAAATACAATGAGAAACATGACGAGGAAGATCAGTTCACAAAAAAAGATGTAACAAAAATGTATTTATAATTTATGTATTTGAAGGTCAGTAATTCCTAGGTGACCAAGGTGTACTAAATGATGCAATTTGTGTTTAGCGATTTGCAAAGCTGTGATTTAGAATGATATTTGAGTGAGAACATGTGGAATTGTGCTTAGAGTTTAGCAGTTCACACATGAGCTTCGTGTTTTTGGATTTGTGTGCATAGTTCCACATTTTGTGTGTATACAATGTGAAAAAACTATAATATTAGTCTAATAACAATTTTTTGCATTATTTGTTAAAACTGTGGAGGAGTTTATGGTAAAATTAAGTCCAGCTGAGAGCTGTATTTTACTCTAGATGGGGGTAAATATTTTAACTCCCACAACAGTTCAGATTTAACTCCTGAACAGAGTTAAAATGCCAACTCCCAGAAAATAGTTACTTTAACTCTGTCATAGAGTTTATTTGATGGTCACGTATATACACTTAAAATGAGTTGATATTAACTCTCAGGTAGTTTATTCCAAAAAATGATTCCAGATTTTGCTGTGTACAAAAAAAATGTATTAGTATTGTTATCCATCCTGGCTACGGTAGGAATATGTGTGCAGATTATTGATGCACTTTCTAGTGTTTTTCGCCTCTGTTGCTGCTGTGGTTTGGGTACAGTTAGGGGTAAATCTAGGGAGCCCTACATTTCCTGCTGCTGTTGTCACATAAAAATGTAAGCTGTTTTTCATCTCAGCACTGCTGACTGTGGTATTAAGAGCAGTGGACTCAGCCCACCCAAAACACACTGCTTTGTTTGTTGGCACTGTTCTGTGCTGCTGGTCATTTGACCATATTTATGGTGTTATTCTCTCAGCATTAAAGTGCTTAGAGGGCTGGTTTCAATCACGCTTAGTTCAGAAATAAAACTAGTTCCTGACAGATTGATATAAGGAGAGACGCCAACATAGAAAACTGCTTATCAAACAGAGTATAATAGATATAAAACACATTAATGTGGATGTGAGGGTTGCTGGAGGGGCATCATCCTCTCATATTGACAGTATGTATTGAGGTAGGCAATAAGGTAATAGTGGTTGGCGATTATGGCTCTTAAATAATATCACAATATTTCATGGATTTTTTTGCGATAACAATACTCTTGGCAATATGACAAAACACTGGATAAAAAAAAATATTTTAAGAATACACTACTGCAACAAAATGAACATTAAACCTTATTATTGCACATGATATGACATGGCACACCCCTAACTGAGATATTAAGAAATACAAGAATTTTATCAGATTTGTAACAGACGTCCAAGATACAGAATGTCATGATACTAATAATTCTTTCCATATATCTATAAATATGCTAAATTAAGTTAAATAAATGATACTGGACAGATATAATCTGTCTCTAGTTGATATATAATGGGAAAATGAGAACAGTGTGAATTTCTTTTTAGCTAAAAACAGTAAAAAAAAAGTAGTATCTTGATGTGATAATTAGGGATGGGTAATATGGTACGATATTTCAGGCTACAATATCGTTCACGTATTCAAAAATGTTGGCGATATTATTGCGTACGATACGATATGGCACACCCCTAGTAGGCAAATAGAAGTAGTGTGTAACGCATGTGTGAAGCAACATGCCAGATGTCTTAACACTGAGTTGTAGAGGTTCCTAATGATGTCCGATGATAATACATGAGATGGCAGCCGTTTGCAGACAAGCATTGTCCTGTTGAAATAGTGAACCAAAATAGCACTAAGAAAAGATGCGGCCACTGGTTGCGAGAACTTAATAAAGAAGACATATTGTGCAAAACTCACTTTTTTTCGTGCTTTTGTTTTACATTTCATTTACATTTATGGCATTTAACTGACGCTCTTAACCAGAGCGACTTACAAGGTTGTTGCCAATTTGTTGGGTCAATGTAGTGTTAGCAGTCTTGCCCAAGGACTCCTATTGGTGTTGTACAGCATTCAGTCACCCAGACCTGGAATTGAACCCCCATCTTCCACATGATAGCTAGCAGGCGGTGAGGTTATCCACTTCACCACACCAACCATCTTTCTACTGTCTCGAATCCCCCTATAAACGCTTCAAGCATATAAAAAAAATCCATCCATCCATTAGCTAAAAGAGTTTGGTGTCAGCTGTTATGAGTTGTCTAGATGGCTTCCTCATTGTTATGTCACAATAAAAGCTGGCACCACCCTTCAACCTCCACCAGAGCCCCACCTACTAAATCAGTTAAGCATAAATTAGCTTGTTCGTGTTTTGCCATTTAGCACAAACACTAATGTGTGGTAAACATTAAGCGTATGCATGGGGCGTGGCCAGCAGAAGCTTATTTGCATAAAAGTGACAGAGCCATTAAACATCTCATTCTGAAAGTGATGAAAACTGGCAAGAATAGAATTTGAAAATAGCTATTTTCAGGCCTGGATAAGTTTTGAAAAAATAAAAATACCCAGAAAGTTTTGGAAAAGTCATGGAAATTTGGTCTATAAATCTTTGTTAAGTTGGCTTGGAAAAGCCAACTTACTGTTCTTCGTAATCTTCTTATTCTACTTATTATTATTATTATTATTATTCTCGCAACAAAATTTAAAACACTACTCCTCCCACAGCTTTTGACGTAGAATCACGAAATTTTGCAGTATCGTAGAACCTATACCCGATTAGGTTGCTTGTGCTTTTTGAAGCGATACATCGTACGGTTTTCGTAAAAACTTCGTAAACGTACGCATTTTTTTCCCATAGGAATGAATGGGGCGAAATTTTAAACGTCCGTAACCGCCACAATTTTTGACATACAAATACAAAAATCGGACGGTCTATAGACTTTACCGCGTTCTTTCCAAAAATGTAAACGTTTTGACGACACGTCGTACGGTTTTCGTACAATTGTCGTACGAAGTTTTCCCATAGAAATGAATGGGAGGCCCAGAGTTCCATCTCACACACGAGCAGCTCTGCGCACGGAACCCCTTCTCTCCCCTGCTCCTCCAGTACTGTGAGTGTATGGAGGAGCTGCTGTATGGAGCAGCTATCAGTCATAAGTTTGGACACCCCGGCACCCCAGCCAGGTTTTAGCAACCACCTATTAACTGCTTAGCAACCACCTGGAAAACGTTAGCAACTGCCTAGCAACCACTTAGCAACCACTTTAGAAATTATAGCAACTGCCTAGCAACCAGTTAGCAACACCTTAGCAACCACCTGGAAAACGTTAGCAACTGCCTAGCAACCACTTAGCAACACCTTAGCAACCACCTGGAAAACGTTAGCAACTGCCTAGCAACCACTTAGCAACACCTTAGCAACCACCTGGAAAACGTTAGCAACTGCCTAGCAACCACTTAGCAACCACTTTAGAAATTATAGCAACTGCCTAGCAACCAGTTAGCAACACCTTAGCAACCACCTGGAAAACGTTAGAAACAGCCTAGCAACAGCTTAGCAACCACTTTAGAAACGATAGCAACTGCCTAGCAACCACTTAGCAACACCTTAGCAACCACTAGGAAAACGTTAGCAACTGCCTAGCAACCACTTAGCAACCACTTTAGAAATTATAGCAACTGCCTAGCAACCAGTTAGCAACACCTTAGCAACCACCTGGAAAACATTAGCAACTGCCTAGCAACCACTTAGCAACACCTTAGCAACCACCTGGAAAACGTTAGCAACTGCCTAGCAACCACTTAGCAACCACTTTAGAAATGATAGCAACTGCCTAGCAACCAGTTAGCAACACCTTAGCAACCACCAGGAAAACGTTAGAAACAGCCTAGCAACAGCTTAGCAACCACTTTAGAAACGATAGCAACTGCCTAGCAACCACTTAGCAACACCTTAGCAACCACTAGGAAAACGTTAGCAACTGCCTAGCAACCACTTAGCAACCACTTTAGAAATTATAGCAACTGCCTAGCAACCAGTTAGCAACACCTTAGCAACCACCTAGCAACACCTTAGCAACCACCCCAGGTACCATAGCAACACCTTAGCAACCGCATAGCAACACCTTAGCAACCACCTAGCAACCACCTAGCAACACCTTAGCAACCACACCGGATACCATAGCAACACCCTAGCAACCACCTAGCAACACCTTAGCAACCACCCCAGATACCATAGCAACACCTTAGCAACCACCTAGCAACACGTTAGCAACCACCTAGCAACATCTTAGCAACCACCCCGGATACCATAGCAACACCTTAGCAACAACCTAGCAACACCCTAGCAACCACCTAGCAACCACCTGGTATATGTTAGCAATTGCCTAGCAACAGCTTAGCAACCACTTCAGAAATGATAGCAACCGCCTAGCAACACATTAGCAATCAAAAGTACAACCAAAAGTTTTTCGATTTCAGCATTTAAAGAAGCGTTTTTCGATTTCAGCGTTTAACCAAACGTTTTTAGATTTCAGCGTTTAATCAAACGTTTTTAGATTTCAGCGTTTAATCAAACGTTTTTAGATTTCAGCGTTTAACCAAATGTTTTTTTGATTTCAGCGTTTAACCAAACGTTTTTAGATTTCAGCGTTTAATCAAACGTTTTTAGATTTCAGCGTTTAATCAAACGTTTTTAGATTTCAGCGTTTAATCAAACGTTTTTAGATTTCAGCGTTTAATCAAACGTTTTTAGATTTCAGCGTTTAATCAAATGTTTTTAGATTTCAGCGTTTAACCAAATGTTTTTAGATTTCAGCGTTTAACCAAATGTTTTTAGATTTCAGCGTTTAACCAAATGTTTTTAGATTTCAGTGTTTTTGGCATTTAGCGTTTAGCCAAAAGTTAACAGCATATCAACGACTCTTCACACTCTTCAGACAGAAACAGCTTAGCAACCATTTTAACTTTTTAACGTTATTAGTGTTCTTTTCCAAGCCAACTTAAAGTTCGTTCATGAACTTTACCTTTTCTAGTTTCAGTTTATTGATGGAGAAAATCTATTTTGGGCAGATCAGCTCAGAGTTAATTCAGTAATTTAGTTCTACACAATGGGGTCCCCATCATCTGACACATTTTATTATTAAAGATTGTGTGTCAGAATTATTTTAGGCCTACTATAATCAATTTCGATTATAGTTTTAGTTGATGTCTGCACTGTTTTAAAAATCGTATGGTCGTGAAAATTTGTCTTGAAGGCATGGAAAAGTCATTAAAAAATCATGGCAATGTATTGATTAATTAATTAATATTTAATTAATTAATTAATTAATTATATGATGATTAAAAAGTGTATAATCCGTCTTTAATGTAATGTTGGATTTTTAACGTTCCTGTAATGAAGGCCAAACCTGATCTGTTATTATAACTTTTTGAACCCCACACCAGGCCTTATGTATGTGTTGCACAACAAGAAAGTGTGGCATGATTAAGTTTTATTCTTGTCAGTTGAGTCCTTCTGGGTGCAGTTATTTTTTTGATGAGTGTAAATTGAATTCCCAAGAACTTCAAATCCATCAAGCCCACTTTCACTCTACAATTTAGTGTGTGTTCTGAAATGGTGTTCTTGCTATAGAGAACATTTCTTACATTAGAAACTCTCTCTGTTGTTAATAATGGTGTCTATTCAGCAGAAATGTTTTATGATACAGTGCCACCGGCTGCACATAAGAGACTGTTTCCAAAAGTTTTTAGTGGGAAAGACATGTTTGCTGTCTATTTGCCCCCCAAGACGCATAATGTATTATGTGCAATTGGTGGCTGTCTTTTATACTGCACACTGTGTGCCTGTGTTCTGATGCCCTTAGGTCTGGCGGGTGAATATTCTTTTAGAGTGCCAGCAGTTTTATTCATTTTATTAATGCTAAGTTAAATGTCTTCTGACAGCTTGATGCATTTGGGGAATATCACAATATTTCTTTTACTTTTCGTCTTCAGTGTTGAAGTTTTTAAATGTTTTTTTTTGGTTTAAAGAATTCCACTGTTGGTACAAGTCAAAGAACCTGTAATATTTCAGCACTATATGTTTTTAGAACCATTTCCACATTGAATGCAGGAAGCCACACGCACATATCATGCAGGTTGGTACAGTTTTCTTCATCCTCTATGGGATATTGCATAAGCATAAGAGACAGGATACTAGGTTCTATAGAGTGACTTTTGGCATGTCAGTATATGTAGCATTTGAACCTGAAATAACTATAGCTTTAAAATCACTGTCATGCTCTACTGACCTGTAATAGTGATCATAATAGTAATCAAATATGTAAAAATTCAATCCAAAAAGTCCATATGCTTCTTTTGCTAATTTAAGTGATGGATCTGTATCTGTCAGCTTGTCCAAAAATGCATGTGTGAAGTGTGTCCTTCAATACAATGATTGCCTAAAGTCGAAATGCACTTCTCAACTGTACGGGGAGCAAAGGAGCCAAAAACACCAATTTAATTCTAAGCAAAATGCTGCTTTATTGTGCAAATCCCTTATTGTGTAAATCCTCTATTCGACTGGACAGGCCTAGAGTGGTCAGTCAATATATTGGCAAGCGGCTGATGGTGGACAAATTGCGGCATCAGTATTCTGCTCTCTCATTTCTATTAGATGAGATATCACTCCAGTGCTTTGGAGTCATGACTTCTTTTAGGTTAACAAGATGCAGAGTGCTTTCATTTCATCTTGGTGATTTTCCACAGTGATCATTATCATCACGTTGCTTTATTCCTTCCTCTAAGAATTCTGTTTCTTTCCCCACATTCTGTCTTGCAGCAGCTCTTCAGCATCCAAATCTTAACGCAGATTGCAGAGTGTATTTCAGCAGCCCTCAATACAGCTGAGATAATCAAAAAACGTAATTTATATACCAGCTCCCAGTCTCCATTGTAGAGCTACAAAACCAGTCCTTGGGTAAAAGAAGCCAGTCAGCAAGCGGAGTTAATCAGTATGGATCGGTGGTGAATTTAATGAAGTGCAGGAGACATTTGTCTTCAACCTGACAGATGGCTAAGCCTTCAGTTGGTAGTTACTGAATGCAAAGCAGTGAGGTTATAAGTGTGAGTAAGTTTGTTTATTTGGACCAGGATGTTTGTATTATTCACATTAGATCATTTTTTTTCTTCTTAGAGTTTGCGGCTGTTTCTCCTCCGCATGATGTCAGTAAATGGTATGGAAATGAAGGCGATTAGCATACATGGAGTGGTGTCACACTGTGACTGTAACTCCATTAAACATGAAACAGAAGTTTACAGATTTACAAAGTCTGGTACGCTTGAAGGGTTTTAAGGAAGGCTCAGTGGTGTACACATTTTCTTCACCATTAACTATTTTGCAGGAGCTGGTATGTGCACTGCAAACAAACACAGTTTTATTCAGTGAAATACATTTGTTATTTCATTTTAGTGCTGGCTGTGTACGTACACTAGTATATTAATATCAATATTAAAGAAACGTACTGCTGTTTAGTTTTATCTGTAGTGACACTGTGTTTAAACACATTACACAACCTTACGTTATCGACTTAACACATACAGCTCATGAAAAATTAAGGGACCACTTCAGTTTCTCTAATTTTGCCATTTTTAAGTATATGTTTAAGTAAAATGAACTTTGGTGTGTTATTCTATAAACTACGAACATTTATTCCAAACTCTAAATAAAATATTGTCATTTAGAGCATTTATTTGCAGA
Source organism: Astyanax mexicanus (assembly GCF_023375975.1). Taxonomy (NCBI): domain Eukaryota; kingdom Metazoa; phylum Chordata; class Actinopteri; order Characiformes; family Acestrorhamphidae; genus Astyanax; species Astyanax mexicanus. Next base: position 28,757,630 of record NC_064420.1, on the reverse strand, counting down.
AAACTGAGAAATAAAAATGCAGAGCTTTCAGACCTCAAAAAAAAAAAATGAAAGCAAGAAAGCAAGTTCATATTTCTAATGTTTTAAGAGATCAGAACTCAACACAATAACCCTGTTTTTATTTTTAATACCTTTTTTGCATGTTTTCTTCCACCAGTCTTACACACTGCTTTTGGATAACTTTATGCCACTTCTGATGCTAAAACTCAAGCAGTTCAGCTTGGTTTGATGGCTTGTGATCAGTCACAGTGGACAATGTTACTTAAAGCAGAACTATGGCAACTATGCCTGTAAAGTTTTGTTAGGTTTCACTTAGAAGGGTGGCTGTCGTGATGGTATGAACATTAAAACACAGGAGGATGAACAGACTTTAACTGATGCAGTTTATTCACAGTGTCTTTCACAATGATGCAGAGTAGAATCAAGATATCAAATGCATGGATGGACAGTGATTAATGCATGGATGAGGAAGGTGTATGGTTTGGATGGATGGATGGATGGATGAATGAAATGAGGAAGATATTGGATAGATGGTTTATCTACAAATAAACAAAAATACAAGGATCAGTAAAACAATACAAAAAGTGCAACAAATGAATTACAAACCAAGTGAGCAAACAATAGAAACAATTACAATCGAAATGGAAAAATGAACATAAATGGGTAAAGCAATAGACCAAAAAACTTACACAAACACACCCCCAAAGGAAGCACAGTCCCCAATCTAAAAGGGTACAAATCCTCAGACCATGCCAAACAAAGAGGAAAAAAATGGCCGACAGTGACATTTTAAACTTTAGGCCTCACCTTATCCTGCTGCAAAGGATTATGGACTTTGTAGTATTTACCTGCTCCCAAGGAACCAACAATGCCCCTATTGCTAGCATTGTAAGACTGTTGGGAGCATTGTCTAAAAGCGCTGTATTTTGGAATGCTGGGGTGTAGAACAAAGGTGGGCTTCTGGACAAAAGTTTGTACTCGTTATCCTGTTTCACTACACCACAAGTCCATTTCACACTGGATTTTTCCTTTAATATAATATAATATAAAATAACCCATAAGCTACACTACATACTACAACTTTTTTACTGCTTGTCAGAAAAGGAAAATGAACATTGTTCATATGTAATATTAGCAGACACAGGGTACATCTGCCCGGTATCATTTAATTTACTCCAATCAAAGTTTATTTTACCTCATTACAGTGAGTTTGTTGCTAGTGGATGTGACATGCAGTGTCTGCGTGTACAGAGACCTAGCCAATCAGCTCTGATTATCAGCAGCTGAGGAAGCCCCGCCCCTCCGCCTGTCCCCGGCGGTTCGGCGGTTCAGCACAGACGGTACAGAGAGCGACTGCAGAAAAAAGACAGAAAGTGAAGATTTGGTAGAAAAAGAGACTCAGAGTCAGATATATGGAGTTATTTCGGCTGCAGGAAGGATAGTGATGACCAGAAGCAGGTAATTGGTCGACAGTGTTGAGCATTTATTCGAACTACACGAGAGAAACGCCACTAATTAGTTTGAGCCTGGGCGTTGCCGCCAACATTAACCTTAAATCTGAGGGGAAGGTGTCACATAAAATATGCCATAAAATATTAAATGTTATGTAGCCCTGTTGAGCTTCCATGTTATTTAAATACCCTTTTATAGTCAATTCTACTAAAAAGTTATTATTTGTATTATAATTTACTTGTGTTTACACATTTGAATTCACTCGTTTTTTTTTTTTTGTTGGTGCGAGGTGATTAGTTCAGTCACCTGTCAGTTAAAAGCCTGACTAGTGGGCGGGGCTAAGAACTGCGTTAGGAGCAGCAGCACAACAGCTAGATTTATGCCTAAAACATGTCCAAAATATGGCCCAGTTAATCCTTTCAGACCCTGCGTTATATAGGTTATAATGGACATTATGTATTATTGATAGACTGTTCTGCATACTGTGAGTATCTGCGTATCAAAGTAACAGAGGTGGAAAAAGTAGTGAAAAATTGTAAAAGTACCTTTACTTTGCTAAAATTCTACTCAAGTAAAAGTAAAAGTACCCATCTAAAAATCTACTTGGTTAAAAGTAAAAAAGTACTCAATTTAAAATGTACTTTGAGTAAAAGTTACATAGTTACTTTTAATTATTTGATGTAAAAAAAGACAAATCATAAATAAAATCTTTTTAATGAACTATTATTCCAAATAATAATTTGGACCTTTCAGGCAGTTTTTGTTCAAACCCCCCCATAAAACATTTTCAAGAACAAGTGGCATAGGTTTCTATGATATTTTTTTTTCTTTATTGTTAAAAGGTTATGGTCATATAGGCGACTATATACCGTATTTTTATAGTAAAAAAAAAACATTATTTTTTTTAACTTGCCATTGCTATGCTTTAAGTGCTATGTATGTTTTTCTTTTGTTTTTTTTACATCCAAGCAGATTGTTTAATGTTTCCAATAAAAACTTAAGGAATTATCATTAAAAACATGAAATCATACAAAAAAGAATGTTGGTCGGCGCATGCGCAGTGCCGTAAAGAAGCACATATCGATGGGTAGCATAACTCGACAGAACACCAGTTCCCCCGAGCACAGCTGATTCACACAGCATCCTTCCTGCTAACCGTAATAAACACTGCTGGGAAAAGTTCAGCTGGGCTGCCATGGAGAACAAACCTCAATTTTTTTTTTTAATTCAGACAATTAGTTTTTTTTTCCAGCGTTTAATTATTTACTCAGTAATGGGGACTTTTCCAATGTAGTGAAGTAAATTACTTGTGTCAAAATTAACTTGAGTAAAAGTAAAATTACGTATTTTAAAAACTACTTAAAAAATTACAAATTACTCATAAAATCTACTCAATTACAGTAATTTGAGTAAATGTAATGCATTACTTTCCACCTCTGCAAAGTACACGGACACATAATCCATCATCTATAGCACAGTTGAACATGTGAGGGTGCTGCAGAGGCAGGAATTACCACAATAAAAGCGCTTTTCAAAGGTTAGGAAATGTTTGTAACATTTTAAGCAGGACTGGTATGTTTCATTACTTCAGAGGAACACATTTCAGCTATTAACAAAATATGGTTAAGTGGCTCTTTAAACAAAATAAACTACAAATTTTGACTGGTAGTATGAAATGTCTCCCAAACTATTACTACAAAATAACTAATTGCACTTTTAATATAATTATATTTTGATTTGCCTGTAAAATAAAATGGCTGTGATATTGTTAGTTGCTGTAATTTTTGGAACAGTAAATTATTTAAAAAATAGTACTAATCATAACAGGCCTACTAACAAAAAGAGAGCACTTTAATGCTAAATTGTACCATTAAAAAAATAAAAAAAACTTTTCCCACTCAGAAAAACCCTTTTGGAAATCAGAGAAGCAGAGTTTTGAGGCAGCAACATTCTCTACAGAACAAGGAATGCACAATATTTTGTTTCAGCATTGTCAGTAGTCACTTTGTAGGACGAACAATAAGACTCATGACGAAATAAATCAAACCGCGAGATTCCATAACATATCTACCACAGGAAGATTATGTCTACCCAATATCATTTATTTTATTCCAACCCTGGATAGATTGTGTGTAATTCATCTTGTGACGTGTTGGCTCATTGACAGCTTTCGATTTTGGTGAAATCTGCTGAAAGGTCCAGTATTTTTTAATATTGCAAAATAATTATAACAGAAAAAAACACAATGTATTATTATTTTTTCAATATTATGTAGCCCTGTGTAGAACCATTACCTTCCCTAGAGACACTTGAAAAACCTTTTTGTTTAGCATGTTCTTTCTGAAAATTATGAAGCATTATGATACTGCAACCATATCAGTAGTGGCTTATGCCAGGCTCATATTTCAAACTAGTATTTTGTAGTGTATTTATTTATTGTGCAAGGTTGAATGACAATTTTATATATTTCACACAAGTTCACACTATACTTATTTTCCACGACATATCTAGAAGAGAATCATTTATATGTTGCAAATATTTCAGTTCAGTATTGGGATTACCACAGCAGATTATTAATAATATGACCCATTTGGTGAAAATTCTAGTCATTTTTTTTTATATTTCTGTATATATCAAAACTAAATATCTCAGTGACATCTTTTTACAATATTGTGCAGCCCTAGTTTATATGATCATTTTTACATGCATGACAATGCTCATATTGTCAATGTTCAACACTATTCTAAATCTGAGGGCAACATTTACTTTCCACCAGTGCTTTCTGTGCCTACACGCCCTGTTTGAAGGCTGAATTCTTGCACACCTGATTGAACATAGCAATTAATTACGAGGTTCGTAGGTGTTTAACCCAATTTACATCTGCTCTAGTGACTAGATTGTGTTCTGAGATTTTAAACACATACATTTACACTTTGGCAGTTCACTGCATCTCTAGTTGTGGTGGAATATTCAAATTCATTCCTTGTGCTGTTATCATCACTGTTGTTTTAGTTGTATTGGGGTGAGTTTCAGTTGTCCAATATATCTTGTTGAGGTGGGTGTGTTTACACTGCTTTATATCCATTTTAAATGCATCTTTGTATGTTTACGCTTTTTATGCATAGTATTTTTATGTGGCATGGCCTTATCCAGGCATTGTCCAGCAAGCTGTGGTGGATCCAGCGTTCAAATCATTATCTCTAGATTTTAGAGCTGATTTATAAAAAGCCAGCAATTTGAGCAAGGTTCATGCATAATATAAGCCCTCCACCCACACTTTACTTTGATAGACTGTGCCCAGTTGCCTTGTTAACAGGTGTTTACACAAAAGATGATATATGAGAGAGGAAGGGGTGCATGTACAGTACAGTTTTAATTGTGTAGAACAGAGAAACTGATCCAAATAGTCCAAGACGAGGGATTGATTCCCTGACTGGGAAACCGTTTTAACTAATAAGCCGTGAGTTCTTAAGCAAACTTCTAGCTCTGCAAACTCGTACAACAATGAATTAAATGTACACAACCTCCTTGTTTCTGTACATAGGAGCACTTTATAGTTCTACGGTTGTTGGACTGTAGTCCTGTATCTGTTTACTGTTTATCAGCACACATTATCCTTATTTTACCCTGTTCTTCAATGGTGAGGACACTGCAGAACCAACACAGAGCAGATCGGGCAGGTATTATTTGGGTGGTGGGTCATTATCAGCACTGCATTGACACTGACATGGTGTGTTGATGTTTGTTTTGCTGGTACAAGTATATCAAACACACAGCAGTGCTGCTGAAGTTTTTAAACACTGTGTCCAAACACTCTACACTCTACACTAGTTGGTCCACCTTGTAGATGTAAAGTAAATGCGAATGACCGACCACCCAAATAATACCTGCGCTTTGGTGGACCTGTAGGACCCTGATAATTGAAGAACAAGCTGAAAGGAGGATAACAAAGTATGAAAGACAGATTATCTAGAGTCCGTAATTATAGTACTACAGAATGCTGCTATATAGTCAGTGAAGCACAAAAAATAGACAGTGGTTGTAGAAATTAAATTATTTGTAAGAAATCTCATCAATGCACACATATTTAATCGGAAATTGTAATAACATTGGGAAATCTTAAAATATATCTTAAAATATTTCTCAATATCACCCAGCACAGTTCCTACAGTATAATGTCTTGACATTAATCATACGGCTCACACTGCTCATCACAGCTTGTGAAATTGCTGCTATTAAATCATTAGTGGATCGTCATATTTTGTTGCGCAAACAGATATCCCGTAAATGGGTTGGAAACATTTGCTTTTATGATTTGAGACCATATGGTCATGGAAAACAAGATGGGTTGGCTGGCTGAGATGGTCATTAACATTACCCCAGAATTGATTCATTAGTGAATCAGTAAAGGCTTGTTAGTTGGTTTATGCAAACGTGGGATAAGTAAAATAAGGACATAATTAAAACAACAAAAATACAGGCAAAACTATATGTTCACATACTTTGTCTTTCTGCCTTCCTCTGTCTTTTCCATATAACAGAAGGCAGTTGTCTTGCACTCTCATTGATGCAGGCATCTGCCACACCAGAGGGCTTTGAGCTAATATAATTTATGGCATCGGTTCTAATGGCATGAGAGTGAGAGAGAGAGAGGGAGCAAGAGAGAGCGAGGGAGAACGTGCCTCGCAACACTGCTCAGGCTAAGTACCACTGGGTTAGCTTCCTGTGAACCGTTCTCTCTCCACAGTGTGCCATTGTGCCTTGCGTTCTTCAGTAGACGGATGAGGGCTCTCAGTGACTGCCCTCGTTAATTAAAGCAGCCAGTGTGTCCATTCGCGCTTAGAGAAATTAGCAGCTTACTTGCTTGTGGAGATAAGTTTTAATCTGTGGACTGTCTTAAATGTCAGCGTGAGCATAAGGTTGTGTTTGTAATTAAGACTGGACTGAGATACTTGGAGGATGGAAGTGTGTTTTATACTCTTATAAACCACAAATACAGAAATAATTGAAAACTAACCTGCATTTTTTAATTTGCAGTTGAAATTACCATTAAATACAGCCCTAAATCAAACAAAGTTAAAAACACACATAAACAATATAAAAAAAGGCCTGTATTTTCAAGCCTGCAACACATGCCAAAACCAGATGGGATGGTAAAACATTTACCACTCTATAAATTTACTATTCCCAACCCATTATCCCATTCTTCCTGCAAACATTGTAAGATGTGCAACAGTACATTTTTTATATAAAAAAAAAATCATTCCACACATTCTCTATTGAGCACAGATCAAGACTGCAGGCAGGCCAGTTCAGGACCTTTACTCTCTACTACCACAGCCATTCCTTTGTACTGTGTGCATTGTCTTGTTGAAAGAAAATGCATGAAACTCACTGGAAAAGATTATCTTGCTGTTTTAAATCTCTTAAATGTAATTTTCTGCATTAAAGAGGCCAACACAGAAGTTTACTGACACAACCCCATAGCATGACAGACCCTGGATTTTGAACTTGTTGCTGATAACAGTCTTGATGGTCATGTTTGTCTCTTGTTCAGAGCACACAACATACATTTCTAAAAATATATATTACAGTACTCATATGTCTGAACACAGAAAACTGACGCCACTTCTAGACATGTTTAAAATTAGCTGTTTGTTTTAAACCATAAAGTATTAAGTGCCATTTGTGAATGTAACTCTTTTTTTATTATAGGACTTATCATAGTTTTGACAATTTAATCATTTCCCATGTGGTTCAATTAGATACTTTTCTCAGTTAAGAACAGGAAGCTGAGACCTGGAGTAGGTGCATGCTCTACAAAACTGGACAAGCTGGTAAAATGTTGCGTGATCTGGTGAACCTTGGGTAATGTAGGGCCAATCATTGCTTAAAAGACGCAGAATGTTTTGTTATTATTGTTGATTCTGTGCATCCCTTCACTGCACACAATTTACCATCTTTTTAGAAACGACTTGACTTTACTAGTATGATAATGCAGCCCATGCAGCTTGATTTAGGGTGTGTCTGTGTGTCTTTGCTATTGTAACGACGGGAAAAGTACACCTTGCGCGTTTGAAAGCCTGTAAAAGGCATGTACTAATTCTCTTAATGAATCATGGGTGTGTTTTGAGTGTAATGTGCAATAAACCAATCAGCACGTCACTTGCCATTCCCTTTAGGAGCCAGCTTGCTTTGACTTTGGCACATTGCTATGTGGACAACACTTTTCAGCAGAGGAAACTGACCTCATTCTGTTTATTGTTGATGTAAATATTTGCATAGCTGCCAAGAGGCACGCGCTATGGGTTTGTGCACTGCTGTGTGCCCATATGTGAATAACAACCATGGGTGTATGATTATTGGGCATGTGCCCAAAAACAGTTCACTGCCAAGAAAGCAAAGCATGTCAGACTGTTGACATCTGCGGAGGACATGTTCAGTCAGTGGCGTACCTGCATTTTCCGATTACAAGATAGCAATACGCCAGAAATTTACCTGAACACACCTCAGTTCTAGACCACCACACCCATCAAAGTAGATGTATTCACAAGCACCTTTGCTATTTAAACTACGCAGGCCCATGGAGTGAAAATAGACTGGTGGTGGGGTGTAACATAGCAATGAGCATCATGACGCTCCCTAAGATAGAGGGTGTAAGATAGGGCGCCATGTCTTAAAGCCAAACATGAACATGATAGTCAGGTTCAGTGTTCTGTGTTGTACAGCTTTCATCAGTGGTCTCCCAGCCACTCCCTGCATCTGAATCCAGTTGAACACCTTTGGGATGCGTTGAGAATGAGAAATCCGCAACATGAAAGTGCTCCTGAAGATTCACTTGACATTAATGTAATCCGTCGCAAATTATATGCAAATTTTTTCAGGTGCGTGAGACAGAAACTTTGGAATATTTAAATGTAATCCAAACCCTGTACACAATGTATAAAAAGGTTTAAAAAGGTTTGCAAATGCGGGAGTAGAATGATATATCTCACAGAGCGTACTTGATATGTATGTAGCACATGCTAAAACCATTGCTTTTTTGGAGGATGTGAGAAGAAGCTGTACTGCCTTAGGGCTTTTCTCTGTGCGGTGCAGGTGCAGATGGATGTTTTAGACAAGCTCAGACTAAAGGGGCTGATATTGATCCTACTGAGAGAGAAGGAAATTTGGCAGTAGTGTTGTTGATGTTGTGTGTGTGTGACAATTAAACTTGACATCTTACCATTCCTTTTCATTCTGTCCAGGATTGTGAGTGATCAGGATGTCGGAGAAGGGGTCCGCTTCAGATATGAAGAACGCCATGGAGGGAGACAGCAGAAGAGTCAATCAGGTTGGTAGTCTTAGACCAGCATGCATTGCTGGGCAGTTCTGTGCAATACGACATGTTGCATCTTTATTGTATAGAGCCTGTGCACATGTCACAGAGACAGTGTATTAATGTGTAACATTCAGTCAAATTGAAAACAGAGTATTAAGGTATTCATTCAGACAGTATTTGGAAAAAGGTAGAAACATATTTTTATCAGATAGTATAAAACATCATGAAGCATCAGCAATTAAATATAAAATCAAATGTTTCACAGCTAGTGATTCAATCGTTACCATTACTAAAAGTTTTCTTTCTTTATAAAAGTTAGAGAACTGTCTGCATTGTCTCACCGTTCCAAGTAATCACAATCATCACAATGCTGCTGAGATCTGGACTCTGGGGTGCTTAGTTCATTCTGAAAACACCACCAGCAGCTTCAGCTGCTAATGCTCCTTATCGACTGTTTGATTATCTAAGTAAGAGCTTCTTTATCCACTCCACATCTTTTTTAGACTAACAGTGATAAGTTGTCTTCTCAAAGTGGAACTTCAGAAATACCTGTAAACGAGAGGAGCCTGATTTTGTTCCCTCTCTCGAAGATATTTTTTCAAAGTGCTGTTTATCTGTTTATTTTGGTGATTGACTGACTGGGTATTGCGTGGTCTTTGATGTTTAGACCACATTTTAATCATTTCATTAGAGAAGACACATGATGTAAATAATTCTGCTTTCAGTCAGGGATTTGCATTGTACTTTGTTACCAATTACTCTTATAAACACTGAACACATAAATACTGAATTCACTTTGTGTGTGTTTTTGGTACAGAGAGACTAAACAGAAATTTTAGTTTCTAAAAGTGTAGTAAAATGGTATGGACAAATATAGATGTATATTTATTTACAATCGTCTACTGAAGATTTCACATTATTTTAGCTTCTAAAAATGTAAATGGGAATAAAAAAAATGACAATCACATATTTAAATAACTAAAAAATCAATGAATGTAAGTAAACTGAAAGAAAAACTTGCTACGGAAAGTCACTGGTGAAAAAAGAATTGCGCCGCTGTCAAACACCGTTAGCTATGGTAGACTTGGACTGCGAGTTGTTGTGTTGCAGTGCAGGTTCTTCAGATTTTGAAAATATTTTCCAAATCTACTAAGAAGACAAATCTGCAGTGATTGTGGGGTAGACTGTACAGAATAATAATAATAATAATATAATAATAATAATATCTAGTGTTGTGCAGACTGTACTGGGAAATGACTCTGCAAAGTAACAAGCAGTCAATGTTATTATATGTTTCTCACATTTTAGTCAAACCACATGCACAAAAGCAGAATAAAATCTAGGTTCGCATCTAGTTAGCTAATCTATGCTATAAGGTAAGTAAATAATGAAGATTAGAAACTTCACAGGGAGCTATACAAAACACCTGCTAGCTAGTATTGTTTAGACTGTGAAATTTACTTTTTTAAACAACTCTATATATCTCCATAATCCAACTACCTAAACTAGTTTTAGCATTTGCAAGCCCATTTTTCTATCTGCAGGGAAGGACGGCTCTGGGCACAGTGTGTAATTACCTGCATTACTTACTAGCAAGACTAATTTATGCCAGCGAAAATTGACAAAGTAATTGCACTTACCTTGTTTACTTCTATGAGCACGGAGGCTCTTAAACACCTCTTATTAACTTCTTTAAAACGCCAGATTTACGATCCAGTCGGCGTGCGAGTCCAGTGTTGTGCCGAATTCAACAAAGTGCGCAGGCAGTCTTTTACAATGTGCCCTTTTAAAGTTTACAAATTTTGATGTTTTCTAACCATCGATAATCACAAATTAGGAACTCAGCTTATGCTGTATTTATGTGTCTGACCATTTCATTTTAGCTAATGCTTAGCCTTTAATATGAGCATGGATGCATGGTCAGAGACATAACTGAAAAGGCAGAGATTGCAGCTATAGCTAACTACTCTAGCTGATGTTAGCTAGTTAGATGTTACTATTACAACTGATCTCGGATTCATATTGGCAATTCATCCCCTGGGGAAATAATCCCCTTTAGTATATAGCACTGAAATGAGCTCTGATAGTTCGTAAGCTCCTCAACAGAGAAAGCTTGATTTACTCAGAAAATCCACAATTTTCTCTCTGCCTTTTATGAATAATAAAACCCGTTTCAAAGTTCTGCTGTGCTGCCAAACTGTTGCACTCTGGACTGCAATACTGGCCTTTCAGCATCAGTATTCTCACTTTATAATAAGCTTACAGCCCCATGTTCATTTTAACTGAAGCTGTTTTTTTTTTTTTTCATTTTTTGCAGCTGTTTTCTCGTTTGTTATCAGTTACCCTACCAATTATTTAAGTATTTAGATAATTATTAGAAAATTGCTGACAATCATTCTTTGTCAATGGCACATCATATCCTAAAGTTATTGATACCGTTCCATGTATGATTTATTGAATTGTCTCTATTGACTCTGTTCAAAGCGTCAATTCTCATATTATTGCCGTCATCACAAAAATAATGTATGTCTATTTTTTTCGCTTAATTTGAATGTAATTTGCATCAAATTTTACAGAAATAAACAGAACATTTTATTGCCCCAAAATAACGTATATAATGCATATGTGTTTTTTTTTCTTACTCCTGTAAAGTTGGAATTGTAGAGATGTAAGGGTTTTTGTGTGACAGCACAGATATTTGAAAAGAAAAATATTTCAATTATATATATTCAATTAAAGTGAACATGCACTATCTTTGATTCTTTTTTTTTTAAGTTTTCATTTTTGTCTGACATGAGAGGTTTGTTCCAGCAGTGCTGCTGTGGTGCTCTTAAAACCCATTCCTTTGTTCTTAGGATCACGACTCAAAGATGTCGGATGAGCACCGGGACACAGACGACTCTTCAGAGAAAACACCCAGCAGGGTATCCAGATCCCCGCAGAAATCCTCCAAAAGACCAAAGACAGTGCCTGTGAAAGTCTCACTGCTAGATGGATCTGACTATGAGGTTGGAGTGGAGGTAAGGCAGTTGCAATTTATATGCCAAGTGTACGGTGGAAGTGGCGGTGGGGGGTGGGGTTGTGTTGCTGGTAATTACCTCGTTCTTAGGGGTCACACAGCTAGTGCATTTATGGTGCCTGCCTAAGGAATCCCACTTGTATGCAGATTATTATCTGGTTTGGGTTTTTCTAATAAAAAATTTAACAATTCAACGTGTTTTATTTCTTTTTATTATTTTTTTACTTTGTAAATTTAAACAAACCAGAATGTTTTATACTTTAACCACATTTAGCTTTGAGAACAGATCTACACGCTCTTGATATTTTTTCAGTGTCTTCATAAGACAAACTCCACTGGAATTGTTTAGATCAGGGGATTGTGGAGGACAAACACTTTTTTTTGTTTAGTATATAATTCCATATGTGTCCCTTAATTGTAACGTTTTGACAGGAACCGTATAATTTTTTATAATTCACTGAATTTTCTGCTGCACATTCAAACACAGTGTTTTTAATAGGACGTGCAGTGCAGATGTACACGTAGTACATGGAGTTTCGTGGCTGTGAATAATGAACGCTGCACACACGGTATGTGTAAACAGAATGGAACAGAGACTGTGTTTGTTCATAGCTGTGATAATTAGCATTATCTGCTAATATATCAGATTAAACTGCGCCCTATCAGCAGTTTAGCTCAAATAAAAGGAGTATATTTGATATTTGGGTCAGATCGAGAGTTAATCACTTTCTCACCACAAGGTTGGTCATGGTCCGCTTATTTTAATCCACATCTGTGTGCAGTACTGTGTTCACACCTGAACACGAAATGAACCAGAGTCCATTTTAAACAAGACCAAATGGTGCTGGTGTGAAAACGCCCTTAGCATTCAGTGTTAAAGCAGCTTTAAATTCATCAACTGATCCGGATCAGAGAAACAAACTACAGGTGTGAGAACGCCCTTAGACAGTGTCCCACATTCTAAACAGAGCTGTCCCACATTAGGAAATGCAAAATGTCTCATAAAGCATGGCACTAAAAGTTCTGATACGTTTACTGTTTTAACTGTTATGAGTTTGATGTTTGAATTTTCAATCATGATTAGTTTAGGCCGTGTCCTGATGATTTCAGAACAGTACTTTTAATGCTTGGCTTTTTATTGCAGTATAGAATACTGCAAATACAGTATAAAATGCTAAAACATTCTCACATTAGACTAATTCAGCCTAAATCTTGAGAGTTCTTGATTGTCTGCCTAATAAATCACAGTGGATATAGATCAGCTGCCAGTGGCCACTTTATTATATTGTGTGTTTGTGCTTTTGCAAATCAAAGGCTTAGACCAAAGCACTGGGTGTTGGTTTGTTTCCCACTGTTGATCTGTTATTGCGTATCTCATGAATAGATGGTAATACATCACTATTTATGCTATTTTGCAAGGATTATATCTACTAAATTGTATATTTAAGTATCTTTAGCTAACTGTGTCTAGTATTATGATTGTTTATGTACTTTAGTTAGTAATGCCTTCACTTCTGACTGTAAATACAAATACGAAAAGGTTCTCTCCTCTTCAATCTGGGTATCATTTGTTCTTTTGATTTACAATTGAGAATCCAAAATCAAAAAAGTAAAAAAAAAACCAATTCATTATTTCGTTTCGTTTTTGAATATAATACCAAAAACAAATAACAGCTTGCATATTCTGTTTTTTATTTGATGATTGTAATATTACAAGATTGAGGCCGTAATAGTATGAGGTTAAAGTTGTAATTATACAAGAGAAAAAAGTCGTAGTATTTTGAGGGAAATGTAGTTCTAACAGCTTGGGCTGCATTTTAAGAACAGATCACAGAGGGAGGGAAAGGAGCATTTTAGGCTCATGATCTGTTACAGGGCTGCTGTGATTACCATCAGTTATCTACATTTCTAACCTGCTGCTTATTAATGCTCTGTGGTTACAGTTAGATAATAAAACAGAGTTTTTCTGTGGTGGCGTCGCCTCGCGAAAAGCCTCCCATGTACTTCATGGAGCTGTTTCACTGCATTTTATTTAGTTTTTTGTGACCAAAGGAACGTAAATACAGTAAATTCCAGTTATGAATAAAGGAAAAACATTTTACTGATGCAGGATGCCTGTCTTTGTGATACTGCAGCAAGCCTTTAAGATAGAATGAAAATGCAAATAAGACATTGGTGAAAAATCTAAATGAAGTTCGGCTTCTGATCCATTTTTTTTAATTTACCATTTTTGTTTGGATCATCAAATTAAAAACTGAAAATATTAAAAACTGTTATTTATTTTTGGTATTATATTAAAAAATAATAATACTTTTTTTTGTTTGTTTGTTTTTTTTTTTTTTTTCATTTTTTGATTTTGGACTTTCTAATAAAACAAATGATACACTGATTCTCTTCCTCATGCCTGTGCACCACAGACTAAACCACACGTACAACACAAGCCTCAGAATCCCTTTTAAATATTATGCAGTATTATTCAGTACATCTGGTGTGCTGGTGTAAACATGTTTGATATATTAAAATTGATTGATTTTGCAAGGTGGAATGTGTTAATATTCATCTGAGCAGTATGTTCGTGTGTGTGTGTGTGTGTGTGTGTGTGTGTGTGTGTGTGTGTAAGGAGCAAGAGAAAATATACACAGCAGGAGATTTAAGATCTGAGGGTGTACACACTTGTAAAACCACCACTACACAGGTAACAAGCGTGCAGTGTCATACAAGCAGCTGCTCAGTTTATGTAGCTTTAAACATCTTTTTCACACTCAAACATTTATTAAGCACATGGAAGATGTCACTAACTATGATCAGCATATGGAACTAAATGTACATACAGTCATTATCTACATAATCTAAATGTAAATCATTTACATTTATATAATTAAATATTTTCTTATAAACTGTATTTTAAAGAATGCTTAAAAAAAAGCTGTCAAAAAATATTCATGTATTCCATTTATACAGAACTTAAAAAAAAAAAAATCAAATGTATTATTCACTTGCAGTGTGACTGCTGTAAAAGATATAAATTACCGTAGCTATTGTTTTAGAGTGGAGCTAATATATTAGCTTGGGGCTAGAGGGTGGGATTAGGACACAGTAAAACACTATTTATTGTCTAATATTGTTAGTTTATTGTGTTGAATGCACTAATAACCATTTTTTAAGTCGCTGCTGTATAGAAGTTCAGTGACTTTGGGGCCGAGCGGCAGTTGCCTTTCAGCTCGATCAACCAATTGCCAAAATTGATTGAGGGTGGGGCTAGATGCCACATTAGTCCCTCAAAAATATATATTTTTTCTAATTAGCCACATTGTAAAAACTATAGGTCCGAGTACCAGCTGAGAGTGTAAATACAAGCAAAATGGCATGTTTATCTGGCACAAAAAAAATAAATAAATTTAAAGTGAATTCTTTAGCTTTGTGGCTTTTGCTGGTGTACTTTTGGTTGTGGTTAAATGTGGTGTTTGATAGCTCTGCTGTCTTGCTGTGCTAATAGCTACACACTATATGAGCTGAAGGAAGCACTCTTGAGAGGGATATCCAGGTATAAGGGTGGTAAAATTCTTTATTCTCTTTTCTCCACAAGATGTGTTAGTCTTACACATTCTACAAATATGAGTGGTTTATGAGTTTATGAGTCAAAAACGTAAAAAAGATGTTGAGCCCAGCCTGGATGCAGCTTGGTGAATCCCTCTAGTGGTTGAACAAGGAAATGTAGTTTCCTGCCAACAGAGGAGCCTCCAAAATGGGTCCATATAATCCAATCGACTTGTAGAATAGGCTAAATTAATATAAGATAAATATTGCATATGTTGGCTGTACATTTTCTGATACAGGTACGTATCAGATGTCTTTCCATCTCTATTTCTAATAGTTCAAACATTTGCACATATTTACATGATTCAAAAATAGCTCAGTCCACATACTAAGGGCTAAAGATGCTCTTGAGTACATCTCACACATTGATTTTCTCATCAATCCTTTCACATTGCAATCCTGCAATGCTCCAGTTCTGCTCCTATAGAGGTGCTCTGGTGATGACAAACGACTGCATGTGTCATGCTCTCTGCAGTAGCTGTAGGGGATTGTATTGGGGGAGGGGAGGAACACACTGATAGGTGGAAAGAGAGCTCTTGTACACTGTCCCATCTCCAGGGAGCGCTGCACATTCGTCATAGATCAGAGGCATGGCAGCCTTCCCGCCCTGAGGCCTCCACGGGCTGATGGATTATGATGGCCTATAGCGACGCAGCACCTATGCGGAGACTTATTCATAGCCCTATACTGCCCTTCTCCAGTTCACTGCTACTGCTGATGACCCGCCCATCGGAAAAAAAGATGTACTGTCCAGTCAAAAGGTCAGAGGTCAACTGTACTCTCAGCTGCCCACAGTTAGCTGAGGTTGAAGGGTAGAAAGACAATTAAAAATGTGATGCACTGAGGTTATAAAATGAATGATTAAAAGCTATTGTTCATATTTGGATCAAATCAGTCAGTTTAATAACGCTGGGGGGCTATATGGCAGAAATTCCCCTGATACACAATACAGAATGTACACTAACATGCTATATGTCACAAGGCAGGAATTACCAGAGGTGGAAAAAGTACTGAAAATTTGTAATTAAGTAAAAGTACCTTTACTTTGCTAAAATTCTACTCAAGTAAAAGTACCCATCTAAAAATCTACTCGAGTAAAAGTAAATAAGTACTCAATTGAAAATGTACTTTGAGTAAAAGTTACATAGTTACTTTTAATTATTTGTTTGATGATTGTTTGTTTAATGATAAAAATACTTACAACCACAAGCTTTCGCAGGTTGGATGTGGAAGTTTTGAAAGCTGACAGCTCTGTCCGGCAGGGCACATTTTGCATTGCATGAGGACGTTATTTTTTCGTGCGCCAATTATTATTATTTTTTTAATTCAGACAATTGTTTTTTTCCCCCAGCGTTTTATGTTTTACTCATTAACGGGGAGTTTTTCAATATATATATATATATATATATATATATATATATATATATTTTTTTTTTGTACAGTAGGGATGGGTATCGTTTTAAAACCTTTGATACTGGTAATGATATGATACTTTGAATTTCAGTACCGATACCCAGACAAATCTTTTTGTGATACCTTTTTCTAAATTACAACTCAAAAAATACAAAGAAAATGGTAATTATTCTTACACAGCATATTTGTTGAACAGCCGACATGATTCTCATACTGTTATCATGAGATACTCCATCTTTTTGGATCTTGTTGGAAAAAACAGTGTGCATGTTTGTGTCGATTTATCAAGAACAAAAATCATTGCTTGTGCTTAAACAGTGTGAGAGCGAGCGAATGCCTGACAGTTTAGCACAGCAACAGTGTGCCGACAATTTAAATAATCACCTATTTGAATTGTCACACCAGTCATGCTCACCACGTTTCTGCGTGTGCTCTCAGGAATTGTTTTGACCTCCCGTTGCGCGCACTCTGCGATTTGCACATTTCATGCAAAATATCAAACAGGCACCACATTTATTTTTTTATTTTTCTGTACTCGGTAGTACAGACACATTTATTCAGCACGGTCAGTACCTGTTTGGTATCAATTTTTCAATACCCAGCCTTAGTAAACAGACCGCACCATTTAAGGGATGCACAAGCTATTGTTTCCTTTACATTTAAACAAATAGTAGGCAGCCTCTTCAACCTTACATGCTTTTATATTACACACTGTACAAACAGAACTTCTTTGTATTTTATTTAGGAAAAAGTGTAATTTTTTTGAAGAAGCAAACTACTGAGATTCTCTCTGGCAGATTCTATATGTAAAGATGTACAATATTGATTATCCCATTTAGAAAATTGCGTTAAAACAGTAATTTGATTAATTAAATTAATTTAGTGAATTTCCCAGCCCGACCTGGATTTTTTTGGATGGATTTTCTTTTTTTGAAAGAAAAGGTTAAAGCCACCACTGCTTGAGAATTATTCTGAATGCATAATGTTGCATTGAAGCTACAAATAAAAAAAGTAATAGTGTTTTAGTAATAAAAAAATTGAAGTAACATTTGTGAAAAAAAAAAGAATTTTACAAATAACTAAAGTGCTTTGTTGCTTGAGGACACAACCATGTCATAGGTGTTTCATATCATGTCCCATGACATTGGTAACAATGGGATATTTTGTTATTGTCTCTTCATTCTTTATTTCTCTAATTTGTCCAGCTGTCTGTTCAAATTAAATAAAAAAAAATATCTTAAGTTAGTATTAGGGTGAATCCCATTTCTCCCCTTGGCCCTACCCCTTACCCCTACCCCTCTGTTTTGCGCGTGCACGTCAAGGGGTAGGGGTGTCCCGATTCCTGTTAGGATGAAGTGGTAGGGGTAAGGGGTAGGGCTAGTTAGCCCTTCAAACGGAGATTTTCCAGACCCACACTTCGTACCGAGGGGTATGAGAATGACTGGCAAGATGGCGGAACAAGCGACCAAAGAAAGTATTTTCCATGTTAAAAATTACGATTAGCACTGTATTACCTTAGTTTATTGTGTAGTTTTGATGTTTTATGGCTGAATTCTTCGTAACAAGCATAAAAAGTTCGCTAGTAGTTCGTCTCGGTAGCTAGCTAGCTAGCTAACTTTCCCGTTCCACCTTAAATGGTGCAACAGACGGCAGGCGCTACCGCATTTAAGGCGGAACGGAAAAAATAAATCAAATAAAAAATAATCAGAGCTAATTTCAGCTCCCCATCACAGAGGAATTAAGGAATGGACAATATTAATTAATTTCTGCACCTCTTGCCCCCTTTCTGTACACATACAATGCCCTAAAGTTAACTAGTTAACCAGCAGCTAGGCTACTGAACTTTAGCGCTCCACTGCTATCATCTCATCAGCCCAGCAGGGTCACCTACACACCACCGCTAGTAGCCTGGTCATAAATCAGTGCTATTTATTTATGTATTTATTGTTCATTGACAAACGTCATTGTGATATACCAGTGATTCCTCTGTCACTGAGGACCCATATTCTTGCACATTATATTGTTTTTGGAACACATTACCTGCTCCAGGACCAGTGTTGGGAACCAGTGTGATATACAATTTCTAGTATATTATGGAGGCTATTTTCAATAAGATTCACCTTTCACCGGGTGCTTGAAGGGTTGTCCCAATTCCTAGGGGTAGGATTTTACCCCTTCCCCTTGTAACTCCATTTCAAGGGGAAGGATTACACTCGAAAAGAAGGGGTAGGGGTAAGGGGTAGGGCCAAGGGGAGAAATGGGATTCACCCTTAGTTTCTATTTTTTCTCCTTTGTTTTGTGCTTGAACCATACTTTGAGGTACAAACTGCTGCATGAACCAAACCATTAAAATGTGTGTACTACTACACCAGTGATTTGTTGAAAACCTTACTTAAGCATACAGAACCAGTAAAGAAAACACCATATTATCTAGCACTGTATTATCAGGTGTCAGAAGCCATTTATGCTTTTCCCAGAGCACAGGATGGACTATATACTTAATATATGCTAGAATAGTAAATAAATAATATGTACACCGGTGAGTAGAAATGGTCCAGAATTGCTAGAACTGAAATCTTCTATAATCTGTTTTTATTGATGATGTTAGTGTTGAACACTTCTGCTAGTAGAGAAACCTGGGTTCTTTTTTCATTTGCAACTCATATTATATCTCTGACTAAATCTGCTCCTATTGACCTCTACAGCATCACCAAGCTTTACACTTTTCTGAATAAATATGATGCTGGAATTCATCAGTCATTTGATCTCGTATTTGTTATTGTAATTTCTGTAAATGTACAGACAGACTTGAGTGCAGGCAAAACTCCACTGCCAGGATTCGAACAGTCTCAGCGTGCCCTGACCGTATCACTCTTATTCACCATCAGCTACTCAGGTTTTAAAAAGGTTCTTTCTCACATTCAAAAGTCCTTCATGACTTCATGTTATCCTTCAGTGTTTTTTCAATTTTCACATTCCTTCTCACACTCTCAGATCATGTGGTGGTAATCTGCTGGCTGACCTCTAACTAGACTTTAATATATGGTGGGGCAGGACATTTCGTTTTGTAGCACCTTCACTTTGGAGTGCATTTTCTCCAAGATGATATCTCTTTCTATGATATTTCCCTTGAAGTCCAACATTTTTACTCCGTGTTGCTCTTCTTTCTTGCTTCATTTCTTTCTTTTATTGCTAATACTAAAAAAAAAAAAAAAAAAAAAAACGAATATCGTGTTTTTCGCACTATAAGGCGCACTATCAATGAACGTCAATTTTCTGGTCTATTCAAACATAAGGCACATTTTAAGAGACACTATAAAGGAATTTCTAATTCAGCAGGTCTCGATGCTGGGTGGTGGTGGTGGGGGGGTATCTAAATTAGTTAAGTAAAGCTAAGCTAAGTAAACAAAACTGTAATAAAAAAAGACCTTCTTTTAGTCAAACAAGCGCTGGATGTTATTCTAGACAGATTTCTCTTCTGAAAACTGTTTTTGGGTGAGTAAAGTGCTTTGGTTTATTTAGAAGTAAGCTTTGATTCCCTAATTTCTCCAGCACTAAGGCTGGAGCATTAGCATAAATGGCTAACCACTAGCGGGTTATGCTAATACTGCTCCAGCAGTGGTAACGAGTTAGGAGCAGGCTAAAGGGCTATAATACTCACCTTTGAACACTGCAAAAGAACTAGCGCAGTTAGCGGGTAATGCTAATGCTGCTCAAACAGCTCTACCCGGGGATAGGAACTACCTACAGGTTGATAATACTCACCTCTGAATGGGAAATAGCGGTTAGCGACTAATGCTAATGCATTATTGCTCCTTACAACCTGACTGGTAAAATTCATACTTAAGATGCACTGGATTATAAGGCGCCCTGACAATTTTTGAAAAAATTAAAGGATATTAAGTGTACCATATATTGTAAAAAAAAAAAATACGGTACATTGTCATATATACATTGTCATGGCACATCTTTTTGGACTGGACCATGAAAGGACCGTTTGAATTGAATGTGGATGTGATTTCTGCCAGAGTTGCTTGTCTGTACACATGGGTAGGTCCGTCACGATACGATTTTTTGGTGGATGACATATTGTCTCAGAAATGATTGCGATACACAATATTTTTGTCTATTAAATTTTGACTATTAAATGCCACGGATATAATGAAACAGAATAGCATAATAAAGTAATTCTACACTTTTTAAAGACAGCAAAAATTAAAATAATCATTTATTATTGGGCTGGTGACGTCATATAATATCGTGATATGTATCGCCGAAAACAAAAACAATGCGATGTCAAATTTTTTGAAACTCACTCACAAGATAACACCTCACAACTTATACAGGTGTGGGTAATTCCAAGCAATGTCAATGCTTTGCTAATACAACATTTAATATCATTTAACCACAATACTGCATCATTTTAAGGAGGATCACAGGCTTGGGGCGACTGTTTGTTTGTTTGTGTAGGTGTCTGATGATGTGCTTGAGGTGTTGCTGCACGTCTGGTGAGCCCACCGACAGAAGCCACTGAAGCAAAAGCTCATTCATATTCTGATAACCTTGATCAAAATGCACTGAATTAGGTACAGTATTTGAAGCGATAAATTAAGTGCCTGTGGAAAAAAAAAATCCCCCACTGGTAATTGACTCCTTATTCCAAATTGATTCCTGAGCTCAGTCACCATCAATAATGATGAACTACTGGGGTTTCTGGCAGCACAACTCACTTTATGCTCCTATAAGCTCCCTGCACACCCTCTATTATTTCTATACACTTTAATACACATGAAGTAGACCATATACACGTTATATAGAATTAATTGACCATGCTATGGATGCACATGCATTCCTTTGTAGCAACTGTTGCAAAGTTAGACAGGCTTTACAGAGCACCGTAAAAAAAAAAATGTATTCAGCCTTTCAACAAATAGTTGTGCGCAGCTCACGCATTATGGGATTGTTTACCCTGTTTGTGCTAATGCTAGCTTGTTTGCTAAACGTGAGTGAGATATAAATTTACTTACTTTACTAATCTAACAGGCACTAGGAACATTTGCATGAGAGAGTGAATAGAATTAACTTACTATGAAACTTCAGAGAATCTCTGTCTACAATGGCTCCAACATGCATCCTCACACTGTCCGACGCTGGATTATACTTCAGGCCGCGGGTTTCTGACTGAAAATTGAGAAATAACGCACTAAACAGAAGAAACTTTGAAGGGGTGATTATTATTGTTTTCGAAAGTTAATCACATATTCTCACCAGAGAACGATGACGATGCAGTTTTTAGAAGCGGTAGGATTTATTTCTAGCTAATTATATGCTTTATCCCACTGGGTGTTTGCGTCGAAAGTGCTGGAACAGTGCTGGAACTTTTTCGGTACGGAATGTTTAAAAAATATGCTCGCGTTGGTCTGGGGGAGGTGTCGTAAGCAAGGTAAGACGGATAAACACTTCAGAAATGAGTAGCATTTTCAGATGTTTTAGATTAAAACGATGAAATCGTGATTACTCCATTTTGAAATCACATTAAAACAGTAATTCAAATTAACCTATTTAATCATGAAAATCGCTCAGCACTAGACCCAACTAATTAAATTTTAAATTAGTTGCCAACGTCTATTTCTTTAGTCCGTATCTTTAATATGTTGTTCCAATGCAAACAATAGAAGCCTTTGTAACTGGAAAAAAATTCAGGGAGAGGTGATGTATTTTTTTAAATTGCAAAAGTGCAGTGCTGTACATAGTGGAGTAGTAGCCTTGGGCCAATAATTAATATTGAATATTGCAATAATATAAATCTGTCAATTTATTTGAAGTTTTTCTTTCTTTTTGACACGCACCATGATTTTTTCATTGCTTTGCCTTTTAATCATTCTCTTTGTACAGTCATTCTATTATACTGTGGCGTGTGAAAGCTTGAGAACGCCTTGTCAAAATATATTATACTGCAGATAGCTAAGTGAGTAGAAGGTTATCTGATTTATAGAAGGTGGAAAGTGACACATTTCTTTCATCAAGATAACTTTATTTATCTTATACAGTTTCATGTTACCATAAAACGGAAAAACGCCTGGGCACCCTGCATAGTCACTCATTGTTTGAGAAAGAAACTGGCCATTCTTTAGTTTTGTGACATTCTTAGGCCATCTTTTTTTGTGAAAGTTTATTTTATATATTTTATAAGGAAATTCACCTGGAAAATAGGAGGAGTCTTTGGTTAATGAATGTGTCTTTGAGAGATTTATGCTTTTACACTACTATAACTTGAGGCTCAGACCACTCTCTGACGTAATCTGAGTGACCTGATTTGTATCTGTTTTTAAAGCATAGTGGGAGTGTTTACACTTTTGTTTTTATGTGAATTGCTCTTATCCAGATATAATCCTGATATTTAGGATGCTTAAATCTCATAAAGTCATCAGATATTGTGTCTGGAAGACTAAATCTAATTTTACCAGTTAATAGTTAAGTAATTAAGGAAGGTTACACACAAGAATTACCCACATATGATGAAATGAAACTGAATTTGGATCACTTTGGATTACTTTGATAAATGCTCGTCTGATAAATGTATGTCAATTGTAAAAAAAAAAAAAAGAAAAGAAAGAAAGAAAGAAATATGATAAACTAACAGTAATCTGTGATTAATCATGATTATCACAAATTAAAATGCTAATATTTGTGTTTGTGCCAAAAATAAAGAAATGGGTAGTGTGTCGAACACAGCTTTTAAAATTGTATTATAATATCTCAGTGTTGCTCCGATATTTTTAAAATTAGAATCTCTTAACCTGTTAAAAAACAATTGGTAAAACATTTAATTTGTTTTAAAAAAAGATGAATTGCATGCATTAATGCATTGTGCACACAAATGTTAATAGCACTGGTTTTAAATACAGCTCTAGAAAAAAATTTGACCATTTAAAAATGATGCGTTTGTTTGATTTTACCAAATTGGAAATCTCTGGAATATATTCTAGAGGAAGATGGATGATCACAAGCGATCAAACCAAGCTGAACTGCTTGAGTTTTTCCACAAGGAGTGGCATAAAGTTATCCAAAAGCAGTGTGTAAGAGTGGTGGAGGAGAACATGCCAAAGTGCAGTCCACCAAATATTGATTTCTGAACTCTTAAATCTTAAATGACAATATTATTATTTGGAATTTATAGAATAAAACAACAATGTTCATTTTACTTAAACATATACCTATAAATAGCAAAATCAGAAAAACCGATTCAGAAACTGGAATGGTCTCTAATTTTTCCAGAGCTGTATATTAAATCAGATATCTAACTTACATTCATTCGATGAATATACTCTGCACGACTTTTTTTTGCGCTCTGTAAAGATGGTCCAACTTCAAAACATTTTTAAAACAAGAGCATGTTTGTGGGCAGAGCATAGACAGTATAATTCCATGCACTCACCACGGTGTCATCACCAGTTGGCACTGGTGTTTAGCGAAGGGATAATGCCATAATTAGCTCAGGATGTGCATGAGTGGACACATCAGAGGCTGTGCACAGAACTAGCATTTAAAGGAAATTGCAGAAAGAGAATAATGTTTATTTTTAGTGTAGTAACAACCTCTGTATTTAGGCGGGAGCAATCTATATCAGCATTAGAATTAATATCGGCGACTGCGGACATGGGGACAGTGGTGCTGGTGTGTAATTTTCCAATTGGCACATGCATGATCTCTTTCCTTTCTAAGAAGACGGCCCATTTCGCTTGCTTACTGATTAGCAGGCAAACTCCCTCCCTGAATCACCCTTGGCAACAAGTGTGGCGGAGTCTCTCGTGTAGAGACTGTGACGAGGGTGAAAATCTCATCTGCGCTTTTTGGATGGGTTTCAACGCTTGGGGAGCCATCAAAATACGAACTGCTTTCCATTTCATTATTTTGGTGCGAAATATTAAACTGGCCTGGAATCCCGCTTTAGTGTGCTTGGGTAATTGAGGGTCTCCCTTGCTATGCCGTGTCTGTTGCATTTCTAAGAGCTCTTTTCTTTTCTTTTTTTTGTTTTTTCTTCTCATTCCTCATCCCTCCTTCTTTAGCCACTGCTTCCCCTACCTTTACCCTCTTTATACTGAGGAAAAAAAAAAGAAGAAAATAACACATGAAGCCTTGTGTGCTTCAGCTATTAGAGGTTGGGAGGAGGCACGTGTTAAAAAAAAAAAAAGAGAGAGAGGAAAAAAAAAAAAAAACCCTCACCACTTCTGTTTCCATGGCAACAGCTGCTCCGTCTCCCTGTCGCAGCGGGAACCGAGCTCCCTGGGAGGCGAAATGCTCAGCGTCTTTGTAGACGGGCATTGCCAAAGCCGGCGTCTTAATCACCCCGCCTCTGCCACGCTTTTGTACAGAATAGCCGGGTGTGGCCTTAAGGTGGTCCTCATGCCTGGGCCTTGACTGCATAATAGAAGCACAACATGCGTAACCCTAAAGTATGATTTTATGCGGCCACGCTTTCGCGTGAACATTGTGTACACTAGTGGTGGGCGATATGGCCTTAGATTACCTTATCACTGTATTTCAGGATTTTCGCGATAGCAATATTCTTGGCAACAAGACAGAACATTAGGAAATTTTGGTTAATTACGTACTACAGCATTAAAATAAATCTTAAAGCGATGGTGTGTTTGCACAGAGCATGTTATTTAAGCAAAGCAAGACAATTAATGCCCCAACTTTTTTTTTATCTGAAATTAATGTACAACACACTGATTCCTGTGGAGCAATGGTCTGGAAATTATTTGACAAATAGCAATTATGAGGGTTCAAGCACAGCTTGAGTTATGATGGAGTAGAAATCAAATGTGGGAATAGTTTTTAGATTAGCCTTTATGTTCAACAGATGTGGGGTCTCATCAAATTCTCCACAGATTGAATTTTTGATCTTGGTATTTTTTGCTATTGATGATTTGATTATTTGATGATTAATAGTTATTGATTGTTAACAAAACATCTAGAAAACACCAAAATGTCCTTATACTGTATATTAAAGTGATTGTCTGACGGTTTTAGGTATTCAGAGATATTTCTAATTAAATTGTGTAAAAGTGCTTTTAAAATGTACACATATTAGACTCCATGTAGAGTCCAGTAGATCACTGGTTTAAATCCTGGTCATGCAGCTTGCCATCAGCTGCCGGAGCCTTGAGAGAGCACAATTGGCCTTGCTCTTTCTCTGGGTGGGTAGATGTCATTCAGCACAAGGTATCGGGTGTATCGGGACCGAGTCGCTTTGCTTTCTTCCGAGTGCGCTGTGATGCTACTCAGGAATGCAAAGCAAATCTCCTGAGAAAATCTACCAGACCACCAGATGTTTTCATATAACAGTTTTAAACATTCAATCAAAAGAAAAAATGTTTTTCTACATTGTAAACTAGAGTAACTTACCAAGACTCTGTTTTATATTAATAATAACAAGTTAATTATGTAACAAAACATACACCACAATACTAAAGTGAATAATATTTAGTGCATGCTTATAAACTGCAAATATAATGCTTTCTTGATCGTGTTGTGCATCAGTTACTACAGAAAAATCTGAATAATCCTTATTGGTCCTTTAACTTTCAGTGAATAATAGGTATAACGGTATACTGGATATTTTCCAGCCCACCCATTCTTACTGATTTTTCCACCCATTCACCCTATTTCTAATAGAAACAAAATAATAATAATAGTAATGTAACTTAATGTAAGTTAATTATGTAACAAAACATGTACCACAATACAAAAATGCAGAATATTTAGTGCATGTAAATACACTGCAAAAATAATGCTTTTAAAAACAGAATACTGAGATTATAAACAATGATCATGAATGATACGATATGGCAGCCCCCTTGTGCACAGTGCCCTTCAGTAAGGATAGGATATGACTTGCTAGGCTATTTTCAGGCATAGTGTGTGTCTATTCCTGACCATTCAACTTGCACTGCAAATTAGCTGTTAAATGACATATTCCCAAAGAAAGGGACTAAAGTGGGGCCCAATTAAAGTTGTGTGAAAGGGGGTGGGTTACCTTTGACACTGATTAGACCTCTCAATGTCTTTTGTCTTTCTTTCTTGTGTCTCTGTGTGTGTGTGTGTGTGTCTGTGCGCTGAGACAGAAGGCCTGTAAGGGGCAAACCCTGCTGGATATGGTGTGTGAGCACCTGAACCTGCTGGAGAAGGACTACTTTGGCCTGCTCTTCTACGACACTGACAGCCAAAAGGTATTTCTTATAGTGTTTAATCAATGTTTGGTGATCTTTATATTGATGCTTAACACTTTTTCTTTTTGCTAATTTTAGAATTTTAAATGTATTGCTTTGTTTATAGATCAAACTTTACAGGCTGCAGGTATTGGCAGCAATAATAGAAGCAGATAGAATATAATTCTAGTCATAGCACCTGAAGTGAGGGAGGAATTCATATTTCATGTTTTCATTTTGGGAAGAGGATGGTAAATTTCTAACATTTCACCATCTATATTCAGCCAAGCCACATATAAAGGATTGTATAGGTCAATTAAGCATTATGATAAAGATTGTTTGATTTCTGCATATTGGTTTTTCTTTTTAATTAGAATAGTTTGGGGGAGATATCAGATCAAGACATCTTTAAATGTGTGTTTTTGTCTGAAAATGATGTATAACACATTGATTTCTGTGGAGAACTGTTAACAAATTAGTGGTCGTCTGGAAATTGCAATCTAAATGGCAAACATTGGGGTCCAAGCACGCCTCACATTATGAAATAGTGGGAAACAAATAATGGGAAAAGTTTTTAGACTAGCCTCTTTGTGTAATAGATGTGGAGTCTAAAAAAGATACATCTTTGTACATATTAACCTTATGAATGAACAATTTAAGAAAACAGACTTTTGTTTTTGTAATATTTGTTAAACTTTATGAACTAAACAGCAGACTGTAGCAGAGTGAGACAGAATTTATACAGCTCTGGAAACAATTAAGAGACCACTCCAGTTTCTGTATCAGATTCTGTGATTTTGCTATTTCTAGGTATATGTTTGAGTAAAATGAACATTGTTGTTTTATTCTATAAACTACAGACAACATTTCTCCCAAATTACAAATTAAAATATTGTCATTTAGAGCATTTATTTGCAGAAAATGAGAAACCTCTCTCCTCCACCAGGCTTACACACTGCTTTTGGATAGCTTGACACCACTCCTGGTGCAAAAATCCAAGCAGTTCAGCTTGCTTTTATGGTTGTTATCTTCAAACTTTCTCTTGATTATATTCCAGAGGCGTTCAATTTGGTAAAATTAAAGAAACTCATCATTCTTTTTTTCCAAAGCTGTATGTATATTTACAAAAACACTAAATACTCTCTTAGGAAAAATGCTGGCAGATGCTGCTACACAAGATTCTTCATTATATTCACTGTTCAGAGGTTTTCATATCTGTATAAGTAGGGGGGTTATTTTATTCAGACTAACTTTCTTGGCGCAGTCTCCATTTGAAAACGTAACAAAGTCAAAAAGTCAAGCACACAAAATGTTAATCAAGTCTAATTCATTGCATAACTCGCATATAATGTAGGCTGTTATATAAGTAAGTAATTTCATTTGTATATTATGTTACATTTGAATATAGGAATACACAAGGGTTTTATATGTTGCTATGGGTTGTACTTGCACGCAACCATATCCATCCAATCTTTTTCTTGTATTTTCTCAGTACTAATAACAATAACTCTCCTGAGCGCTTTGTGCGTGCATACCAACTACCGCCAACACTTTCCCCTAAAGAATCCCTCCTCCAAATGCTGCCTGCTCTCTAAAAATAACTGTAGCACTGCTGGTTCTGTCATGCCCATGGATCGCCACTGTTGGAAATAATATGTCTAGCAGAGAACCCACAGAACCCCGGTATGTATCTGGAGCTCCAAGGTGAATGCTTGATGGTGGTTTACCTCATTTCGGTGCACCCCTGCTCTAGTTGAGCTATAATGATGGCTGTCCCTCAATTTCCACCGTGTCATTTTGCCCACCAGAGGCTTTTTTACACCTTGCTACAGTGTGAAGTCTGTCTCTGGCCTTTGCTGCTGGAAACCCACTGAGTGGAGTGTGAAGGCACTGCCAGTGAGAGCCAGGAAGCGAGTGAGCATTAGGAGGTGTTGGCGGCAGCAGTGCAGCGTAAGGCCTTGACAGCTAGTTGGATCACAGTGGAAAGGTGATTTTTTTGAGGGAGTAAGCAGGCAGCGGGGTGCTGCTAACGGAGAAAAGCTGTATAGCTATTTTGTTGACGGCCATGCTTTGAACAAAGTGCAGCCTGTGGCAAGAATGTGGAGAGGTCTCTGTTTCTACAGATTTTTTTTGGTTAACGTGTTCATTAATATATATTTTTTAGGCTAGTATTTTTAGGCTAGCGGTCATTTGCCATAGCATATAACGTACAGCATAACTACATAAAGCAGAGCCAGACAATACATATATTTTTAAGATGGTTGGATTTTTCTTTTTCTTATTTTCTGTTTTTAATATTTACTGTATTTTTTGCACTAAAAGACGCACAAAAAAAAACTTTAATTTTTCCAAAAATCGACAGTGCACCTTATAATCCGTGGCACCTTATGTATAAAGTTTACCAGTTAGGAGCAGTAAGTGTGAGTATATTGGACTGTAGCCTGTGTTAACTGTGTTAAAACAAGCTACATGGGACAAACCATTAACTAAAAGCGCAGTGGCTTACCAGAACACTCAGGGTTCCTCAGTGTTGCGCTATTGAGCAGCTACTGACCCCGGCTAGTGCTGCTACTGCTAACCTTGGCTAGTTCTGTGCTAACCTCACTAAAATACTGGAAATCTAACCTTAATGTAAGTAAACAGAAGCGCTTTACTCACCAAAATAAACAGTTTGCAGGAGAGAAATCTGTGTAGTTTAACATCCAGCGCTCGTTTGAAAATGTTTTTTGATGATTTTAAGAATTACAGGTTTGTTTACTTATGTGCCCCAGCAGCGAGACCTGCTGAATTAGAAAGGAAACATGGCAACACCCTTGTTCCTTACTATTATCGCTTAAAATGCAGCCTATAATCCGGTGCGCCTTGTATAATGGATGATAACAGACATTTATTGATACTACGGTAATTGTATGTAACAAAATCATTGCCATGTTCCAGCCTTTGTTAATGACATTTTTTTCTATTATAATGTAAAAGCAGCATAAAGCAGAGTATATTCTCTGTCCTGCAAAAAACTTTTCTTTTTTTGCTGCTTTTCATTTTGGTAGATTATGTCATTCTGGCTGCTATTCTTTACATTGTGTCCAAATTTGATGATGACTAAACCAATAGAAATGCTCAAAAATGGTATTAAATATTTTCACGCTCCCTTCATCATTAAATTTAAAAGTTATGGCATCCCTTCTCCTGTACAGTTGGTTTTGCAAGATATAAAATTAAATGAATAAAAAATGCAAGGGAATGTATGTATTGCATACAGAACTTCATTTTCCAAGCACTGAATAAAGTTTTCTGCCCACTTGCTCCTCCCCATTTGCGAGGCTCACATGGCTTGCCAGATTGACAAACAGTGGCAAGCGATGATGAGTCTTACTCTTTAGTTTAGTTGATCAGTGAATATATATATATAAAGCAGATTTCGGTAAGCAGATTTTGATGCCAAAACCCACACAGCTTTCCATGACGCTCCACACAGTTCAAATAAGAAAATAAGCATTGCTGACAAAAGCTGTTGGTGCTTTAACTCAGCATAATTCCTTAACATCTTATAATACATCCTGATCATACTACTATTGAATGAGTTACTAGAGAAAATATAACCCTTAATGGTTCTTTAACCGTCAGTGAAAAATGGGATAATGGTATATTGTATATATGCCAGGCCACACATCCTCAATTATTTCCCACTCATATACCCTACAGACTTTTGAAACTCAAAAAACAACTTAATATTAATACATGGATTTTTCTTGCTGAAATCACAAAAACATTACTCCCCATACAATGAACTTACATAGGTCATAAAACTACTACATATACACATCTATTTCTAGATTTCAGTTTTTTTGTTTTACATTCAGACAATTTTTTTTCTTACCTCCTTGTGGTGATTGAATGTCTCCTTTTGGTTTGAGCTATTGTCACCCCATGGTAGCTTATCCAAAATATCCAGATTTGTATGAACAGGGCCATTGACTGATATATGAAATTCCTTGGACAAGAAACAGAAAGCTATGTCTGTGTTGATATGTCATGAAAAAAGTTCCTATTTTATGTCCTATATTCCTAAGACGTCACAACCATCATCAATTAATAAGAGTCTGTTTATCAATTTGTTAGGATATGCGGTGCACATGGACTGGGAAAGAAATAGTATGCTAGGTGTATACAGAGTGTTTACATAGTGCCTAGTTCTGTTTGTTTATTCTTCATACAGGCCCTTTAACACTCAACTGTATTGTGTATTAATGTTAATGTGTTGGAAGATTGGGTTCTTGGGAGTGTGTAGAGTGCTACATGTTGTAATTATGTCTGTGTAAATGAATGCCTGAAATTGTGTATGTGTGTGTGTGTGTGTGTGTGTTTGGCAAACACCTTGAGAGCCTCAGACAGATTTGGGTGACCTTAAGCCAGGATGGAGAGGCTGAGATGACATTTATCTATTCCCTGATGCTTCTGCAACCGCTGAATATTAATGCACTGACCATTTAGTGGAATGTATATAGGACTATTGCTCAGGCTGAGGCAGAGACGCTGTGTGCATTCTGATGAAAGGGTTCTGTAGTGCTCCTCTCTTCTGCACTCGTCTGCCTGAAACAGCTTTGAACCTAAAGGGAATTTTATTTTTCTTTCAGAACTGGCTGGACCCATCCAAAGAGATAAAAAAACAAATCCGAGGTGAGTGCCGTACCAAATCTTAAGGTTTGCCCTTATAAAAATAAGATGTATAAATAAGAGGGCCACACAACGTCCTTTGTGAACTGTTTTAATGAAATCACAAAGGCCTATACACAGACATGCCAGAAGTCATGGGATAGCAGTATGTGAATTGATCATGAAGTGTAACCCCAGGGGACAGCTTGGGAACGCCCATATCTGTATCAGTTGTGGTGTGATATCTTGTGAGTAAGGTTAAACGCTAATTACTTTTATTGTTTTATTGAGAATTATTTTTATTTTTAGTTTAATTGAGGCCTGAATTCTCTTACCGAACTTGTACAGGAATTTCTCAATCCATGTCTTGATTCACAGTGTCACATGTGTAGGCATTATTACCCACAGTGGACAGTGCAGTGGGTGGTAATGATTATAACCAGTAGCATCTGGCTTGAATTGTTTGTGTAAACAGAGAAGTGACTTGCAATAATCGCATCCACACATATACAGCTCTGTAGAATATTAAGAGACCACTTCAGTTTCTGAATCAGTTTCTCTGATTTTGCGGTTTATAGGATTATGTAGTGAGTAAAATGAACATTGTTGTTTTATTCTATAAACTACATATAAATATAGTCATTTAGAGCATTTATTTGCAGAAATTGAGAAATGACTGAAATAACAAAAAAGATGCAGAGCTTTCAGACCTCAAATAATGCAAAGAAAACAAGTTATAATATTCATTTTCACAAAGTTTTAAGAGTTAAGTAATCAATATTTGATGGAATATCCTTGGTTTTTAATCATCTATTAGTTTCTATGCATGTTGGCATGTTCTCCTCCACCAGCCTTACACACTGCTTTTGGATAACTTTATGCCTAAAATCCTGGTGCAAACATTCAAGCAGTTCAGCTTGGTTTGATGGCTTGTGCTCATCCATCCTCTTGATTTTATTCCAGAGGTTTTCAGTTTAATAAATCAAAGGGACTCATCATTTTTAAGTGGTCCCTTATTTTTGTTGCAGAATATATATTGTATATCGCCATTCAGAGAAAAAAATCTCAACATGTGTGTGTGTTTTTTTAACGTCATCTCCACTTCGCTTGATAAAGGAAAAGTGTATTCTCACAGCACAATTTAAAGGTTACGGCCTTTTTCTAACCTATTGTTTTGCTTGTCTGGTCGCAGTGGGCTCCTGGCAGTTTTCCTTCTCTGTCAAATTCTATCCTCCTGATCCCTCTCAGCTGATAGAGGACATCACACGGTGAGTGCGCTGGTCCCGAGCTAAAAGCCTTTCTCGGCCAGCTCTCCCACATACAGATATTCCATCTCTGCCGCTTTACTGCTCGTGCTTTCACAGAAATGCCGCCTCACCAGAGCTTTGCAGTTTGCATAACACTCAGTAGCATGCACTCAGCATCTTTATACCCAGCTGTGAAACTCACACTTGTTTTTAATAGAGCTCACTACTGTACTCTCTGCACTTGATCTTCTCTCTCAAAGTAACAGGAACGGATGAAGTTTCAAAGCAAAAAGTGAGGATTTAAAAATATCGGAGGCAGGAATTGTTCCTTTGATCTCCATCCCTGGTTGTAAAAAACCTGCACCAGTCTGAGGCACATGCAGCTGCAACTGAGTAATCCTGAGCTTGTGGATTTTGCTTCAGTTCCATTTCCTCCTAATGCCCCGCGTCCCTGCCATATGTTGTGTTCTTAGGCTAGCTCTCAAAAGCAAACATGACATCACTCTGCATCTCCAGAAACTCACTCCAGAGGATAGAGTCTGGACCCTGGTTGCTATGTGAACGGTGCTAGTGTCAGTGTGTGTGTGTGTGTGTGTGTAGGTATTACCTTTGTCTGCAGCTGAGGGAGGACATGCTGTCTGGGCGTCTGCCATGCTCATTCGTCACACACGCTCTGCTGGGCTCGTACGCCGTGCAGGCCGAGCTGGGCGACTACGACCCGGAGGAGCACGGGCCAGACTATGTCAGCGAGTTCCGCTTCGCCCCCAGCCAGACCCGTGAGCTGGAGGAGAGAGTGATGGAGCTCCACCGCACATACAGGCAAGAAGGAATTCCACCACTTACTTAGATTATTTAAAATATCCACAGCATAGCCATTTAAGACCAATTTATTCTCATCTGAATAAATAAAAGTAGGAGTTTTTTGTCGTGGTTGATGCTGGAGGCATTAGGTTTAGGTGTATACAGAACCACAAGCGCAGAACTGAAAGCATCTGAAATTAACCTAAAGCTACATTTTGAATAGACTCTGCTTCTAAAAGGACATTTATGAAGTGCAATATGTAAACAAGCCTAAGATCAAACAAAAAAAAAAATTATTATCAATATATCACTTCTTCAAGTGTTCTTCTCTTTACTGCTGAAACTGAGACTTATTTCATTGTTAAGCTGAGCTAAAGGTGTTGCCATGTGGTCCAGCCAGACCTGACTCTTCCTGTACCAGTTTTCTCTAGTTTCCCAAGTTTCCATCTTTTGAAGGTGTAGGAAACTGTACTCACCGCTCTCTGGCTTAATCTGTAATTTGTCTAAAAAAAAACCCAAAAACTAATACTTTTATTAGTTACAAAGTTTTCAGTGTTTCTGTGTGTGTTTCTAGTTATTATGATGAAAGTGTGAATGTGCTGTGTGTAAGTGTGTAAATGCTGCAGTAGAGAGTGCAGTAACATTATCTGTTTAGCACTGCTTTACCACAGACAAAGGCTTTGTAAAATGAAAAATGTTCAAAGACAGTTTCTGAAATCCATTTCCAAAGCTCATTTTCATTGCTATAATCAACTGTAAACCACTGAATTGTTTGCAACAATATACTAAAATTCATAGGCGTAGGAACCGGGGGGGATGGGTGGGACATGTCCCACCCAATATTAGAAATAGGTGGATTTGTCCCCCCCCAAAAATGAAATCAGTTCACTCACATCAGCCGTAATATTAATGAGGAGACAGACCGGACCAATCGGAGGAGGAGAGTCAGTTTGCTGTTGGGGAAGCCCCGCCCCCTCGCTGTGAGATTTAGCAGCGGGATCGGGCTGCAGCAGCTTCAGCTGATTTTAAAACAGATCCGGATATACTGAGATTTTTCTAACAGAAAGGTAACGATAGGCTAACCACGTAAACTGTGATGATATGTTTCTGATAACTGGTTAAAAATACACATCTCTGAATCAAAACACACAGTTTAAACCCACTGTGATTAATAAACTGCAGCTGTGTTAGTGAGTTAGCTTATCTTAAATTAATTAGATAGGGAGTCAGGGTTAAAGAAAAAAATATATATATGTAATGTTCAACTTGACCTGTATCTGATCAGCTAATCACTATTTCATTTTCAAACTGTTTATTAATTTAGGATTGCAGGACTTAGTGTGAGCTATAATGAACGAAAATGAATTTAACTAACTAGTTAACTAGAAGCTACATGGATAGCCAGGATTTAGTACAGTACTTTATGTTTGTAGTTTAAAGCAGTTTCTTTACCCTGATCACTGCCCCAAAATTGTGTTTTCCACCTGATCCACCTGATCAGCTAATAAACAGTCCTTTACTGATTTTACCTATTAAAATCCTTTAGCCCCCTATGGAGCCTAAATTAATCATGTAAATCCAGCAGTGTATTAGACACATCATACCACCACTTTATTAAATGCCTTTAAAGCAGAGGAAGCTCAAGAACATGCAGAACAGTGTTAATATGCAGTAGAATATGTAAGAACAGGGTTGAGAAATACTGCTGTAACGTGACTTCTGTTCATTTGTAGTTCACAGTAAGACCACATGTCCTGATGTTTATAAAAATCTCTATGCAACGTAAAGTTACATTCTTTTACATAAAAGGACACCATCTTAAGAAGAGCTCTCAGTAGAAAAAAAATAAAAGCGCAGGAGAAAATGTAAATATATGACAGAATTGACATGCCAATACATAATAATAATAATAATAATAACCAAATCTGTTATTATTTTAAATATTAGGTGATAACTGATCATTTTTGTTATATGTATATAATTCAGACATTGCATGCATATTTTTTTCTAACAACAGTAACTGTAACGTGGAGTAACCTGTTTAGGTTGTAAAATCACCTTGTAATAATAATTTACTTTTAATTTAAAGTAATTTCCACAAATGTTGTTCTAGGAAACTATAGGGTGGGCTTGGGTTCATATTGGCAAATGTGTCCCGCCCAATATCAAGCCCGCTCCTACGCCCTTGCTAAAATTACTTTTCATCAGTTTCTAGTTCATCAAAAGGCTCTGGCAAGAATTTGTACAGTGTTTTTTGTACCATTTTCCAGTTATTGACTGGACTTGAAGAGTTTAAGTGTTCAAAAAAAATATATATATATGCCATTGCCCCAAGGCTACATTCACATTGCAAGCCTCATTAATGAATTCAGATTTTTTACTCAGATTTGATTTGAACATCTTGCCTATTCACATTCATAATGATTGTATAGTACGTTGTCTATAAGGCATGAATCAATTACGCATCAGATCTTGGACAACATATGGAAGTGACTCAAATCAGATTTGAAAAAACTAGTCAACTGACAGTCAAATAAACTTTTTTTATTAAACAGCATTTTTTATTTTAAAGAGTGTATGTGAAACACTTACTTAGCACATACTGGAGCTGTTTGACTGCAAATTTCTCAGACACTTGAGCAATTGAAATTGCAAGAATTGCTGTTATTAATTGGTACCGTGTGAAAATATATGTTCAGTGCAGCAGATGCCTCCATATATTGTGTGGTGCCTTTCTTAATGAGTTAAATATGAGAAAATTAAATACAAACTTTTTGACATACAGATAAAGATACTTATTGCAGCAATTTATTAAAACTGTGATTTGCCCACACCAACATATGCTACTAAATTCCACAAGTATTGGTTCAAACCTGGCTAACAAAGAGACAAAAAGAGGATTTTTCCTTCTATTATGCAGAGGTGGGCCGTGACCTTTCGAATGTTGACACTCCTACTGGCAGCATTGGCGATATATGAAGTAGAAAAAGCCTGTTACTGTGTTTTTCCCTGTAAGCTTGTTATCTTTATTTTATAACAAGCACTTTTCAAAGAGTGACTGATCTCTTTCAAAGAAGTCTCTCAGTAACATATTTTTAGACCCTACCACAAATTCATGCCTGGCTTTAAAAATGCAAAAATGGAAAACAAAATTATTAAATGCACAACTTTGTCAAGGCACAACCTCTCATGTTTTGTTAGATTTTTTACTTTAATGGTCAAACATGCACATTTCCTACAAACTGCTAGTTTTGTGGGTCAGGGACATCTGTATATTGCAGTGCTTGCTGCTAGGCTGACATTACTTTTTAACACGTACAGAACCAGCAGAAAAAAAATGAGCAACACAAGCAGATAATGTACTGCAATAATAAAGAACTAATTAAATAAATACAGATAAATATTATATACACTTTACATTTTAGACACCAGTTTTAGAATAATTTTGCATTAATTAAATCAAACTGAAATAACAGAAGTGTTTTAGTCTGAGCACTGAGCTCAGTGTACACTGAAAAATAATAATAATAATAATAATAAAGGCTTAATTTTAATCGCTGAATAATACTAGTAGCCTCTTACTGCAAGCCCCCTTGTAGCCATTCTACAGACAGAAAGAAACTGACTAGTTGAATTTCTTATTTTTTACTAGTTTAAACAGATCTTGGTTTAAACACATCTCCAGAGGCTGGAGTTTGGGTGTGTGCATTTTAATGCTGCACAGAGTAAAATAGATCAGTGTAGTCATTTCTGTTGGCTTCCATGTTTTTAATTCATAATAATAAAGAATAAAATATGTACAAGACTTATACATTGTATAAGCCTAGTAAGAATTAGTAAGCACTTTATTATTGTTCTTTTTCAGTATGTTATATTCCTTTTAATAGTGTTAAAAAACAATAACGACAACTCTGCTACAAAACAAAATCTGTTAAATCAGTCAGATCAGTCTGTCATAGGGCTGCAAAATTTGGAAAAAAAATGACACTGCAATATTTAGTTATTAATTAGAAAAAATAATTCGATTTCTCCAGACGTCAATGATTCAACATATCACAATGCATTAAAAATAATGCATTATGTGTATCAAAGATTTGAGTATTCAAAATAATCTGCCTTTTAAATTTGAATGATGGTGGAGCAATGGAGGCTTCAGAAGGGGAAACTCAGAGCTCAGTAGCTCATTTTTAAAACCAAAAAAAAAAAAAAAAAACGAAGGAGTGAAAAACGAAGTTTCTGACTGAGCGCACTCTCTCTCACTGAACATAACCTGGAATCGGATCCAGGAGATCGCATCACACCCGCCCAGTTTAAAATAATTCTTCCGCATGCTCGGTGCAATTAGCCATTCTCTGTTTTTTCCATCTTTTTTTTTTTGTTGAATTTTTGTCTTTACACATGAAATCAACTTTAAGCCCTAATTTTGCGATTCTTTTCCCTTTTGCAATTCTGTTCTCTAAATTGCAAAAATCTTAGGGCTCTACCTTGCAGGTTCTGCAATATAAGTATTCCATTTGTGCCTATTGCGATAGTGATGCTTAAGCAATATACTGTGCAGCCCTAGTCTGGCTCAATGTTCTTGACAGGGAAAAGAAGATTACATCTCAGATACGCCTGCCAGTCATGCGCCTGTGAAAAGAGGTTCCAGGGTTAACTGCCTTAGTTTAATAAAATGTCAAATCGACTTAGCCTGTTATGATTGGTTCAGTGGTTTGATTGGATGGGACCAGGGTTAGAAAATAAATAATGTATTAGCTTTTTACGTGAGTTGAAATCAGTAAAACGCCACAACAGAATCATTTCAGTAATCAGCTCTCTGGCTAAACTACTACGCATTAGACAGATGGTGATTGAAATGGTAAAGGAGTTCAGCTTAACAACTGCCAATTGGCTGTCGCACCACGGACAGAGTGTAACTTGCAGGAGGAGCTGTATTGTGGTAAGCAGGTATTAACATAGAAATGTATCCTTTTGAAATTGTCAAATGTGGATTATCACCATTTCCGGCAGGATATTTTAGTACGTTCTTGGACCGAGCCATCCAAACCCATTATGAACGCTCACAATGAATTTGAGCTGAAGCCAGTTTACAAATACAGACAGGCAGCACAGTGGGAGAGAAATTAACGCCAGTGACCAGACTGAGGGGAAAAAGCTGTCACAATCAGTGGTGTCCTCTAAAACAGGCTAGTCTGTGGGTGTTTTTGCAGAAAGGGAAAGTTTTAATCTCAGGCCCTCTAGTTTTTGCTTTTCTTTTTTTATTTTTTATATTGTGAGGTGGAATGACAATTATAATGATGATGATGCTGATGATGAGGACGGCTATAAAGTTAATGATAATTATAACTGCAATGGTGGTGGTGATGATAATAACAATCATCATGTGCTCTGCTGCAGGGGTATGAGTCCTGCAGAGGCTGAGGTGAACTTTCTGGAGAATGCGAAGAAACTTTCTATGTACGGGGTCGATCTCCATCATGCCAAGGTACACTTGAACAACTTTAAATGTTACATTACACTCTAATTCTGTTCTATAAATACATTGTTTAAAAATGTCTGTTCTAAATATTTCTTATATACTGTGTATAATATTTGATATATGATATATGAAATGAGAAGTAAAACATTGAGAGTAAATTTAGTGTATTTAAATGTAATTTAATTTGTTCAAAAATAACCTATTAATGCATTATCTTAAAAATGTTTAAAAAGTTTGGAATATGGAGACATAAATTGTCAGTGCGCCTTTTAACACAGTGTGTCTTATGTATGAATTTAACCAATCAGGTTGTAAGGGGCTGGAGTAGCACTAGCATTACCCGCTAAGCGCTAGATCTTTAGCTGTTCAGAGTTGAGTATTATCGGCTTGTAGACTGCTGCTAACATTGCTGCTAGCATTGCTGGAGGAGCATTAGCATTAACTGCTAATCACGATAAGCTCTAGTTAGCTCTTTCTCTGTTCAAAGGCTAGTATTGTCATACTGTATTCTGTGTGATTACCGTGTTGAAACAAACTACGTGGGAAGAACCGCTAGCTAATATCACCCTGGCTTACCAGAGCACTCAGGGTTCCTCAGTGTAGCGCTATCGGGCGGCATTAGCCACTAAACACGAGCAGTTAGCTGCTAATGCTAATGCTCCAGGCCTTAGTGCTGGAGAAATTCGGGAATCTAAGCTTACTGTAAATAAATAAAAGCACTTTACTCACACAAATAAAGAGTTTTTAGGAGAGAAATCTGTGTAGATTAACATCCAGCGCTCGTTTGACTTTAAAATAAGTCTTTTTTTTTTTTTTTTTTAAGACTACATTTTTTTTTACTTAGCTTAGCTTTACTAGCTTTTTAACGTAGTTAGCTACCTCCACCCAAAGGTGAGACCTGCTAAATTAATAGGACAACATAGCAACACCCTGGTTCCTTAATAGTGTCGCTTAAAATGCACATTATAATTCAGTGCGACATGTGCATAATAGCAGACCTGAAAATAGACATTTATTGATAGTGTGCCTTATAATCCGGTGTGCCTTATATTGTGAAAAATGTGGTACATATGGAATGGGTTCCAGTTCGAGACAATGCAAGGCAAGGTCTGGAGCATCACAATCTTAATGCATTAATGGCATTCACCTGAGATTTAAAAAAAAACAAACAACAAAAACAAAAAAAAACATTTTTAGTGTTCTTTTCTGTTCCAGTTTTTTTTTCCCAAGCTTACCCCTTGTTCTGTGTTTGGATGTGTGTGTGTGTGTGTGTGTGTGTGTACAGGACTCAGAGGGCATTGACATCATGCTGGGTGTATGTGCCAGCGGCCTTTTGATCTACAGAGACCGCTTGCGCATAAACCGCTTTGCCTGGCCCAAGATCCTGAAAATCTCCTACAAGAGAAGCAACTTTTACATCAAAATCCGCCCTGGAGAGGTAGAGAAAAAGGTCTTTTGAATTTTTCAAGGTTTCCTTCTTAGACACTGTTCACACACACGCATGTTTATTGGATTCACAAGTCCTTACAGATACTGATAATGGGATTAAACTTGGATTTTAGATATAGCCCTTTTAATATGTACATGTTGATACATAGATAAGGGAATGACCTCATTGTTCATTTTGTTTTTTAGCAGCTTAAGAGTTTTAATCTTCTTATATCGATGGGTAAAGGAGACAAATTGGCCTTAAATCTTGATTTAGAGTTATGTAGCATTTCATCCTCTACATTCAGAAGAGCTGGAGGAGATAAGTTAGGCACATTACTTTAATTAGGCAGCTTTCCAAATACTGACATTCACATTTAAACTGTATTTATTATGTTTGGGTTTCTGCTGTTTGATGCTTGTTTGCATAATGCAGACAGAAATAGGTTTCCTAACTTATCATGAGGCTAAGCTAGGATGAGAAACAAACAGCTGATATTTTTACTGCTGAGATTACACAATGAGAAAAATGATATAAATATTATTATATTAAATTATATATTTTGTATGTGTCTCAACTTATCTGACTTTCACAAGCAATATTATTTTTATTACAAAGATAAAGAATGTTTTACAGCGCTGGCTTTTCAAATCAGAGCATCTTAAAATAGCAAAGACTTGAGATCCACTGATCATGTCAAAGATACTTCACCGTCTTTTGATCCTGTGTCTCAGCAGTGCACAGTCACAAAGTACAAAGCAAAATATCTTCAGAGAAACTGAGCCAGGGAGGGTAGGAAGGACAGGAGGGGTAGTAAAGGAAGGAGCTCTAGAGGTGGTTATCTGTGTTGGAAGTCTGAAGCCCGCTCAATTTGCTGGTCCGGCTTTTCTTCTCTTAATGTGATTATCTCCAGAAGCACATGCAGCGTGCCTGCTCCTTTCAGCTCTGCTCTGAATAAGTTAAGACTCCCAATACAGAAACCAAAGCCATTGTGCTGCTTCCTTTTAAGATGTCATATTAACTTACATCTTCATATAGCCACCACAAAGAAGGGACATGTTCGTAACTGAAATGCAGATTAATGTATTGTGAAAGGATGTAAACAATGTAAAGTGACTAGCATTCTTTACATATAAATATTAGGGCTGCACGATATATGATTTAAGCATCGTCATTGCGATGTGCGCATGCGCAATAGTCACATCGCAGGATGTTCAATATGACTTTAGGCAATTAAATCAAACAGGTCATGGTGCAATGTTTAGCTGCTTCACACAAGAAATCGATACACAGCGTTGTAATTTTCTGAG
Source organism: Astyanax mexicanus (assembly GCF_023375975.1). Taxonomy (NCBI): domain Eukaryota; kingdom Metazoa; phylum Chordata; class Actinopteri; order Characiformes; family Acestrorhamphidae; genus Astyanax; species Astyanax mexicanus. The sequence goes on along the minus strand of NC_064420.1, from coordinate 28,715,695 downwards.
TGAACAGCGCTGTCTCTGTGTCTGTGTGAGTAACAGGCTGCTGCTGCCTGAGAACCACAAGGGGGAGGGCGGCCATAAACACGAGGTAACCTCATGGCCTCCACATGGCTGGGCGAGTGATTGTTAACGCAGAGGCTGACAGCCTGTGGAAAGCTGTGCACCTCCGTCTTGCACAGTTTTGCTCAGATATTTTCAGTTAACCGAAATCACACTTTTAATCTCAGAAAATCACTCTTATTTACCTTTTAACAGCCAATTTAAATGTCCAATTAAAGGGCTGATTACTGCAATATACAGGGGTTGGACAATGAAACTGAAACATCTGTGATTTTAGTATGGGAGGTTGGGAGGCCAATCTTCATTAATTGCACATTGCACCAGTAAGATCAGAGTGTGAAGGTTTAATTAGCAGGTTAAGAGCACAGTTTTACTCAAAATATTGCAATGTACACAACATTATGGGTGACATACCAGAGTTCAAAAGAGGACAAATTGTTGGTGCACGTCTTGCTGGCGCATCTGTGACCAAGACAGCAAGTCTTTATGATTCATCAAGAGCCACGGTATCCAGGGTAATGTCAGCATACCACCAAGAAGGATGAACCACATCCAACAGGATTAACTGTGGATGCAAGAGGAAGCTGTCTGAAAGGGATGTTCGGGTGCTAACCCGGATTGTAACCAAAAATCCTAAAACCACGGCTGCCCAAATCACGGCATAATTAAATGTGCACCTCAACTCTCCTGTTTCCACCAGAACTGTCCGTCGGGACAATAAATTATTGTGGCCTAAAACCAGGTGTTTCAGTTTCATTGTCCAACCCCTGTATATCGTCAAAATATCATTTTTTCCAATATCGTGCATCCCTAATACATATACATTTTTAAGTATTATTCCACACGGCCCTCTAATGGGGAATATACACTCATTGACAAAAGCAATAATGCAGCAAGAAGGAGGTGTTGGAATCAATTTAAAGTGTATATCTGTGAATGTAATTATGGTATGTAAAAGGGATTACAATATTAAAGCGAAAGTATAGGTTTATTAGGGAAAATAAAAATGTAGGCTCTAGTACCCTGTTGAGTTGCCTCTTGTCTGGATACAAGATGAGATATGGTTGTGCTTCAAGGCGTACAGGTACCCCATGGCACCCTGCGGCACATTTGCCTACAGATGTTGTTGCTGGGCCTGTAGATCTAGATCTGCTCTACACTCATAGGTTGCCAAAGCTTGTGTTCCAGCCAGTGTTGTGTCTGGAAGAGACATTCCTGGGAAACCCTTCTTGTGTAGACGGGCATCGTCCTATTGAAAGATACTAGTTGGAATCCTGGTTATGAGTGATGTGGAACACATGTACTAGGAGGTTGACCACTTTAAAGCCTTTAAGAGCCCTTTTACAAGGCAGCAGGGGAAGCATTATTTTTTGTCAGTGAGTGTGTTGTTATGGTAGATTTTATTTTAACAGGAAAATGTACAACATTCTAGACAAGCCAATTTGAAGTTTTAAAAAATACAAATTCTATTAATAACTATTCAAAAATAATAGTAAAACAAATGTTTTTTTAAAACACACAAACATGTACATGATATACTGTATTTTTCGCACTATAAGACATCTAAAATCCTTTCATTTTCCCAAAAATTGTAAGTGCACCTTTTAACCCAGTGCATCTTATGTATGAATTTTACCAGTCAGGCTGTAAGGAGCAGTAAAGCCACTTCTCTAAAGTACAGTGTTATACAGGACTTTCAGTTTAGTTCTCCAGCACTAAGACTGGAGTAGCATTAGCATTACCTGCTAACTGCTGTTTCTGCATTTGGAGGGGAGTATTATCAACCTGTAGCCTGCTACTAACCCTGACTAGCACTGCTGGAGTAGCATTAGCATTACCTGCTAACCACGCTCCCTTTTTTCCCTTGTTCAGAGGGGAGTATTTTTGACCTGTAGCCTGCTCCTAACCCCAGCTAGAACTGCTGGAGCTATTAGCCGCTAATGCTAATGCTAGGCTTTAGTCTGGGGAAATTATGGAATCTAAGTTTACTGTAAATAAATAGAAGTGCTTTACTCACCCAAATAAACAGTTCTCAGGAGAAAAATCTGTGTAGATTGACATCCAACACTTGTTTGACTTTTAAAAGAAAGTTTTTTTTTTTATTACAGTTTTATTTACATATTCATATTAAAATCTGGTGCACCTTATGTATGAAAACAGACCAGAAAATAGACATTTGTTAATATTGTGCCTTACAGTATGGTGCTCCTTATAGTGCGAAAAATATGGTAAACATAAGAGCACGATTCTATGCATCTCTCAGCCCTAGTCTTAATCTGCTAAGGAAAAGTTTTAGGCACTTTTGCACATCCACATATCCTCAGTCTGCCGGTTAGTATTTCGGACATTCGCTCACGTCTGTCTGTAGGCTGTAGGTATCTTAATTTGAAAGCTCAGTGAAGCATGCCCTGTTTGCAAGTAGTCTTGAGTTGCACCTATTGCACCACCTCATCTGTAGTAACACGCTGCCCTTCTCCCTTCACTCCCCTTACACATACATGCACCCGTTTCCCTGCACTCCCAGTACGAACAGTTTGAGAGCACCATTGGCTTCAAGCTGCCCAACCATCGAGCCTCCAAGCGCTTGTGGAAGGTCTGCATTGAACACCACACGTTTTTCAGGTAGGCCCTTTACCACTGCACCTCCTTCATCACCTTGCACTAGTGCCTGATGTGCCCGATATACTTTGCATTGGTCACTGATACACCGGTCATTTTAAAAAGTGCTTTTTCAACAGTGTTGGACGTTCAATAATACTGTTACAAATCTGATCTCCGCATTCAACATTTTTCAAAAGTTTGTGTTATTTTCAGTTCTTATGGTTAATTTGCATGGCTATGTGTTCAGGTTTTACTAGTGCTGCTTATATTGTTACATTAAAAGTGATCAGCTGATTACTGTCTGATTTACAGTTTTTGTATACACTCTACACTATAGTCCAAAGGTTAGGAATCATGATTCAGATGGTTCTGTTCTGATCTTACTGTCCAAATTATGTTTTTTGTAGGAAGCTTGTCCCCTCTCCCCATATACTGATCCTTGTTTTGACAAAAAAAAAAGTTGATTCGGAAATTATACAGCTCTGGAAAAAATTAAGAGAACACTTTTAGTTTCTGATTTTGCTATTTATATGTATCTTTGTGTTAAATTAACATTGTTGTTTTATTCTATAAACTACGAACAACATTTCTCCCAAATTACAAATAAAAATATTATCATTTAGAGCATTTATTTGCAGAAAATGAGAAATGGCTAAAATAACAAAAAAAAAAAGATGCAGAACTTTCAGACCTCAAATAATGCAAAGGAAACAAGTTCATATTTATAAAGTTTTGAGAGTTTAGAAATCAATATTTGGTGGAATAACCCTGTGTTTATGCATCTTGACATTTTCTCCTCCACCATTCTTACAGACTGCTTTTGGATAACTTTATGCCACTCCTGGTGCAAAAATTCAAGCAGTTCAGCTTTGTTTGAGGGCTTGTGATCATCCATCTTCCTCTTAATTATATTCCAGAGGTTTTCAATTGGGTAAAATCAAAGAAACTCATCATTTTTAGGTGGTCTCTTATTTTTTTCAGAGCTGTATATAAATGTCTTTGTTGACTTTCTGAGTTGCTGTTGGTCGAGTTTTAATTACACAATGTTATAATAAATATATTATTGGAAACATCAGAAAACATTGAATTTGACTTTTCAACATATGTGTAGCCCCTAGAAGGTTAAAGTAGCATTATGTGAGATTTTATGTTTATGTTGATTTGTTGGCCAGCTGAGAAATGTAGCTCCACCATTTTGCAAGAACATATAGTACAATAGTACAGTATTATTACATAATTATACCCAAGTATGACTCAAGTTAGGCAAATTAGGTCTTAAGGTCTCCAAAGTTACATAGTGCAGTTAGCAGTATTCCAGCCTAGAGTTTCAGTAACCAGACAGACACCTTCTGCCTGTTACAGTAAATGGAGCATTAAAATGATTATGAAGCTTTTATTTTAGGTTACAGCTGCTACATAATATTCCCTTAGTAAGTTTAAGTGGCTGTATAACATGGTCTTATAAAACTGTCTGCCAAAATACATCAGACAATGGTAGAGCCTATATTAATTAAGTCTTAACTAATAATTATAACTGTGAAATATGAGCAAATACAAATTAGACAAGCCATTCTAAACGTTTAACGTATGCATCAGTGTTGTATCAATAGCAAGAATTAATTGTGCAACACTAATATTATAGCATATTGTTGAAGCTCTTCTCAGCACTATTCTTTCTTTTCTTGTCTTTTTTTTATTAGAGAAAGGAATAATTCAATCTGCAATGCTCTGACAGATATTTGTTTCTTTCCTCCCCTCATCGTTTTTCCTCATTTCGTAAACGCATTTCACACTATGAGGAGTCTGGTAAACACTGCAGAGGAATGAATGAGAACGATATTCACATTAAGAAATAATAATCAGCCTGAATGAACTGCGTGGAGTGTGGCTTTCTACCTCTTTTGGGATAATTGGAAGCTTTAACTGTGAGAAAAGACAAGAAAAGAAAGGGAGATGTTGCTTTGTTAAAATTGAAACTTGGTTTATTCTGATTTAATAGAGACTGTTTAAATGAATGGCCTTTTTCATAGGTTGGTCTCTCCTGAGCCTCCACCCAAAGGCTTTCTGGTGATTGGATCCAAGTTCCGCTACAGTGGGCGGACCCAGGCGCAGACACGCCAGGCTAGCGCTCTGATTGACAGGCCGGCCCCACAGTTTGAGCGCTCAATTAGCCGGAGGTACATGCTGTCCCGCAGTCTAGATGGAGGTATGTTCTGTGTGTTTCTTCTGAGAGCTGAGCAATACAAGCTGAATATATTGTAAATAATTATCGTACATAATATTCATGCAAATACAGAATACTGCAGCAACCTTATCTGGCAACACCTGAACAATCACCGGACACACAATAATAAGCACCTTGGATACCATAGCAGCTGCCTAGCAGTCACCTTGCCACACGTTAGCATCCATCTAACTTCTATTAGCAACCATCTAGCAACTATTAAACAACTGCTATGGAACCAATTCGCATTGCACAGCAACCACCTTGGACAACCACTTAGCAACACCATAGCAACCTCCTTGTAATCACTTACCTGCACCATAGCAGTCACTTAGTGACTCCATTAGAACTACCTGGGATCCCATACATACACTTTAGCAACTGCATATTAACAACCTGGAATGCCATAGCATCCATCTGGCAACACCAAAGCAAGTCCCCAGAATATCATAGCAACACCTAGCAATCACATTGCAATACAAAAGCAGCTCTCTTAAAACACTTAATTTGAGCAATCACTATGGGTTTTCATTTAGGAAATGTTATTTTCTAGTTATGATTATTATTGTTATATACTGCTACTGCTAAGTCTGGTAATTTGAACCCAGAATAAAGCAAAAAGGTTTGTTCAAATTTGATGCACAAATCATTTATTCTTAAGACTGAATGTTTATATAAAGTATGAAGCATTGCATACATATTTTATTGAATTAAATTGAATATTGTCTCATTGTTCTGGTCAGATCCATATAATTTATACAGAATTGTACTGCACAAATTCAATACATGGAAGTTTGGAACAGATGCATTCACATAGAGTCTCACTGATAAAACATTACTAAAAAAAAGGCTTACCCATATAATAAGAGTTGCATGTGCATTTTCTTAATGTATTTTCTTAATATTATTTGACAATCAGCTTCTGCTCTGGGGGACACTATGGACAGACTGTCTCAGCACACACCCAGTGAACCTACACCTAGCATGGAGTACATGGAGGCCAGTCATGAGCAGTACTTTGACCAGGAGCAGGATCAGCCTGAAGATAGAGACTCTGAAAGCGAAGCTACTCCATCAAAAACTATGGAGCTGAAGGTATGACTTTTAATATTTTTTATACAACAATGCCAATATAGATCAAAAGTACAATCCAAATGTTTGAGAAACATGAATTGAATTCTGAGACTTTATTTTGAAAATGTATTTTTTATTTATGTGTAAATGATACATCCCAGATTGTCAGTGTGATCTTAGACTCTACATTCTATGTAAATGTCAAATGGCAGGATATAATCAATATTTAATATTATATTACGTTTTTTAAAGCAGTCTCGAGGCAAATTTATGCTTTTGTATTGAATCTAAACTGTAGCCTACGCACAGCCACAGACCCTAAGCTGTAGCCTTTGCCAAAGCTGCAGACTGCAGCAACTGCAATTGGTCTGCTGAACATCATATTCCCACCTTTGCATTTCTAGGATGCTGACAGCCAGGTTAAAACTCCAAAACGTACAGACACAGCAGCTGGCCTTTGCCATTTCTTTTGCAGGTTTGCCACAACAGTCGCCCTTGTCAGGCTTGCTTTGTTGACTATTTTTGGATTACTGGATTACTCACTGATAGTTGTTGATAGTTGACAGTGTTGATAATAAATGCCTTGTTCGTTTAGGGGTGATCTGCTGATAGTAGGTCAATTTCTTAAGGGATGGAGGTCAGTTTTGCTTCTGCAGACACACCAACGCACAAGTATAAACGCTCAGAATGGCATAGGCACTTGCACAGGCTATACTTTAGGTTATCTGTTGACTCAACACAAAAGTATGAATCAGCCTTCAGATCTTGTTATGAAATAACATAATAGAAGACAAGTAAAATTAAGTAGCAGTATGTATTAAATACATAAAATGATCTTTACTGTAACTGAAAAGGTTATGAAAAGTATGACGTCCCAGCAATTCACAGCTTGTACTGGTATTTTAAGCAGAAGTTTATGAGAAGTTGGAGGAGTCCAACCACATTATGCTAACAGCTGACTAACACTCACCTCTGGCCTTCCCTTCTCCTCCAATTCAAAATATAATCCATCTCCTTTAAGTCCTCTTTTTAATGTCCCTGCTTCTCTCCCTCCACCACCCTGCTCTGCTCTTTTACCACTTTTTCCCCTGGCTCTTCTCTTTATCTTTTCCTTCTCTCCTCCCTTCCTCTCTCTCTCTCTCTCTCTCTCTCTCTCTCCTGGTGCTCTTGGGTTCAGATAGTAATATTTTTCTAGGTCTGCCTGTTTTCTTAATCTCTCTTCTTTCCTGAATATAACTTGCCTCTTTCTGACTTCTGCCTAATCTGTCAATGGACTTTCCTGCTTCTGCTCTGCCCTGTTGTGAATTTTTTCAATCTAATCCAGATTACCTTCTCTGCCAGCTTTTAATCCGTCCCCTGCTTTCTACTAATTGCTCTTTCCTTCATTCTCTTGCTTGCAGAGGGAGGAGCCAGGGTCTCCTCTAGACTCTAAGGCAGAGGTATTTTGTGGTGTCTGGCCCATGTCCGTCTATCTGAGTGTCTGTCTGTCTATTTGTCTACCTCTGTGTAGATCCCAGTAGCATGACTGTTAAGTCCATGATGATTAGCTATGAGATGAATCGTATTTTGTTACAGAGCTCACCCCGCCACAGAGCATGATTTTTCTGTGTACATGGCTTTCATGTCACACAAGCCAGTCTGTGTCTTCTTAAAGGAATCAGTCTCTTTTTTTTTTTTTTTTTTTTTTTTTTTTTAAGATGAAGATGTTACTGACATATTAATGGTCCATCCGCAAATGCATGTTGTTTTTGTTTCGAGGTTGTATTTGTAAAAGAGTTGTTTGAGTGTTAATTTTAGAGTTTTGCTACATAATATTGGCTTGAGGTGGATTGAGATTGATGTTGTTGTTGCGTAGGAACCGGGCAATTGTGCCTTATCATGTGCTGTGCCTGAACCTTTCACCTTTAACTCTTAAACAAGCAAAGACCCAAATATTAATGTATTGAAAAAAAATTAAAATAGTCAATTATTAAGATACAGGAACTTACAGAAGCAAGAAAGGTGAGTATATCTCAATAGAAGGCTAAAACAGCTAAAAAATGGCTACTAAAAACTTATTCTAACATATTCACTTTGTTTCTTTACTTTAAGTGAAAACTTTCCAACAGCTGCAGTCCTTTGAAGAGCTGCTTCTTCAGCAACAATTTTGTTTAAAGTTTGTTTCAGAAAGTTTTTGAGTAGTGGTTCGAAAGGTGTTTATTATTCGCTGAAGGAGCTCTGCTGAGCTATGATACCTGTGCTCAAAGACTAGATACAGCTCTCAGCAGTGGCTAAAAAAAAAAAACAAACAAAAAAAACTTTATTTCCAAACACAATGCGATACCCGCCTAGATAAACACAGATGTGAATCCAGACAAGACTAAATTTATCAGACGATCACTGAGCTCAATGAGAAACAGTAGGTAATTCAACCAGTATTTTGCTTGAAGGACTATGGAGAAAAATACAGACATGGTCAATTCAGATAAGGATAAAATCACAGAGTATCCCCTGTAAAAGAAAATAAATATCTCATCTGAATAAGCCTTTAGTTTCAAGGTCCTAAATTTAAAACAATCATTCAAAGTCAGGGAAACCAACACCAGAACGCCCTAACCCAGTCCAGAACATCCTCACCTACCTTGTGATTCTGTCATATGTTAGCCTAGGAACTAGCTTTAGTTAGGTATGCTGTCAGTAGCTCTAAATAAATGTTTAATGTTTGTTGAAATTATGATCACGTTTCCAACGCCGTAGCCTACTTTATTCTTCATTTGCTTTAAATATATATGATCATAAACTATTTGATATGAAGTGACAGAAAATTCTAACACAAAGACTAAAGAAACTAAAAGACTAAAAACACTGAACTTGGACTTGGACTGTGTGTCTCACCACTTCCTCTTCCTCCAGACTCTGGTCCTATAGTTTCCAAATGAAGTTTAAAATTGTGGATGAAATATAAAAATGTGGATCTCATTTTCCGGCAGGATTTAGCACACTGCCCACACTGCCAAAAGTAGCAATTGGTCTTCTGTTTAATTTTTTGAGAAATAAAGTAACTTTTCAATGATATTCAAATTGTTGAGATGCATTATGTATAGTTTAAAAATGAAATATGTTTTATAAATGGGCATTTCCTAGATGGTAGATTTGGAAGATTTGTGGGTGGTTCATTGATAGGTCAATTTTAAGTGATTTTAAAATGACTCGGACCTAAAATCACAGACTTTGCCCTTGTTTTAAGTTCTAACTTAAAAAGCTTAAAAAGCGCAGTCTACTACATCTGCATCACCTTGAAGCTCATTACTGCAGTGAACACTCTCAGTCTTGGTGTGCACTTTGTGGGTTTAATGGATGAGCAGAGCTGAAACAGATGGCACAGAAATAGCAGAGCTGTTTGAGCATATTGCCAAATTAGTTCATTTGAATACCATGTTGACTTAGATGGATCAAAGAGTGGCACACATATTGCTTCCTACTTTAGATTCCTTTGGTAGGTTTAACAAAATTAGGGGTGACATTGTTGCCACGTTATTTCATTCTTTCCTTATATGCATTTTTACTTTATATGTCTGTCTCTTTTTTATATGAATGCACCTCATTAAAAAAGGCTGAAGTCATTTGTGTCAGTGGCCTGGGTACATTTTTACACTATTATTTTGGAATTTTTTAAGTTTAAGTTTTTAATGGAGAGAGTATTAGTAATATTTTGGACGGGTGTATTTAGGACATTGACACAACCTTGTTCACTCTCTGCAGTTTCATGCCTGACTTTACTATGTGTCTGAGTGTGTGTGTGTGAGAGAGAGAGAGAGAGAGCGCGAGAGTGTATGTGTGTTATGAGACTTGAGCTCTTGTCTGTTTGGCTGCCTGCCTTGCCCTTTAAACTCAACCATGCTCTGCCTCCCTGTCTTCACTCCTGCCACTGTCTTCCCCCCTCCCCGCCTCTTCCTCGCTGTGCCTCGCCCTGCCTCGCCTTGCACCATATCTCACTCCCTCACCCCTCTCCCCAGTCGGACCAGGATTTGGCCCCACGCCCTAAACAGGAGGTACTACTTCTGGCACATCCACTGCCTGAGCTGTTTGTCTCTGATAGGATCCTCTCATTAGTTTCTTTCCTCATATTTGTCCGGTCATAAGTGGAGGTCATGGAAACTGGACAAAAAAAAAAAAACTGCACAAGCATGAACCATACGTTCATATGGGGTACTTTTTTTTTCTTTTTCTAATGGTGTCCAACCTCCCTTTGGTGGAAAGGCTTGTGAGCCGAATGTAGATTTACTTTACACAGATAAAGGAAAATTACTCTAGCATGATCTAACCTACTCTCTATATGTGCAAGTGATTTGCTAAAAATCCAGCTCTAGACCAGCTGGTTATCCAGAAAAAAAAAAACTATAATCCAGTGCACTATAAGGCGCACTGGATTATAAGATTATAAAATGCATCAATATGCATTGTGCGACACTAGTAAGGAACTGGGTTGTTGCAATGTTTTCCTTCTAATTCAGCAGATTTTGCTGCTGGGTGGCAAAACCTGTAAAGCTAAGCTAAGTAAAGAAAACTGTCATTCTTAAAAATATATATTTTCTTTTGAAGTCAAACGAGCGCTGAATGTTAATCTACACAGATTTCTCTCTGGAAAACAGTTTTTGGTGAGTATTTATAGTAAGCTTAGGTTTCCTCAATTTTTTTCACTAAGGCTGGTGTGGAGCAGCATTAGTATTAGCAGCTAACCGCTAGCGCTAGCCACGGTTAGCAGCTAATGCCGCCCGACAGCGCTATACTGAGAAACCCTGAGTGTTCTAGTAAGCTAGGGTGATACTAGCCGTGTTATCTTGTTTTAACACGGTAAACATGCAGGCTATGTCCGATATACTCACCTTAGAAGAGCGAAAGAGCGAAAAGCACTTGGCGTGATTAGCGGCTAATGCTAATACTGCTCCAGCTGGGCTAGCCAGGGTTACCAGCACTTCAGCAGAGTGTCTTTACTGCTCTTTACAACCTGACTGGTAAAATCATACATAAGGAGCACTGGATTATAAAGCGCACTGACTATTTTTGGGGGAAATGAAAGGATATTAAGTTTGCCTTATAGTGCAAAAAATATGGTAACTGCTAGTTGGATAGCTCATTAATTAGATCTTGACAAGTATATGTTTTTTATATTTTTTTTTCTTCCGGATGACCAGCTGGTTTTAAGCTGCATTTTTTTTAGCTGGTGAACAGAAACCCTGTAGCTCAAATTGGAATTTGACAGACTTTTCCAAAAGAATTAAAATTAAAATTTTCCAGAATTAAAAAATGCATTAGCTGAGGTAAAGGCATTCTAAGAGTGTTTTTTTTTTTTTTTTATAAAGGAACTTGGTAAGTTTATTTTTTAGTTTAGCTTGCAATATATCACCTCACAGTGTGTACAGGTATAGGTGTTTCCAGGCTGTCCCCTGACACAGGTAACACTTCATGATTCTTTACATACTGCATATCTTAGAAGTTTAGGCGTGTCAATGTATTAAAAATAGACATCAGGCAGCACATTCAATACAATTTCTTGTAAGAACTTTGTGATATTGTGTGCTGAGGCAAACACAGTACCCGTCAAAAGTTTGGATACACAATCTGATTAATATTTGTGCTTGTAGATTAATCTTAAAGACTTCAAGGCTATGAATGAACAAAAAAAAGTTTTTTTTTTTTTTAATAACCTGGGTGGTTTAGGAGGATTTGGAGCACAGTGTGAAGTAAAGGAGTGCACAAGAGTTCAGCACCTCTAGAACTTCTTTAAGGCAGTTGGAGAAAAAGTCCAGAGAATAATGCCAAGAGTGAACATCCAAAGCAAAAAGTGCTACTTTGAAGAATCTGTATAGTATAAGTATAAAACATATTTTGGCTTGTTTAACAAATATAACATATGTGTTCCTTCATTTTGATGTCTTCAGTATTAATCTACAATGTAGAAAATTGTAAAACTAAAGAAAAAACATTAAATAAGAAAGGGTGTGTCCATACTTTTGACTGATACTGTATACTCTAGATTTAAAGTATGTAGTCCAGTTCTGAAATCATATATTTTTCAAAAACATACGACTCTGAATGACTTCTATTTTTAGATCTTAACAAAAATAATTATTTAGAATTTAGAATACACTATTAAAACATTTATAGTAGAAGTAAAATGACAGTTGCTTTAAAAATGAGGCTTTTATTACTTGAATGTCTTTCTGCTGCTCCAATTAAATTATGTTATTTATGAAATAGGCCACACCCCAGTGCAGGTATTTCCACAGAAGCCTGTATTTAAAGAAAACCCATGTTAAATGAGTTTTTAACTCAGTCTGTGATGTGCCTGTTTAATCTATGATGGAAAGCCCTGCTGTAAATTCACTTTCTTGCCTGGGTTTGTTCTGCAGCAGTTCCTGGATAAGCCGGAGGATGTCCTGCAGAAGCATCAGGCCAGCATCAACGAGCTGAAGAGAGCACTGAGAGAACCCAACAGCAAACTGGTCCACAGAGAGAAACGCCTATCTGCAGCTTCTTCTGGTAGCACTCCAGAGAAAAAAGCTGTGAGTATAAGAGGCTTATGAAGAGCCTGCAATGTGTAGCGTGCTGATGTTTTGTAATATAGTTAGAAAGAATATGGATATTGCTCATCGTATCCGCTTTAGAGGCACTCAAAGTAGCCTTTGCTTTAGAACAGTTCTTTGAGCCACACTCTCACTGGGCAAATAGTTGATTGCGATCTTTATTTAATGACTTTCTGTGTTTGTTATTGTGTATTGTCTTGTCTTGTCTTGTCTTAAGAGGAGAGTGAACTTTTATGTCGTTGGCAATTGCCGACTTAGAATGTTTGAAACAGTAATAGAAGTATTCTTAAGCGGATTAAAAATGATTTGCGTTTTGTTTTCAAAAGGTTATTTTCATGATTACAAGAAACAGCTGAAACACAACTAGTGTTTTTTTGAAAGTACGTTTTACTTGGTAGTAGGAGTAAACCGTATTGTATTTTTACATTTTTCAAACAACAAAAAATATTTGTTTGAAATCAGTCTATTTTGTAATTGGTTTGTTATTTAGTTTGGCTTTTGTTTTGTGGTAGAGTTTTTTGTTAAATTACATTATTTTTGTGTTAAATTATTTATCTTGATTCATTTCCATTATTGTATACTATGGATGCACCAAAAGTTTTGGCCGAAACAAAATTAACCATTTGACTAAAGGACAAGTACTGAACATTTTTTAATTCACTTTAGCACTTTTTAAATATATTTTATGGCCTTTTTCTGATGCGTAGTGCTGCGTGTGGCTGCGGACAGAAAAGTAGCTAAACTAGCTAGCTAGTTAGTTAAATGGGGCAACAGATTGCAGAGGCTGCAGCATTTAAAGTGGAAGAGAAAAATGAAAGTTAATAAAAGCTAATTTCAGCTCCCCATCATAGAAGAATTAAAGAATGGACAATACTATTTAATAGCTGCACCACCTGCCCCCTTTCCGAAGACTAACAATGCTCAAGTTAACGATTTAACCAGCAGCTAGGTTACTGAACTTTAGCTGTCCACTGCAGTATATCTGTATTGGGTGCTTGAAGGGTTATCCCAATTGTTAAAAGAGAAATGGAATCAGGCCTGATTAGTCTGCCACTGAACAAATCCTTATACTAACGGAAAGACTGCAATATTACTTAAAATAAAGTAATTGTTCAGTATAAATTATTGAGTCTTTTCACAAAGTGTCATCTTTGGATGAATATTTTTGGTTGACAAATGTTCGGTGCATCCCTATTTCATTTTATTTACAAAATAGACAAAGGTTTACAGATTTTATTTTCTTCTGAATTTTTAATACGATTACGTTTATTCTGTTCCAATAGTATACATATAAATATAGAGTTTGCATTAAAACACTTGCAGTGATGATATTTTAGGGTCTTATCGCCCACCCATACTTGCTAGTGTTTTTGAACTCATCCCTATTTTTCTTTCCTTGATTGAAACTATACTTAGGGCTTGAATACTGTTACCTACCTGCATCAGACTCTTTAACATTTATACCTATTATAAAGCACATATTAGTTACAGTGATAGAGTGTAGAGGCGTCCCTCGCAAGCGATTGAAACTGTTCACTCTATATTGATACATAGGCCTCTGAGGAGCCCTTATTGATTGAGAAGCCAGACGGTTGTCAAAGAGAGCTGACCCTCAGTTCAAAAGAGGAAAAGAACAAGAGCCCTGCTAGAATAGATCCGTCACTCACTGCTTCTCAGCGTGAAGGAGAGGAAGTGATGAGAGGAAAAATCCATACGCCTCATGGTGGCGCGGTGGGAAGCTATGCCGTAACGAGGAAAGCCAAGAAGAACTCCATCCCGTCCCCGGAGAAACCTCAGAGGAGCATGGCTAAAGGTTCGGTATTGAGGAACCAACATAGCCAGGATTCTTATTCCTTTGGGGACGACGAAAATGGTAATGGACTCCCATATGAGAGACATGTGGAGAACAGAGTGGAGAACAGCATTCACACCAATGGTTATGATGAATACCCAGCAGAGAGACACTGGACCGACAGGAGGTACATGCGCACAGGCCGTGAAGAAGATGCTGTAAACTCTACTGTGGACTTTTGGAACTATGAAGAAAAGAGTTGGGGCGAAGCTTCGCCCAATGCAGCCGTAGACAAACATATGAGAGATCAGTATAATGGAAGCAGATGGCAGAAACATGCAAATGCTGAAGGTGGAAAAGACAAAACACAAAGAAGACAGGAGTCTGAAGATTCAACTGATTCTGTTAGAAGCATTACCTCTCAATCAGAGGGAAAACGAGCCGTCCCCTTGAAGCCAGAGAGGTCAAAGAAGTTGAAGGGAAACAAGGGAGTCAAGCCAAATGAAGACCAGCCTGAAAGCCTGAGCAGATCAGTTGACGAGACTGAGGCAACAAAGTCAAATGAGGAATCTTCTGGAAGTGAAAAGGTACTGGATATTTTCACACAGATGAGTAGACCTATAGGCACAGATAGCACTGCAGCATTTTCTAAAAGAGATCCGACTGCTGATGACCATAATAGGGAGGCCAGAGCCAGAGCACAAAACCGTCAGACACCTCGAGCAGACAGGCAGCAATTTCAGGATCCAGCAGACAGCGTTAATCAGAGACTTAGTGCCGGAGATGACCAGGTCTATTGTGGAGATTCTTCCCCGCTGTCTGATTTCCCACCAAACCTAATGTTTCCTGGCTTTGATCAAATGACCCCTTTGTGTCCTCTTGTAAAATCCCAGAGGACAAGAGAGACACGTAACAACAAACAGCCTGCCTCTATTGACTGCAGCCACAGCCTCAGCCTCAAGAGTTCCAGCTTAGAATCAACCAAGAGGAAACCAGTGGTAACAACTGCTTGGCATCCTGCTTATCACTCACTGGAACTATAGGCATCGCATGAATCTGCACATCCATGTCTTATAGTTTTTACTCCCTCCAACAACACACACACAAACTACCCGTAGAACATAAGCACCTGTATCTGAGGAGAGACGGGCGAAGTGCCCAGTTTGGCACGTCCATAATGTTATGTACTGTATGTATTGGCTGATAAACGTTAGAAGCGTTAGAAGGTAGCTGCTGGCTGATTGGATGAAGATACACTTCCTCCTTTCCCTTTCCCTCCTCTTCACAGCTCAACATCTGCTTGCACATTTGAGACAAACCATAGGATCCTCCATGTAATTTTCATTTGCTTAAGCTTCAAGCTCACGTTTTTCCTCGTAATTCCCACTGTGCCTGTGGCCTCTCCTTCCAACAGCCTTTCTCTGGTCCCGTCTTTTCTTACTGTCGGTCAGAAAGGGAACGGCTGTTGACAGGACTCACAGGCACCTAGCTATTAAGCAAAATACCAAAATGCCATTTTTGCAAATGTATGAGCTTTTGCAGGCAAGGCGTTCAAAAATGGCCGTGTAATTGCACACGAGCAGGGCACGGAGGTAATTGGTTAACTGATTGTTTAAGCTAAGCTATGGTCCGTGGATGGAATTATATACGCTGTCACTTGGTGGTAGATAAGTCTTTATTTTCAAGGGCAGGGAATATTGAGGTACTTATCTTTTTGGGCCAAAGCCAACCGAGGAGCTTCAACATGAACAGCTTAATCACAACCCTGTTAAATTCTGGTTAATTATATCATTTAATGTCAGCTGACCTGTGTTGACCTGGGCTGACTAAACACGCCTTTGATATTTAAGGCTTTAAAAAAATTTATAAATAAGAGACCACTTCAGTTTCTGAATCAGTTTCTCTGATTTTGCTATTTATAGGTATATGTTTAAGTAAAATGAACATTTTTGTTTTATTCTATAAACTACAGACAACATTTCTCCCAAATTACAAATAAAAATATTGTTTATATAATACTTAGAGCATTTATTTGCAGAAAATGAGAAATGGCTGAAATAAGAAAAATGATGCAGACCTCAAATAATGCAAAAAAAAAACAAGTTCATATTCATAAAGAGTTCAGAGTTTAAGAATTCAGAAATCAGTATTTGGTGCAACAATGCTCTCCTCCACCAGCCTTACACACTGCTTTTAAATAATTTTATGCAATACTGGTGCAAAAAATTAAGCAGTTCAGCTTGGTTAGATGGCTTGTGATTATCCATCTAACTATTGATTACATTCCAGAGGTTTTCAATTGGGTAAAATCAAAGAAACTCATCATTTTTAAGTGGTCTCTTATTTTTTTTTCAAAAGTTGTATTATCATTTGGTTCCTGAAGCTCCTAAGTTACTTTATTTTTTCAGTACACAGACGTATTACTTTGTAGTTCTAAAATTACAGAATGTAGTCCTGTATCTGTTTCTCTTCATACATAATTATTCTCCGTTCTTCAATGGCCATATCCCCAAAGGACCAACACAGAAGCATTCCTTACAGTGTATAGCCGGCTATAATTTTTTGGCAGTACTTCATTGGAAACCAAACACCCCAAATATACCCTCAACATTTTTGCCATTAACTTACAGTAAAGTTTTATTTATTTTGAAATTATATGTTATATTGAATTTTACATACATTACAGTTGTATCATATAGGAACTTTTTACTCTACAGTCTGATAAGAGCATAATAAAGTATGCAGAGAAACAGAAGAATTACATCCTGCAATTGAACTTCAAACTGTTCCTGTTGAGCTTAAACAAAATTAATAATGTATATAGAAACAAGGAGGTGGTCGTAATATTGTAATATATCTATGTATTGATCTGCCACGTCGATACAAAAATTGACAACAGATTCAAAGCCCTTGAAATGGCATTTATCATCACATCCTAATCTTTGAAGCTCGATGCTCGTAAGTCAGGTACTTGCACTGTTCTGTCTTAATTGATTTGTGGAGTTTCATGTTTGTCCAGATGGTGGGGTTTTGGGCATTTTGGTGTCCTGCTCTTTTGGTCTGAACATTCAGAGCTCTAACTCTGCATTACTCTTCCTATTATTTCATCTCACCAGGAGCCCCTCCCCACTCCAGCAATTCATGCGGAACCTCAGGAGGATGCCCAGGTGCCTCATTTTTCCACTCATCCATTCATCCATCCATTCAACCACTTCTGTCATCTTGCTAAACCATATGTTTAAAAACTTTTGGATATTTGGCATGAGCTTCGAGCTAAGGGCCCATATTTGCTTCCATACCACAGTAGCATGAAATCAATCGCATGGCCCCGCCCCCAACGTACCAACATGATCACATATGTAAATTGTCCCATTGTGTCTGATGATGCAATGAGACAGATGGTTTTGTCTCAGCACATGTAATGTCGTCCCATTGGGAACTGGGAAATGCCATTTAACACCTAACAAACAGTGTCTAAGGCTTGCCTCAAAAAAAACAACAACAACAAGCCAAGGCTTTTTAGCGTGTTTACCTCTTGAGAGTCATTCTTTTTTTTTTTTTTGCAAACAACTTTTGTCTTAATCCTCCCTCAGAGACATGTCCACGTTCTTAACAGAAAACCTTTTAGTTAATCCATCCCATCAGTTACTTAACCTTTACATTTAGACTTTAATATATGTTGTCACAACCTTAATATTTTTGCTTTGTGGAAACTTTCCCCATACCATCATCTTTTTGTAGTTGGTTCATGTTACTCTCATGTTGTGGTGTTTTCTACTGCATGGTACCAACACTACTTGATCTGATCCTATTCAGCAGTTTTGCTTTTTTGTTAGAGGATATCCACATATACTTAAGTCTTAAAAGGTCCTTAATTTGCCTAAAATGTTTTAAAATGCAGAAATTAGATTTTACTCTCCAAGCTAGGCTACTAAAGCAATGGATCCTATTTGGAGTGCAAGAAGACACCCATGTTTGTTCATTATAATGGTCTGTCAGAAAACCAATTAAAAGTCTGCAGATACATTAAATTTGGCAAATTTGGTATCAGGAAAACAGCACTTTTTGGTAGTTGGTTTGGCTTGTAATTTAAAACAAGCTTTGTAGGGACTAACGCGTAATGTGTAAACCTTGCAAATCACTGGATAGAGAGAATTATCACTCTAAGTGACGACGCAAAAAGAAGATACCAAGCACAATCAAGCCATTTGTACAAATCTCCAAGCTACATAACTGATCATATTTGTAGTTTGCAACATTTCCATTGTCTTTTGAAGAGGTGCAAACTGTGTCAGTGGAAAACAAACCCAGTGCCAGGTAGCAAAGAGTGAGTAAAGTCCAGTAGTGTTGATATCATGCAGAAAACAAGTGCCTTTCCTGTCCACATTTGTTGTTTCCTCAAACATAGTTTAGCTTCACTTTTCCTGCTCAAGCATGTACATTTTTCTTTCCTGAATTCTGACTTTCATTCCGTTATTCCTGTATAGAGGGAGCCATGGGAACGACGCCTAGGATCTGTGTCCGAGGACGACCCTGATCCAGAAACCCTCTATCTTAAAGAGACCCACCTCGGCATTGAGCGCAAATGCTCCAGCATCACCGTCAGCTCCACTTCCAGCCTGGAGGCTGAGGTAGACTTCACTGTCCTTATGGATCTTCAGACAGGGATGGAGGAGT
Organism: Astyanax mexicanus; assembly: GCF_023375975.1. Classification (NCBI taxonomy): domain Eukaryota; kingdom Metazoa; phylum Chordata; class Actinopteri; order Characiformes; family Acestrorhamphidae; genus Astyanax; species Astyanax mexicanus. The sequence goes on along the minus strand of NC_064420.1, from coordinate 28,696,704 downwards.
TCTCCAGAGGAATGTCTGAGCTTGGGGAGAAGGACTTCTCGTCTGAGCTTGGTCTTTCAGACCGAGACCGGCCGACCCATCCGGCCTTCATATTAGGAGCTGACCCCATCATCCTGCCAGAGGAGAAACACGCAGACATATGGAGAACTGTGGAGGAATCGAAACCTGTGGCACACGTGGTAGAGCAGAAGCCTGTGGAAGAACGTAAACCTGAGGTAGATAGTCCATCTTCTTCTTCTTCTTCAATGTGGGAACTGGGCCACCACCTTGGAGAGAGAGATGCACAACCATGCGTCTGCATTGATGTTTTTGATCATATCATTTTTTTTTCTTTTTCTTCTTTTCATTTTCTCTTGCGTCCTACAGGGCATCAAACAAAGCATGAATTTACATGGGATTTTCAGTTCATGATTGATGCTAATTCTGTTCCATATGGTGCCGCCTTCCATAGTCGATTGTCAGTCCGTTCAAGGTTTGGTTGCTTTAATTTAAAATTTTTGTTATGTTTCTCACAGCTTCATATTATTATTTTCTTTTAAACCATGCCTCTCTCATTTTATAATGTCAAGTTCTTTCAACTGACAGATGTTCAAACGCCCAAACATTGTATTACTAATCAAGATCTGACCTTTTTCATTTTCTCTTTCTTTTTTTAAGCCTTTTGTTCCAAAAAAAGCTCCCCGGTCAGTGAAAGCTGCTCAGGCTTTGAAAAAGGAGTCTGCAGAGCTGGCTAGTATGCAGGCAGTCAGACGAGAGGGCTCCGAGATAGCATCCTTCCAGCCTCACAGCAGTGACATCATCGCCTCGCAGGCTCTGAGGAAGACTGAAGTTAAGATCGAGACACAGCCGAATGGATCGGAGGTCACTACAACCATAATGGAGATTACAGACCAGGTAAAGGCAATTTCATCTATGGCACTATTCATATTATAGCTATTCATTACCTTTCGTTTATATGCAGGGCATTCATATGCTAATACAATGAAGCAGCATTATGTGAGAAATGTTTTTCTAGCTCTTGGGCTCCCACTATAGCTACAATGTCTAATTATAGCTTTGAGTGACGAGTTTCACATGCATTTCTGGACAAGCTGAGAAATAGAGAACTGTGCTAAAAAGTTAACTTTTTATGATCAGTCATGCAGAAACATGCTCTTTTTCTCTTTTATTCAGGATCATGGCATGCATGGTTTGCGGGAAGGTTCTTTTACAATGACGGAGAGGATCTCTCCTGTATGTATCCTGCAACATAATTCAAAGCAATTTTATTCAAAACTATGCATATGCACTATATTGTTTGTGAACAGTTCTGGCACCCTTGGTCAAGTAACATTTTTTTATGGAAAGTAGCAAACACAATCTATTCAACTAATTAAACATAAAGCACATTTTTCTTTTAACAAATCCTGATGTACAATTAGCCTGTGCTGAGGTGTAAATACAAAGGATCACATTTTTTAAACAAGGTCTTAGACCATAGAATAAAACAAGCCTGAGGCAAGTCACCAATTGTAATTAGTAGCTGTCAAGCTTTATAAATTATCTGACATTTCAAACCCTATACTAACAACCAGCAAACATAAACTCAGGTTATCCACTGTAATAATCTGAATGCTTGCAGTTTCTACAGTAGAGAATGTTACTTGTATGCTGGTAAGAAAGGCAAATCCAAACACCATATTACTGTTAATATTCTGAAGGAACCATCAGCAGAATGAAGAAAAACACTGCATTTGATAATAAGTGTGAAGGGTAGGGCAGACCTGTAATGCTGGGTTTTGGGTTTTGTCGGCAAGTGAAGCATTGGCAGCATAGCTCAGGGGGAGGGTAGAATGTATTCTACAGCATATCCTTGATGCAAATGGCAAATTATCTGAATTATCTATAGCAGGAATGGCTTCTATGGGATAATGATCAAACATACCTCAAAATCTGAAACTGAATACCTAAAGAGTCACGGACCGAAGTTTTTGGAATGACCCTCACAGTCTCTTTCCCTCATTATAGAAAGTTTATGGAAAGACCATGAAGAAGCATGAAGCATTGCATTCTAAAAAAAACCCAAGAATATCTGAAACACTAAGACTAAGAATGTCTGTATAGAAGCGTAGAAACACATTTCAGCTGCAAGACCTGAGAGCTTTAGCTGCTATTGATTTCTGCCTAAGGGTGTTTTACCCAACTCTGTCCCAGCTCTGTACAGGGTCCAAACTTTTGCACAAGCCACATCAATTATGTAGCTCTTTTTTTGTTATAAAATAATAACTGTACGTTAGGATATTTTAAACCCTTGCATGAGGATTTGTTTCAAACAATGTTACAAACTAATCATTACAAAATGTCAAACTAATATTACAAAATGTAATTTGACCAGTGTGCCCAAACTTTGCATACAACAAAACATGCTAAATCTATGAATAATCACATTTTTAAGAGCTGATTAAATTGGATAATTGATCTTTCATTTTTGGACAGGTCAGCTTTGGGTCTTTGGCAAGAGATGGATCTGGGTCTCCTTTAATGGTAACGGAGAGTGTGACATCAACCACAACAACACATGTAACCAAGGTAACAAGGACAATCAATGATGAGGCCTTTTATGTCAATAAATGACAAATATTATCCATGGACCTCTAGTAGTAATGAGTATGATTATTTTGACCAATTTATGATGTTCTACTTTAGACCGTGAAAGGAGGATACTCTGAGACAAGAATTGAAAAAAGGATTATTATTACAGGAGATGATGATGTTGACCAAGATCAGGTAAGTTCTTATTAAAGAAAAGTGCTAGCACTGTTGGCATCTTATTTTTTTAAGGCTAGCCATGTAGGAGATTGATGATAAATACATGATGATGATGTTATCCATTCAGTCGTATCCGACTCTTGGCGATTCTATGGGCTAGTTCTCTCCATGCTGTCCGATCTTGTATCTGTCATCTGACTTAACTTCAGTCCAGTATCAGCTTTGATGGTGTCAAGCCAACGTGTTCTCTGGCGGCCTGATCGTCTTTTGCCGCTGATCAGTCCGAGCATTAGATCTTTCTCTAATGAACTTGATCGTATAACGTGTCCAAAGTACATGAGTCTGAGCCTTGTGATCTTCCCTTCCAGCGAGATAAATACATAAACACTGAATAACTCAGGTTTTATCTACACATCTGCCTTAGTGATTACTTGCTTGAAAATTAAGAGACTTTTCTATAAAGACTCTGGTATCTGGAGTATAAATGTACTTTCACTATGGCTATGTTCACATTACCAGGCTGAAGTGACTCAAATGTGATTTCTTGCTCAATGTTTTTTCATGGGTGAGTAAATGTGCCAAATCTGATTTTTTTTTTTTAATCAGAATTAAGTCATTTCCATATGTGGTCCTAAATCAGATATGTATCCGTTCCATGGACATGCAACATGAATGTAAACGGTCATATGCTTTTATGTTGTGCTACGTGCTTCACTCTCATACCCACACATCTCTTGACGCAGCTATAGCTGTAAAAACAGCAAAAGCAAACCGCCTGGTCTTTTCTCCTCCTCGACCTGAGCATGTACTTCAGACCAGCTGTTTGCGGTTTCTCCACTGCAGCAAAAGATGCTCCACATATGAGCTGCTAACAAACGCATCCATTTCCCTTTATAAAGCTACGATTCGTCTCTCAAATATGAGTTTTTTTTTTGTTGTTGGTAAAGAAGGAGATGTTTATACACGTATCAGTGTGCGCATGTGAGTTGTTTCAGGGACAGATTCGCTCACATTACACACAGATACAGATCACTTACATTTGTGAATTTGAACCGACAAGATAGCCAAATCCAATCTGAGCAAAAAATCTGAATGGAGCAATGTGGCTTGTAATGTGAACGTAGCCTATGATCCAAGGAACACTTGTTGAATCTGATTTTTTGCTCATTGTAGCTCAGATCTGATTTTTTATAGGTGTATGAACAAGCCAAATCTGATTTGATTATTATTATTTTTTTTTTTATCAAATTTGAGCCTAAATCGATTATGTATCCAATCCATGGACATGCAACATGAATGTGAACAGAGTTAAAAATAACAGCTGGATTTTTCACCTGAGCAATAGCAGCTTGAAAAGAGGTGGTGGCTGGTTTATATGTTGAAGAAGTCAGGTGCTCGCACTGCTAATGACACAAGGAGTTCATTTAAACAGAATTGAGTAATTTGCTTTTGAATTAGGGACAAAACAGTTTGGCATCCATCACAATCAACTCAAACACAACTCAAACACATTCATATTGCATGATTTGAAAAGACCAGATTTGAAATGTCCATGCAGCGCTGAAAAGATATCAGACATGTCTTGCATTAAGGGACAAAATTAGATTTCAGTCAACATTTAATAAGCATGTTTTTTATTTTCTGAGGTAAGGTGGAAAAAGAATGCAGCTGTAAAAAGCCAAGTTTTATAAATCTGGCTCTTTGTCATGTTGAGTATACTACCGTAATATAAACATTCCAGTACTGTTTAAAAGTGTCATTCAGTGTTCATGTTTTAAAAGCCCTCATACAAGAAGACTTCTAAAGCAGGTGGCCTTGGAAAGTATCTGCCAAGACATGTTTTCTTTGTTCCTTGACTTGAGGGCTTGCTTTGTCACAGGCGCTCGCCATGGCAATAAAAGAAGCCAAGCAGCAGCATCCTGACATGTTGGTAACCAAGGCCGTCGTTGTCAGGGAAACAGAATCTTCCACACACGACCCACATGAGGAGTCCAAGGTATTTGTCATATTCAGTCCCAACGAGCATAATTAATCCTCTCACTGTGAAAATAAACACTTATGTTTTCACTGAAGCGCTTATCTGTCACAGTGCTCTTTTTAATTGGGGCAGAGGTAGTGGCATGATAGGGTCATAATGATATGTCAGCAGCGTTACAGTTTACTTCCTGAACTGTGTGTTTCGCAAGGAGGAAAATGCTGACAGGCACAGGCTGCATCACAAAACTACACAAATCTCACTGTGAATGTGCTGAAAGAAAGCAGGATATATAACTATTACTGTCTTGTGGCAGTGCCATGCCATACTGAGAATGTAAAAAGTAAACTTTTGTCTCTAAAAAATAATAAGCATTTAAAATGTTAGCTCAGTTAACACACCTGGTATGAGCTACTGATTTTTTTTATTATTATTATTTTTTTTTTACAAATGCATTATGGGCCGTTCCACCAAATGGGTGCCATTTCCGTCCCTAGGAAATTATACGTATAAATGTGCACACAAAATAACTTTAAAATACATTTTATTATTAAGAATGGAATAAGATATTTTTTTTGAAAGAATTTGTTTTTCTGTATTTGATCTTATTGTATCTATTAATGAAGAGATTAATCTCAACACTCATTCCTGTTACCTCAATTAATTCTTATTTGGTTATTTTTAGAATACAGATTTTGGGAAAATCACTACAATGTGCTCAATGTCCGCATGCTTTTAGCATAGCCGCCATTTAGCTATTTTTCATATTTTTGCTAATTCTATGCAAAAGCTCAATCCTGTTACTTAAAACATAAAAAGTAACAGGAGTAAGTTCCAGTAACATAAATGAGTACTCATTTCTGTTACTGGAATTCTGAAATTCACTGCTGTTATTGGCATTGTCCCCTGGTTTATTGATTTATTAATGTGAATATTAGTTTGTGCAAATCTTTTTTTCCCATTCTGTTTGGTTCATCATTTATCCATTTGTTTAATAAATTGCATGATAATAAATTTGATCAATTTCATGTTTGGGTCTTCTTGAAAAGATTAAAATGGCTTTGCATATTTTAGAAAAATACAGTGTACATGTATGTAGTAATTTTTTTGTCATAAATATAAATTATTTAAACATACAGTCAACCATTTCTCTAACATAAACTCTTTCTTGAGAGAAAAATCAAAGGAATTAGTGGACTTGCTTTTAGTCATGCTTTTTAAATGTCACATGAGTTTTGGTAACAGGACTGAGAGAAATGAAACCATCTTTGGATTAGAAACCTTGTAAAAAATGTATTGCTGCCTGAGTTTGACCAGTACATGTTTTGAATAGTTAAATATGTGTTATTACATTCATATTTGGAAAACCAGATGGCACAGATTATGTGGAATGGCCCTTATACAATTTTTATTTTTAAATAAAATATTAAATTAACATAAAAAGGTTTAAAATAACATTCATGTATTAGTATTCCCTGGAAGCTTACGAATACTGACAGTAGGTAGTCAGAAGAAAAAAACCTACACATAAAAAAAAAATATGATAAATATATTAAATGTGTACACCCTTGTTTACAGCCAGTTAGATTGTTGCTTGTATTAAGTTTATTACTACCTCTGCCATCATGTTTTACTCTGAACTGCCCTCTAGTGGATGTGTTGCTTAACAGCCACTTCAATGTAAAGAACTCACAGAATGAAATGAGCACTGATTATTACATTGTTTGAAATAGATATTACATAAATGTAAACAAAAGGAGTACATATTATCCTTTGGTCAATAGGTGCTGATTCCCTTACTACACAAAATACCTGTTTTTCAATATTATTTTTCACACATTATAGAATAGTTTATTGATTTCTTTGGAGATATATTTTCAGTATGCCTACATATTGTGAATAGAGCAAGTAACTAAACAACAAATTGTCTATTTTGTGATGAAACACAACCTTAAATACTGATTGCCCCTTATTTGCAGCAACATTTTGAATAAGGGAAAAAGTAAGAACATCATGGTTTACCTATCCAATCTAACTAATTTATTACTATAATATACACTCCCTAAATACTTTATTATACAGCTCTGAAAAAATTAAGAGACCACTTTAGTTTCTGAATCAGTTTCTCTGATTTTGCTATTTATAGCTATATGTTTAAGTAAAATGAACATTGTTGTTTTATTCTTTAAAATTTCTTCCAAATTCCAAATATAATTTTGCATTTATTTGAAGAAAATGAGAAATGACTGAAATAACAAAAAAAGATGCAGATCTTTCTGACCTCAAATAATGCAAAGAAAACAAGTTCATATTCATAAAGTTTTAAGAGTTCAGAAATTAATATTTGTAGGAATAACCCTGGTTTTCGTGCATCTTGGCATGTTTACCTCCGCCAGTCTAACACACTACTTTTGGATAACTTTATGCCACTCCTGGTGCTAAAATTCAAGCAGTTCAGATTGTCTTGTGACCATCCATCTATTTTTTTCAGAGCTGTGCTTCCTAAAAAGTTGATTGGCGAGTGTAGTAACTACATACTTCTTGCTATAAAGTATTGATGGTGATGCTTTGCTTACTTTTGCTCTTTTTCAGTCCTGATCTCCTAGTGTCTCAGGACCGCAGAAGTGTATAGGAGAAGTTCTGGATTGGAAACCACCAAGTATACCAGGACCTCAACAGATTGCTTACAGATACACACTCGCATACGTACATGCTCCTTCTGAACTTGGAACTTGTCATATATGCACCTCATTTTTGCTTTTTTATTTGCTGTGGTTGTGAAAAGTTGGAAGGGATCATTTTATCTAAACTTTATCTGGTTGTGGGTCTGTACCGTCTCTCCAGGGACAAAGACTTTTGGCAGACTGCTCTGCAGCACAACATCCACTGGTGTTCAGTTTGATGGAACACACACCGTTTCACCTTCATCGTCCAAGCGAACTTTTCTCTTCACTTCTCTATCGGCCCAAAGGTGGCTTCCAAAACTTCCACATAGATGATTCGTCTTGATGTAAGGGATCTAGGAACAAAGGAAGACTAAATATGTTTTTAAAGAACTTTCAAACAACAGAAAAAGTTACTCGTCTCTGCGCACATATGCCCATGCATATTCAGTCCGCTTCAGTTACACTGCGTCTGGATTTCCATCCCATTCACTTGCATGTGGCAAATCAGGGTTTTAGCCTAGGATAAAATGAAGATGATCAACAAACTAAACAAACACAGACAGAACCAAACCAACTACAGCAGGTCAGTGCACTCATCAAACAGGCACATATGGCGCAGACAGGGGACGGACAGATTGCTGGACACAAGGACACCAGTTTATGCCAACAAACGGAAAAAAGACGAAGCTTCTGAGAAGCAACAGATCTCAACAAGAACTATGAAGTGTAGAGAGGAGGAGAAATCAACAGGAAGCTGCTTTGAAACGTGGCGACTGCTTGACCTCCTCTGAAAAATCCTCTGCTTCTCTTTTCTCCACAATTTTAAGGTTATTTTTATTTAAACTGCTACATTGTACTTAATATACTGTTTTAAGACTTGGAACCCCCTCCTAGAATCCTCCTGTAAGAGGTCACTGTCACTGTTGTTACAAGAAAAACAACAACAGTTGCTGGTAATGAAGATCATTAAAGATATTGGACATTGGATGCCATATCTATCAAATTAGAGAGATTAGACTGAATCTGGTTCCAAATTTATATAAATGCTTGCAAAACAATGCCAGATTTTTTTTTATATAATTAATAGAAGGAAATGCTAGTAATGCATAATGTTCAAGTCTGCATATTTGTATCATATGCATGTGAAACTGTTCAGTCACTATTACACGCAGTTCCACTTTAGAGAAACAAAAGGAGGCGAACAACAAATATACTACACAACAATTGGCTTTCAAACACCCCAGAGACTCAAACTACACAAACTTGTGTATAGACATTTTTCTTTTTTTGTGTGTGACTCTTATTCTTGGTTTATTAGCAGAAGACGCGGGCTCTTTCCTGACCTCGGTGCACTATGTTAGTCCCACAAAGACAGTTAATGGATGCTGTATTACATGTGTAAGAGATCACTGCAGGTATTAGTGTGTTTCAGTCGGACCGATCCCGTACTCTGTGGTAGATGTCACGAGGCTTTGATTTCTATTTTCAGTGAAGTGTGTACAAACAGTGATTCTCTTTCCAAACTTCCCTCTGTGATACGAATGCTGGAACAGCATCAAGAATGACTGCAGGTGTATGTGTTGTAGTGTTTCATGAGGTACGTACGTGTGTGGGCTTTAATTGGTGTGTGTATTGCTATTCTTTAAAATGAGTGTTGGAGGATGTTGGTTCAAATGAAGAAAAGACGATTAGAATGCTGGAGATGTCTCGTTGTAGATGATGTTCTTATGGACCTTCAACAAAGGACTGCACTGTATGCTTTTTTTACTTTCCTAGATCAAAGATAGAGGTAGAAAAGTCTCAGACGTTTATGTTGTGCAATTACAGATTTGTTGAGGGGCGGTTCTCCAACCAGAATTCGTTCAGATTAAGCTCTTTTTAAATCCTGTAAAATTCCTGAAGAGTAAAATACTAGCTGTGTTCCAAAGCCTAGACTGTAGTGAGACCATTCTAGCATGACTCCTAGTGACATTCTAAAGGCTATAAGGCTATTTCTGCTTTATACAGCTCTGGAAGAAGTTAGGAGACCACTTTCAGTTTCTCTGATTTTGCTATTTATAGGTACATGTTTGAGTAAAATGATAGCTATTGTTTTATTCGATAAACTACTTATTTCTCACAAATTCCAAATAAAAAAAATGTCATTTAGAGCATTTATTTGCAATGAAATGGCTGAAATTACAAAAAAGATGCAGAGCTTTCAGATGTCAAATAATGCAAAGAAGACAAGGTCATATTCATACATTTTTTAAGAGTTCAGAAATCAATATTTGGTGGAATAACCCTGTTTTTAATCACAGTTTTCATGCATCTTGGCATGTTCTCCTCCACTATTCTCTAACACTGCTTTTGGATAACCTTAGGCCACTCCTGGTGCAAATTCAAGCAGTTCAGCTTGATTTGATGGCTTGTGATCATCCATCTTCTTCTTGTTTACATTCCAGAGGTTTTCAGTTTGGCAAAATCAAAGAAACTCGTAATTTTTTGGTGGCCTCTTATTTATTTTTCCAATTACTGTTTTTTCCCTCCCTTTTGTTGTGTTGCAAAATTGTGGGTAACTGAAGGCTGGAAAGAATACATCATCTCTGTCCTCAGAATTGCTCTAAACATCAGCTACATTTCTAGGCTGTATGAAAAATAGTCCTTCACGTTTGAACAGCCTTCTACGACATAGCGGATAAGAAATGCAGACTGCTGTGGCAGCAGTCTAGACTTTTGGGACGCAGCTAATAATTTTTTGTCATTTGCCTTCAGTTCATGGATAAAGTATGATTCTATGGGTCAATTTCTCAGACATGGATTAAGCCTGCCGCTGGTATTCCACTGTAAATAATCCTATTTAGCCTAGGCTTAGTCTTAATCTGTGAAAGTGGTCCTAATCGAAAAGCATGAATGTTGAACAAGCCTGAACACTTCCTAAATCTGTAGCCCTAATCCATATATATTCATTCATACAATTATTAAGATACTGCTAATCAGAAACCTGACATCTTTTACATTTTAAATATAACCTTGGATAGCCCTTGATCCAGTTTTAAAAAAGTAGTCTTTTATAAAACATTAGGCATGCAGGTTCCTGTACACTCGAAACTGTGATGTAAAATAAAACTAAATTCATCCAGTTCATTTAAATTTACAGTGCCATCTTGTCTGACATGAGGCTTCATGTGTAACTGGAGAACCGCCCCTTTGTGTTGCTGGTAACAGTAAAAAAAAAAAAAAAAAAGTGCCATGGAGAAGCTGCTATCTCAATTTCAAGTCAGCAATCACCTCCTTAACCCACTTTTGACTTTTTTTCTCTCATCTATAAAGCAAAATCTTTAATCTACACACACCCAACACACTCACACACAAACAAAACCCTGAACAGAAAGCAATGTGCTAATGTTAAGCAGTTTCCACCATTTTGCTCTCATCTCCTGTTCTGAGGAAGGGTGAAAGTGGGTTTTTCTGGGAAACGGCCAACTCATGCGAGCAGATGGTGCTTCCGCTGTAGTTCAGGGTTCAGGACTCCCTCTCCCTTTTCTCTTATTATTGAACATGTGCCACTGAAACATAATGATGTCGAAGGAAGGCGGAGGCTCTGTGATGAACAGAGTGCCATCTATGATCGGTTTCTCCTGCGTTTACATTTCTTTCACTCCTACTCTGTACTTCCTACTGCTTGGTTCTCTGTGTTTGCTGTACAGTGTTCTACATGAAATAAATCAAATCAGTCAATTAAAGCTGTGTTTTCGTCATCATCAATACTTTCATGCTCCTCCACGTGGCCTGGATGTCGGGAGTACGGTAATTTTACCTTGAATTCTGTTATTTTTAGGACATGCTGCCCTCATCTGGTCTCAGAAAGAATAGCAGTCAGTAAGTAGGTGCATACATACGTAAATAAATAAGGGTCCAGCTGTTAAAAAAAGAAGAGCAAGTGTTAGTGTAATAGTAATTTAAGGTAGCCTCAGGACTCCTGTAGAATATATGACAGGTAGAATATAATTGAACCCTAAAATGTTGACACACTGATTTAAAAACATGCACAATGTTGACAGTCAAGGTCTCCATTGTTACTATAAAACCCCACCTGTAGAAGACTTCCAGTTGGCATTTAACAAAAACACGCCATGCTGCCAGTGTTGTGCCAAATTGAGACTCCTCTTCTGCGATGTTCTGGTTTTGTTGTGAAGGAAAACTTAATATTAATGATTATTAGTGATTATTATAAACAGACACACCAAGAATTTTAAATCTATTCTGTTCTGTCCAATTTGTGTGACTCAAGCAGGGTTCATACCAGGGTTTCAACCAATACATTTTCATAATATTTTCAAGCTTTTGTGACCAATCTTTGAAAATATGAGTACAGACATGGCAAAAAAAACTAAAAATCATGTCAAACTTATAGTAGGCCTATATCTCACCTAAAAATAACAAAAACACTTTTACTAGCTGAATAACATTTTTGCGTATATTTCTGCCTTACATGTGTCTGAAGGAAGCCAGACAGCATTTACCCAAACATTCTTTTTTTTTTTTAAACCAAATCAGTCAATAAACAGATTTCTTTTTTCATTTTTTCAAATTTCCATGACTTTTCTAAAACTTTCTGGGTATTTTTATTTTTTCGAAAGGAATCCAGGCCTGGAAATGGCTATTTTCAAACTCCATGACTTTTCCAGGTTTTTCATGCCCGTACGAACCCTGTTCAAGACAGATTTAGCACAACACTGATGCTGGCTGATGACAACACTAAGCATATGCATACAGGTAAAACGATGATCATGTAATCTGGTCACATACATCACATGCTCCCAAATCATATTTGTATTTTATCTAGGACAAGAAAGATTTAATTTGACGTAACCTTGAAGTACCTGCATGAATTTCTACAACAACAAAAAAACTACTTCATTCATGTTCTTCCGTTTATTTAAAAGCAGTCAGACCAATCAAACACTGTTTTCCAAGCTACTACAGAGCCAATTCATGCTGAGGAGCGACTGACTGTAAAGGAATGTGTTGTTATGCAAGATACAGGAAATTTAACAACCACAGCCATTAGCTACACAAAGTACCTCCATGTGAAGTTTGTGCTGGTCTGTCTAAATCAAAATGCTGTTCTTTAAAAACACTGTTGGTAAGGGGTAGAGAGCAAATCAAATGAAGGGTGACTACTTCTTAAGGCTGTTTTTTTTTTTTTTGGTCCTGAGGATATTTTAAATAGGCCTACTGTTCAGAACTTCAATACTGAAATACTGACGCACGCACTAGCAAAGCGTGGCTCTGGATACTTTACCAACTAAGAAACAACAGGGGGTTCAAGACAGCTAGGGAGCATTTCTGTACTGATAAGGCCAGCAGCTATAGAGTCTTCTCTGTGGAACAGGAAATGAGGGACTTGTCCACATTGAGGGACTGTAAACACTGCACACTTGGGGAAACAATGCACTGAATAAACTTAGCAGGACAGTTTAGCACAGTCTAGAAAATATGGATATGTACCGAAAGCCAACTGGGACCTTATGCTTGAGGATGCTAAAAAAAACAGCACTGGCCAGAATCCCAAGCAGTGATGGAGCATAAAGTCCGGTCCTGTTGCATAACAAAACACTCGAACATCCACTGGATTTATGAAAAGGTAATATTTAGTGACGTCTGCTCCAGAAAGGGTGGTTGTAGAGGCAGAAAATCCAGAAAGCGTTCATTTTTTGCAGATAAGGATCCATATACTCTTAAAGACTTGTCCATGTCGTAGTCCTCAAGTAGTAAAAGTATATAATCCACATTCATTTGCCATGCTGGAGACATCCCACTGTTTGTTGTCCATATATATATTTATATATGAGACGAGAGCAGAAAGCTATACAGGACATTTAAAAACAACAAAAATCGACAAAAAAAAAAAAAAAAACGAACAATCCTCCCTTCCGATAACTCCATTGTCTTGATAGCAGCTTTGGTATCAGTATTCCAAATGTGGCTGACAAAATAGTTTTCCTATGAAAAGTCCACCGAAGGTTTGTAAAACCTGCTGGAAAAGTGAAAAAAGATGCGCATCCACTTGAAGGGGACATTAACAAATGTTCTCCATTGCTTGGTTTTCACTGTCTGTCATGATAAAGTCCTGGCTGTGCAGCAGAGTAGTTGCGTTATGAGAACTGAGAGGATTGAAATCTGTGCTGTTGCTACTGCTGCTCCCACCGCATGTGCCACTGCAACACACGGCATTTATGCAGAAAAGAAAAGAACAAAAACAGATCAAACGCACTGCAGCTTTAATCAGAAACATGTGAAGAACATTATATACTTAACCATGCCATTCATTACTTAAAATTAACATAAATACTAAAACTAAACCTTCATGCAATTGTTTCGAGCAGGTCCATGCAGGCCCTCTAGTGGTGTAAGTGCAATATAAAACTATATATTAAAGTGGTACCAAAAGGACTATATACAGCTCTGGAAAAAAATAAGAGACCACTTAAAAATATGAGTTTCTTTAATTTGACCAAATTGAAAACCTCTGGAATATAATCAAGAGGAAGATGGATGATCACAAGCCATCAAACCAAGCTGAACTGCTTAAATTTTTGCACCAGAAGTGGCATAAAGTTATCCAAAAGCAGAGTGTAAGACTGGTGGAGGAGAACATGCCAAGATGCATGATTTTGTTTTCAAGATGCATGTTTTCTTTGATTCATTTAAGGTCTGAAAGCTTTTGCATCTTTTTTGTTATTTTAGCCATTTCTCATTTTCTGCAAATAAATGCTCTAAATGACAATATTTTTAATTGGAATTTGAGAGAAATGTTGTCTGTAGTTTATAGAATAAAAAAAATCATTTTACTCAAACATATATCTATAAATAGCAAAATCAGAGAAACTATTCCAGAGCTGTATAATGTAGTCACATAATGAAGTAATAATCTTGGCAGATATGTGATATGAGAGTGACATGGTGATTCTCTTGTTGCTGTGGCAGATCAATGAGCACACATTTGTTTAATTGTTATTTTATTTTTTAATTGTTATTGTTTTTCATTAGTGCTGTGGGGTGAATCAATTTAATCTGATTAACTGAATGATTACCGTTTAAGAGAACTGTCAATAATTAGGATATTTTCATATAGGGATCTCAGTAGATTCTCAGGCTTGTGTTTCTGTAAAGAAATATGTAAACCACTCTTGAAGTGGCTGTGATTTTCATATTTTTTTATATTACTTTTTCTTAACTGAAATATTAGTAGGTTATTTTTGCACCTTAAAAACTAATGGAGTCAAAAGATGAAAAAAAAAAATCAAATTTGCTGTTTTATTGGTTTTGTAAAAGACTTTACGGAATACTGATTGCCCCATTGGGGTAGCCGTAGGACAGAAAAAGAGAAGAGAAGAAGAGTTTACAGTGGCTGCTAATTCCCCTCATTCCTTTGTCAGTGTGCATTTTATTTGATTAATTATAAATCATTAAGCGAATCCTGATAAGCTTGGTTACAGTTTTATACAATGCTTTAATTCCTTCGAAAATAAATAATAAGTTTTGCATATTTGATAGCTCTTAGTGGTGCCGTTCCTTTTTTTTTTGCACATTACACAAAAAAACGTGAGTAAAACTGTTTTAATAATTATGCCAGAACTAAACTCTAAATTGTAGAATTAAGAATCACTCAGATATTTGAAGAATATCGAGATGTACTTTTTACTCCTTTTTTACACATCACCCAGCCTTCATTTTTTTGCTTTTTTAAATTAAATGTTGTATACATTTGTTCTATATCTAGATGTTTCATAAACCCTCTTTGGAATCAGAGTTAAAAACATCAAGAGTAAGATGTTATTCTACAATTGAACATCATAAGTTAGAAGTATAGACACAGACCTGCTATCCTTGGGATGGTAATGAGTGTGCTGCTGCGCCCTTCCCCTCCCTCGCTGACTGCTTTGATCTGGATAATATATTCCTCATGCACAGGTAGAGCGAGCTCCAGGGAGGTCCTGTTAGTCTCCACCACGCTCTGACGGTTGTGTCTGCTCTGCTTGTAAATCACCTTCAAAAGAGGAGCTCAGATTAGTACATCGTCTATAACAATGCAAAACTTTACAATGCAGTTCTGAATCCACTAACTCCAAAATATCTTTTGGAATTAGATCTAGTGTGATCTTGCCTTCTCATAACAATACAATTACTTCCTGTGTTCCTTAGCAACAAGAAATCACTCCATGCATTCATGCATATCAGTGGGACAAATATATTCATACCTTGTAACCCATGACATCCGATTCATTCTCCAGAGCTTTGACTTGGTCCCATTTCAGAATGATCTTTGTGCTTGTGGCGTTCCATGTGACTTTCGTCGGCGCTCGGCTTGGTGCTAAAAAAAATCAATAATAAAAAGATTTAGAGAAAGCTTTAGTAGGACCCTCTGAAACCACTTAAAAATTATGAGACTTTGATTTTACCAAATTAAAAAAACTCTGGAATATAATCAAGAGAAAGATGGATGATCAAAAGCCATCAAAACTTGAATCTTTGCACCAGGAGTGAAATAAAGTTTTCCAAAAGCAGTGTGTAAGACTGGTGGAGGAGAACATGCCAAGATGCACGAAAACTGTGATTGAAAACCAGGGTTATTCCACCAAATATTGATTTCTGAACTCTTAAAACTATAAATATGAACCTGTTTTCTTTGCATTATTTGAGGTCTGAAAGCTCTGCATCTTTTTTTTCATTTCTCATTTTCTGCAAATAAATGCTCTAAATGACAATTTTTTTATTTAGAATTTTGGAAAAATGTTGTCTGTATTCTGTATAGAATAAATCAACAATGTTCATTTTACTCAAACATATACCTATGAATAGAAAAATCAGATAAACTCATTCAGAACTAAAGTGTTCTCTTTATTTCTTCCAGAGCTGAAGAAAATACACATCTAATAAAATACAGTCACGTTACAAAACGTTAGACTTTACACTCACTGTCCATCTTATCAGCTCAACTCAGCAAATAGGAGCACTGTGTGCTTCTATAACTACAATTTGCAGTCTTTCTGTTTCACTGCATATTTTATTAACCCCCTTTTAAGTTCTTTAATGGTCCGGACCCCACAGGACCACCACAGAGCAGCTAATATTTGGGTGGTGGTGGTGTGTTAGTGTGTGCTGTGCTGGTAGAGGTGGACTTTTAAACACTGTTCCCTTAAACAACTAACAGCTCCACAGTTTGTGCTGTTCATTCTCCAGGGTTCATACATGTTTTAACCAATACATTTCCATGTCAACATTTCATGACCATACAATTTTTAAAACATCAGTGCAGACATGGACAATAAAAAGAAAAATCAACTAAAACTATAATTATTATAATTGATATAATATAGTAGGTCTAAAAAAACATACAAATATTGACACACAATCTTCAATAATAAAATTACTGAATTAACTCTAAGCTGATGTATTTGTTAGCTCAAAATAGATTTTCTCCGTCGATAAATTGAAACACAAAAATGTATAGACCAAATTTCCACAACTTTTCCATTTTTATTTTCCCAATACTTATCCAGGCCTGGAAATTGCTATTTTCAAATTTTATGATGTTCCCAGGTTTTTCATGACTGTACAATCCCTTATTCTAGGTCATTATTTATTAGTCACAGGATGCTGCCCACAAGATGCTGTTGGATGGATATTTCTGGTTGGTGGACTATTGACAGTCCAGAAGTGATATCTGAGATGTTTAAAAACTCCAGCAGCACTGCTGTGTCTGATCCACTTGTACCACTGCAACACACACTACTCACACACCACCAGTATGTCCACAGTGTCACCGCAGTGCTAAGAATGACCGACCACCCAAATAATATGTTCAGTGGAGCGAAAAAAATGATTAATAAATTTGTGACTTGACTGTTTAGAAACCACTGGTCAGGTGCTGAAGCAAATGTGCTTCACTTCTATGCAACAGTCCAATTGACTTCTATGCAAAGTCAATTTCTCAAACTCTATTGCTTAAGTTAACAGCTAAGTGCAGGGAAATGTGCTGCAATTATTGCTCCTGGTAATTAGCCCAATGATAGAGATGTAGCAGATACAGATTAGATGTAAAAACACAGGAGTATTCCATTAATTTCAGACTATGTCTCAAAGAGGGTTAAAGAGAATAAGCTGACTTTAAAACCTGGCGTCTTTGCTTGGATATAAGGAGTATAGAAATCTCATTAATTGGATTCACGTAGATTCCAGTGTCAGTAACGTCTTATCAGGTTCTCTGATATCTTCAGGCTTTCTACACTGAGCACGTTTGGTCCTAGTAGCCTTAAAACAGACTCATCTAATAATCCTTAATTACTATATTCTGCTATGAAGTAGAGAGAAACTTGGACAGGCAATCCCCAAACGCTGATTAAGGAGCTACGTCTTTATACGGTGCTTAATTAAAACTTTTAGGCGATGTATTTTTTCTTTTCTTTTTTTTGAGCAGTCCTCAGAGAATTCCCTCACTATAGGGATCTACATCTGTGCTGAGGTTTCACATATGGTTTTAAACTACAATGAAAACAGAGCCACAAGGTATGAACTGACAGTGCTTTTTTTGTTCGATCTCTTTTGTGTGAGTGCCTCATAGTGGATTTATATTCATTATTTGGATGCTTCTTTTCATTACATGCATGCCTTGCATGTTTGACAGCCTTATAGAAAGGAGTGAATTCAATTACCCAGAAAGAAAAAGAAAAAGAAAAGCAAACAAAAGACAAAGCAGAATGCTAGGTGGGCTTGGTGCAATTCACTTAAAATAGCAGTGTGTAAAATCGATTGACAAGCTAAATGGAACATTTGGAACATCAGAAACTGAAAAGAAAAAAGGGGAAATAAATAACGGCTATTCCTTATTTTCTGATTCTGAAGTAAATATAAATTTATTAGTTTCCAATCAGAGAAATATTCTAAAAATTGTTGAACCCAGAAGGACGTATCAGACTGCAGTGCTATTTGAAAGGAAGATAAAAGTTACCGGGAGCCATAAATGATTAAAATTTTACACTGATATGGGACACTCTCATATTTATTGAGCTTTGCATACAAAATTAGTCTGTAATGCACGTGTAACAATATGCCAAATGTCTTGCCATGGAGTTGTAGAGGTTCCTAATGGTGTCCTGTGATAATCCATCCTATACAGCTTGAATATTTATGCAGTTCCTGCAGATTTTGTTGTAAGGAAGTATTGACCGCATGTCCAATAGCAGCTCAGGCATTTTTTTGTGTCTTCAAGGCAAGCTCTTGAGATAGCAGCAGCAAGAGCATGAGCATTATCCTGTTGGAATAGCGCAACATAGTGGGCACTCAAAAAAAAAGTTTCCACTGGTTGCAGTATCCCATTAACGTAGCATTGGGCCATAAAAGTATAGTGATGTAATGAAGAGCAAAGATGATCTGGCATGACACCAGACCTTCTGGACATTTAATTTGTGACAACAAAACGTTGACCTTGAGGATGACCACAGTGCCTCCACAATGACAGTGTGGCACAACAACCCACCATGTTTCATTCTTGTTAATAAATTCCTTGCAGCTATTTTATTTCTGATGATGAGTGTATTTGTAATCAAATACAGCTCTGGAAGAAATTAAGAGACCGCTTCAGTTTCTGAATCAGTTTCTCTGATTTTGCTATTTATAGGTATATGTTTGAAAGCTTCATATTCATAAAGTTTATAAAGTTCAGAAATCAATATTTGATGGAATAACCCTGTTTGTTAATCATATATTTCATGCATCTTGGCATGTTCTCCTCCACCAGTCTTACACACTGCTTTTTGAATAACTTTATGCCCCTTCTGGTGCACACAATCAAGCAGTTCAGCTTGGATTGATGGCTTGTGATCATCCATCTTTCTCTTGATTATATTCCAGAGGTTTTCAATTTGGTAAACTCAAAGAAACTCATCATTTTTAAGTGGTCTCTTATTTTTTTTCCAGACCTGTATATAGACGATTAACTAAATATAGAAATGTCTATACAAATAAACAAAAAATCTTAATAAAGAATATTTAGGGTCATAATTGTGAGATTTCTTCCTGTTAGAGCTTTAGTTAAAATATCGACCTAAACCAGGTCAGCTTATGTTATGCTTCTGTCTTTAGAATACTTACGGGGTCTCTTTGTGGTGACGTTGACCACTGAACTGTCCGGTCCGGCGCCTGCGCTGTTGTAGGCTCTGAGGATGATGTAATATGTACTGCTGGGTTCCAAGCCACGAATGATCTCTACCGTCCTGTTCCCAACTGTCCGCATCACGTTGGCCGTGTCCTGCTTCTGTCCCTTGGCCCAATAGCTTAGCTTAAGTTCAGACAGTAAACAGTGGATGAGTGATGCTGATGTTGTCTATAGATGTTTCAACAGTATATCAAACTGTTTCTTTGAAATAAAGCCTTATAAACAATGACACTTAATGCCTTATAAATTAAACTGTTAACCACATAAACCTGACAGACTAAACTTGGGTTCAAAAGGAAAATAAAGTTGTTTTTTAATGGAATTTGACACATTTTGTGTGTTGTTTTTATCCAATTAAATGTGTGAGGTTATGCAGAGCACAGTTTGTATCGCTAAATGCGTATTATTGTTTATTTTTCATTAATTAAATAAAAGTGTGTCTGATGTGTACAATATTGTTTTTAACTTTATTATTTTATTATTTTATTTACACATTATATATATTTTTTTATTAAAAGTCAGTGGAACGATGTTCTCAGGAATGATGAAAGGTTACTTTTGGAATGAGTTTGAGAGTTTGGGATGAGGTGGATGGCAAATGCAGTTAAATCCTGACCCAGAATTTTCCTCTGGGATCAATAAAGTGTCTGTCTGTCTCCTGATATACAGAATAAAGAGCTCCTGGGCAGTAAAGACAGTTACTTCAATCAAAAACACATCTGATTTTAGAAAAAAGGAAAATAGGCTCCCGTAAATTCAAAAGATAAACTAAAAGACCGCCCATAACACAATTAGATATCAACTTGACAAAAACAAATGTGTGTTCTGGTCTTCTCACCTCGTAGCCCACGATTCTTCTCTTGCTGGTGCTCCATGGCAGGGGCTTCCAGCTGATCTCCACCTCAGAGGCTGACAGACTCTTAGCCCGGACTTTATTGGGAGCTCGGCTTGGCTCTAGAGCATGGAGTATGCGTTAAGCATCAAGTTATTTATTAAATCAGGTTTATCACATCCCATCACATTATCACAGGTGTTAATTTGAGTGAGAGCACAGTCCCTTACAGTAGTAAATTTATGACATATATCAAATAAAAGTATAGAGCATACATACCAAGACAAACACTTGAATCAAAATAGGAAAAACACAATACAGTTCTAACAAGTTCCTTTCAAGAGTTCTTTTCACCTTCTTCTGCTGAGTAGATTGTGGTCACTGGTCCAAAAGGCCCCTCTCCTCTGTTGTTGTAAACTCCCACCTTCACATAGAATGGCGAGAAAGGAAGAATGCTTTCATTTTTAAAGATGTATCGAGAAGCGTCGGGTGAGGTAACGGCAGCTTGCATCCAGCTCTGAGCCCCGTGGGGACGAAACGCTACAACGTAACCAAACCCTGGACCACTCTGCAACTCCTCAGGGACCGGCTACACACACACACAGACACACACACACAAACAGAAAGTCAAAAGATTGAAGATAGAAAGACAGATCTAACAAAGAGATGATCATGAAAGGAGCAGAACCACAGCAGCTGCACAAAAATAGAAGAGAACTCTGGAAAATAGCTGTTTGCCTTACTGACACACATGTTCAAAAGGTTTCCCTTCAAACTCTAAAGCAAGCACATCAAACTCAGTGACAACATGAAGGGCCCCTTTTTATTCACCCCACCACGCAAAGCCACTACTGACAGTTAACTCTGCATCATAAAGCCGTGAAGGAAAGCCAGCTGTCAGAGTTTACCTCCCAAGTGATGACTAGCTCAGAGCGACTGCCACCGCCTCCGCCTACCCGGGCCGGGGTTATCCTCGGAACTAAGACATTTGGAGGGAAAAAAAGAAGACATCCCCTTAATATAATATAATATAAATAGCAAGTCTTCTCAAAGTGCAGATACTTTACTTTCCGACTGCAACTTAACAGACAAAACTCTGTCTGACTTCTCGTTTACCCTATTTGTCACTATTAGTCAGTTTTATGCTTCAAACCAAATCATTGTGACATAATAAAAAGGAATATATTAAACGTTATGTAATTCTTGAATTGTAAGCTTGTAATTTTATGTAGGAAGCTCAAAGTAGCGAAAGCTGTTCAAAGTCATGGAACGTTTCTTAAAATCTTTTAATACCTGATGTATAATCCTTTCTACATATTTTTAATACATCTGGAATGCTTTGCTGGTTTAATCTAACAAAAAAAAACATATTATTTTGTTATTTTGTTTTGTTATATGCACAGATATGCCTAATACTATCTACTATCATCATGTTCCATGGCTTTTGCTATGTTTTCTTTTTTTAATCATTTTTTATTGATTGAATCTTTTCAAACTCTTTTCAAAATCTTTTCTTTTAACTCACCAGAACTAAGCCAGATGTGACATAGTAATAAACACACACACACACACACACACACACACACACACACACACACACACACACACACACACACACACACACACACATCCATCCCCATACATACATACTTACATATACATACAAGTATTAGATACTAGTGTTATAGTAATAATAATAATAATAATAATAATACATATTATTCAATATAATTAATAGCAATGTAAAACATATGAAAAAAAACTTACTAAAATTAAATAAAATGTTAAACCCCTGCATTAAAAAGAATCTGTATTAAGATATAATTAAATAAGAATAGTATTGTTTATTATGGGATTACAGGAAGTAATAATTGCTCGGCATAAAACAAAAAAAGGTTTTCATAGTTTGTTAAAGTTTTTGGTGGAGCCTCCAAACGTGCATTTTTTTCCAGTTTAATATGTAAATAAATAAAATATTATATATTATTTTTTAATAAAAAAATAGGAGCAGGGGCTTTTGCTGTGTCTAATAGAAGCAAAAGAATAGGGGATATGCCACTGAAGCTTACTGCATTAAATGTGGATGTCATTTTTCAAGAGTCTTCGTCTGTTTGACAGACAGTTCTAGCCAGATGCTGTTGGTCACAATCATTACCACCCACTATAATGCATCTCAAGAACGATAAATGGTTACAAAACATCAGAAATTAAATATTCCATATTCCTAGCACCCACTTTCAGGCCTTACTTGAGCTCTGATAACTCAGCCAGCGTTCATCTTCCCTCACAAGACAATACCTCAGAGCTTCTACAGGAGTGGGCATTTCCTGACCTATCTGACGTAACAGTACATGATTGGTTTACATACGGCTTTCCCATATCAGTGTATAGTACATTTCACTCTATTGAGATGGGATCTCCATCAATATAAAATGAAATGAGAATTCATAAAATGCAGTAAAATGCATACGTGTGTCTGTAGTGCGGATCTTTTGTGAAGGTTTGCTGGGCTCTCCTGTGCCAATGGCGTTGGTGGCCAACACTCTGAACTCGTACTCCACCCACGGACTCAAGTCTGTCACTCGAGCAGCCAACTGGTTCCTTCCAAGAATCTCTGGAACTAATAAGGAAATATGTGAAAATATTTGTAATGATTCTATTGACCTTGTACAAGGAAAAACAAATATAATATATGTTAATTTATTTTATAGTTCCCAACAGTACCATCAAAGTTAGATCACAGTTTATCAGTATACAATATTGCTGGACGGCTGTTTGTTAAGTTAAAAATCTTTAACTGACCCTGAAACACATTTTGTTACCTTACCCTAAACTTTAAATGTATTTTATTGAGATTGTAAGTTATAAACCAACACAAAGAAGCATATAATTGTTAAGGGAAACGAAAATACTGATACTTAATACATTATCAAAATTTTAATCAAATAAAATCTGAAAAGTTTCAATACCCATATTATAGGAGCAAATAAAGTAAAAATGTCTAGTCTACATCAGAGCTCAATAATGCTGCATACCTGTTCTAACAGCCTGCCAGCCTAAAGAAAACGGGGTTCTGGCCTGGACGGCGTAGTTGGAAATAGGGCTGTGATTATCAGGACCAGGGCTCCAGGACACAAACGCTGTAGTCTCAGTGATGTGGTCTACCTGGATGTCCAGTGGTGGCCCAGGTGCACCTGTTTCAACAAGAGCTGAGTATCAAGCAAAGCCACAAAAAAAAATCTCTCTTTCACACATGCAATATAACCTGGGTATTTGCCGGAAAGAGGTTCAGTGTAAATGAGGTAAATGTGAATATAGAGACGAGGCAAAAATCTACCTGGCTTTTGTCAGTTTTTGATTCTATACAAAAGTGATGTGAAATGTTTATTAGGATTAAAAATGAGTGACAGATCTGAAAAATGAGAAATGAGATCTGAAAAATTGAGAGTGTACTTTTATACATACAGCTCTCAAAAACAATGAAGAGACCACCTCATTTTGCTATTTATAGGTATATATTTGGGTAAAATGAACATAAAATAAAAATATTGTAATTTATATTGTCATGGGAAATGGCTGAAATAACAAAAAAGATAGAGCTTTCAGACCTCAAATAATACAAAGAAAACAAGTTAAGAAATCAATATTTGTTGGAATAACACAGTTTTCATGCACCTTGGCATGTTTGTTCTCCTCCACCAGTCTTACACACTGCTTTTGAATAACTTTATGCCACTCCTGGTGCACAAATTCAAGTAGTTCAGCTTGGTTCGATGGCTTGTGATCATCCATCTTCCTCTTGATTATATTTCAGAGGTTTTTAATGTGGTAAAATCAAAGAAACTCATCATTTGTAAGTAATCTAATTTTTTTTCCAGAGGTGTATTTTAGAATGTAAGAAACTATTTTCTAATGTTGGTAAAATCTTTTCAAATGCTGCATGTATAAATGACAAAACTTAACAACAAAATAGCCAAAATATTACGGTTATGAGAAAAGGAAGGACTCCTATATTCTGATAAAGAAAAAAAATAATAAGACAAAACATTTTTATGACCTTACCTCTGACAATCACGTCTGTGGCTACTGAGGCACTATCCACATTAGTTTGAACTGCACACGTGTATCTTCCTGCGTGAATTAGCTGAATGTTACGGATCATGATATCACCAGCAAATCTCTGTAAGAACACAAAATGTACATTTCATTACTCAGATGTCCTACAGAATTTATAAAATTACTTTACTCTAATTAATGAGAATCTTTTATCTTGTTTCACTTTTTTCCTGTCAACAGTATTTTCTTCATTTTTTTTACTTTGCAAAACACACAAACAATAAATACTGAAACATATTCACTATTATGTGACACCCATTCTAATGAATGCATTAAGCTACTTTAAGTTGCACCCATTGCTGACACAGATGTACAAATGCACATGCATGCATGCACAGCTTGTACTGTCAATAGTATATAACTCTAGAGCAGATAAACATGTACCAGTTGCCTAATGCCTAAAGTGTGAGCTAGAGGAGTATACAGCCCCCCTGGCACTAAGCAGTGGAACTGTGTTCTCTGGAATGATGATGGTGCTCCATTCAGTTTTTCTGGAATAAGTACTGGAGTTAAAAATGAGGTCAGGGGCTGATTATCTATGATTAATGCTCTGCTCACTAAATGCAAACAAATTCTCAAAGAAATGCTCCAAAAACTAGTAAAAAGCCTTCCATTGACAGATACCCCAAAAAGCTACCTCAACTATGAAAGAAACCATGACTAGCTAGGATTCCCAATACTTTTGACCTTACAGTGTATTATGAAAATTGTGTTCAAATACCTAAAAGCAATTTTTGCCGTGTCATTCACCTTTAAATGAAATGTACAGTATATAGTCGAATCATTAGTGATGATACTCACCCCACCAACTTTCTCAAAGTAGCCACCTTGGCTTCCAAAACTGATCAACTGCTCATTAAAGAACCAGGTGAAGCGGACATCCAGAGAAGGATCACGAGAAACCTGGCATGGAAGAACAATACTTTCTCCTACTGTGACGTCCAGCTGAGCCGCTTTAGTGGTAATGATGGTGGGCTCTGGAACAACATTGACAAGATTTTAAGTTAAATTCTAAATGTAATTATAAATAATTTAATTTTAAATATACTTTGAGTACAACCTGAGCTCACAAACTATACATTATAACTGTCACCCAAAAACTATGTATCTTCAATACGGTAAATTTATAGGAGAAGGAAAAATTATGTTTTAAATTTCAAATAAAGTACATCTTTATTTGAAAGCCTACTTGGAGCATTTCTATTGGTCCATTCTATTGGAACACCTGCCATGTTCTTATTATGTAAAAAAAAATGGAAAAATGGAGAGGGAAGGTTTTTGTGTGACTATCATAAATCATACCTTTAGCTTCCCCTGTCAAAAAATGTACATTAACAATTTATTTAAAAATATTTGAACATGCCCACAATACTTTTGCTAACTTCAATATTGCTTACATTTTTTATAGCAAGTAGAGCCCATTAACATGGAGCAGTCAGTATGTTCACTTTGTTTAAATTTTGTTTTATTTTATTTTATTTTCATCACAAGCCATCAAACCAAGCTGAACGGCTTGAATTTTTGCACCAGGAGTGGCATAAAGTTATCCAAAAGCAGTGTGTAAGACTGGTGGAGGAGAACATGCCAAGATGCATGAAAAACTTTGATTAAAACCAGGGTTATTCCGCCAAATATTGATTCATAATCTCCTAAAACATTTATTAGTATTAACGTGTTTTCTTTACATTATTTGAGGTGTGAAAGCTCTGCATTTTTTTGTTATTTCAGCCATTTCTCATTTTCTGCAAATACATGCTCTAACTTACAATATTTTTATTATTTTTATTAGCAAAATCAGAGAAATTGATTCAGAAACTGAAGTGGTCTTTTAGTTATTTTTTTCTAGAGCTGTATATATTATCATACAGCTATAATGCTGTTATATAATCATTATATTAATTGGCATACAATTATTTTGAAATCATATTGCTTATCCCAATTATTTATGTTTATTGTGATAGATCAATCTTCAGTCCTTTAAAGCAGGACAGTTCTTTATTACATACAGAAATACTGTCTTATTCATACTTACAGTCATGTGCATATATATATATATATATATATATATATATATATATATATATATATATATATATATATATATATATATATATATATATATAGCATTAGTACTTTAATGTACTACAAGGCAAGCACCACTAGATGCCACTGTGTCTTCATGGTCTTACTCCTTGACACAGTTAATATTCATGTAAGATATTCAACCCCACACACCAGCAAGCTCACCCTATATTTCTCCTCCTTTCTATTTATATCT
This sequence comes from Astyanax mexicanus, assembly GCF_023375975.1. Classification (NCBI taxonomy): domain Eukaryota; kingdom Metazoa; phylum Chordata; class Actinopteri; order Characiformes; family Acestrorhamphidae; genus Astyanax; species Astyanax mexicanus. Next base: position 28,669,887 of record NC_064420.1, on the reverse strand, counting down.
AAATGTGTTGTCTAGATGCACAGTGACAGGTATATGATTCTGCCACAACTCTGTTTTTAGAGACACATCATTTACACCTAAAATATTTAGCTCATAAAATATGCAATTTAGGTCTCTGAAAACAAGCGAATAAGATAAACTATCCCATTTTAAGCTGCCATTTCTTTTTTGTCTCTTGGCCTGTTCTCTGTGTACCTAAAGGTAAACGGCAAATTGGGTTTGGAAAGAAAAAAAAACAAAGATTATTGCAAGAAATGAAGCCTTGCCTGAAATAATTTGCATCACAAGCTAAAAACATTTAAAAGGTAAATGCTTAAAATTGTATTTCTTGATTATAGCTAGCATTTGAATAATAATGTGCTCTTTTCATGAAAATGGATTTCATAATGTCAAACGAACAAACGCAGAAGGAACACACTTGTGTGAAGTCCACTAAAGAAAAATAAGAGGGTTTTCAATTTGCAATTCAAAAACCAGGGGCATCAGCAAACTGCATTTTAATAGCACACTGGTATTGTTGACTCTGCTTTTTCAAACAGGGAGTAAGAACCCTCTAAAAGACTGCAATGCTGCATTAACACAAACTGAGCAGGGTTACTCTCCTGTGAAATAATGAGTAACCCACACCCTACAATCATTTGTTTGAATAAATACGTATGTCAGAAAACAAAGCTGTCACTTTCATATCATACCTTTCATATCATACCTTTTACTACTAGAGTCCCAGCACTGCTCGCCACTCCAAACTGATTCCTGGCCACACATGTATAAAGACCCGCGTCCAGCTTGGTAATGTTGGATATTCGGAGACTCCCGTTGTCCAGCACGGAAACTCTGAAAACGTTCCAACACAGAAAACAGTCAGGTTTCAACCGCCCATGGTTACTTTCAATACATTTTAATTGTTTTACTGTTAACAATTATCTTCCCTGCTTAGTGTTTTCGAAACAGGTGTCTGCTTAAAGCTGTTTTCACACTGAACACAGTATGCGGTGAGCTCACTGCTTACATCTACAAAAATGCTGTTAGCACCACTCGCGGTGTACATGTCACTTGCAAGTTGGGTCCGAATTTGTGTTCAGGGATGTTGGACACAGTCCATTTAGCTTTTAGAGACATCCTTTTCTTAACTAATTAAAATGCAGGTAGATACAAACCTGGATGACCAAATTAAGCCGACCTGTTTCCATGCCTCACCTTTTCAGATAGTATAATGTATAATGTATGTATATCGCTTCTGTTTCAAAACAGATTGCTAATCTTTTTTACATGTTGGATAGGACTACCAGACACACCCACTGTTCTCTGACTTGCTGACTGATAATTGGCCAATCATGCAAAAGCTAAAAACATTGATACTTTATGTGTCAGCATTGCACAGCAAGGGAGATGAAGAGGTGGACGCAAATGCAAGTAAATATAATAAACAAAGAAACCAGATAAACATACATGAAAAGAACCAGATAAACATACAAGGAACTCAGAAACAAAGGGACTATATATACAAAAACAGGAAACACCTGGGGACAGGTAATGAGGGGGCGGAGTTACAAATGAAAACAGGTTCAAATGAAGACAGACGCGAAAAACAAGGAGACCATAGAGTCACATGCAAGAAACCACATGGCTAGGAAAAAGACAGGCACAGGAAAAGATAGAAACACAGAGATAGACCCGAAAAGACACAGAACAGGACGAGAATGTGTCGTTATGTGACCCTGCATGTCTCAGTTCTCAGACTGCCACTGCACTTGCCATTGAGCTCTGCACAATGAAAATTTAGAAATTATTATTTTAAAAGCCCAGATGTAAATTTTCAGCATTCACTGTGAAAACAGCAGTTTTAACCAAACAATATCTTAGGCCAGACTGATCCATTTCATTATCTAATCGCATTAACTCTGCCTTAAAAGACGTTTGTGGGCATTCAAGGATGAAAAGGCCTTGTCTTGAACGCATGCATCTAAGACACTGTGACTTGGTCTAACACCTGGTCACTTCATGTAGAAGATTTCATCCACATGCATATATACATGGCAGTCAAATGCTTCTCTGGTTAATCACACTGAAATCTAACTGCTCTGTTGGATGAAAAATGCATATTTGTTTGTTTTAAAGCAATTATTAATGTTTTTTTAGTTGCACTGGGCAACGGCTGTGTTTACACTGCTACAGATCACCTGCTGAAGTTTGTAAAATTTCTATCTGTTTTAAATGTGTCTTGAATATGTTTTACAGTTGTATTTCCATGTGGCTTGGCTTTATCCAGATATAATCTTGATATTTTACACGCGTAAAATGATCTTTGTGTGTGTGTGTGTTGTCTTTCATGAATGCATGAGCTGCATGGCTAAGGGGAGGACAATGACACAATCCTATCAGTGTATCTGATCTCACCAAGAAAATGAACAATCAATGGGGCGATTTTCTGGACTTTTGGTAAACAATGATCAGGGTGAACCCAGAGCCCTACACAGTCACGACACCTCAACCGAGACACCTCAGGGAGGTCCGCTTGCACTACCCAGCCCTGCTCTCTCTAATAAGAAGGACCAATTATCTACAATAAATGACCTGAACGCAGGGGCAGACCTGCGGCCAAGGTGAACTAAATGGAGAATGGTGTCTCCTCCCTGGGAGAGATACTGTCAGGCAATTTTTTTAACCTCTCAAATAAATGCCCACAGTCCTATCCAGTCTTCCTGCTTTGGAACAAGAACTCTCTAGCACAGGGGTAGGCAACGGGGGCCAGCAAAGTCCAGCACAGATTTCCCTGCTCCAACAGATGTACCAAACGTGGCAATTAACAGACAAAATAAACTGGTTGTCCAGGAATCCCCAGGACTGAAAATGCCCATCCTAGCACACCCATGGCCCTGGTTGTTGCTTTACTTTCACTTTTCTACAAAATTGTCTCACCCACTCTAGCAAGAACAGAGAAAGGCCTGTCAATCATTCACTGATTTTCTGTCTGAGGCACTCGTGAACTCGTTCAACTTCCAGTAAGATCCATCTGGCAGCTATCTCAGCGTGTCATATTTGCTTTAATAAAGCAACACTGGAACAAGACCCTCTGATTTGCAAATACATGAAGGGGATTCATCACTCCTTGTCAGATACTAGGCTGCTGATGCTCAATTTAGATCTCTTATTGATGCTGGAAGCAGGCATTGCACACATTTTAACTTACAGAGAATGTTAGAGTAAAGCTGCTGGCTTCTGGAAGTGACCTCATACATTTATGGGTCATCCTTTGTGCTCTAAAGCTTCAGCTAATGGGGAAAGTGTTTTCCATGAGGTGCTAAAGCTCACCACCATTTACCAATTCCCCTTCTTCTCCAAAGAGGATCAGAGGGTAGACACACTTTTTTACTGTAAAGGCCCTTAATTTTCACTTGGGCAGGACTAAAGCCTTCAGGAAGAACATACCCCTCATATGGGTAAGCCTATTTCAAAGCAGTGTTCTCTCTGGTTTGTTGAAGACACTACTTTAGCGCGTGTCTCTAAAGGTCTTAAGGCCCCCTCAGCTAATTCTACTGAGGTCATGACAGCTTTCTGGGTTGGTACAATAACTTCCCACACTTCTAAGAAATAGCACTGGTTTGACACTACCAAGACTCTGAAAGCTTGCGCTGTGATGGGTTTAAGGTCAAGCCCAGACATTTCTGCCTCAGAGAGCATTAAGGGCAATTAGGGAGTTCCCCATTTCCCCTAGAAGTGGATCTTCAACATGTGCTAATGAAAGGGAACAATAGGTTACCATTTCTGTAACCCTTCTGTAGAGAGATCCATCATGCATGTCCCACTTGCTGTAAGAGAAGTGGGTTAAATATGATGTTGGCCCACCCTTTGCAACAAAAACCACTCCAACTTTTCTAAAAAAGGCTTTCCACAAGGTTTAAGGGTGTATTTATGGGAATCTTTGACCACATTTGTGAGATTAGACACTGATGTTGGACATGAAGGCCTGGGTTGCAGCCTAATTCATCCCAAATGTTGAGAGTTGAGGTGCAGGCCAATCAAAAATCTTTAGAAATTCAAGTTCTGCAAAAACTACCTCATTCATGTCTTTATGGACCTTGCTTTGTGCACTGATGTGCAGTCAGGAAGGAACGGGAAGGGGCCATTCTGAAGTGTTACATGCTAAGATCTCTTGGTAAGTTGAAGAATTAAGAGCTCCTTTCACTGAAACTAAGGGCCAACCCCAAAAACAAGCCCAGACATTTCTATCTCAGAGAGCGGTAAGGACAATTAGGTGAGTTCCCCATATATCCCCTAAAAGTGGATCTTCAAAATATGCCAATGAAAGAGAACAATAGGTCATTTCTGTAACCTGTTTCTATGAAACATTAAGATTCACCATGCATGGCCAACTTTAGTTGGAGAAGTGAATATGTTCACAGACATTTGGTAGCATCAATAGGTCTTAAGTGCCTTTGCGAGGCCAGGGGTTGCTTTAACATTGCACTGAGGTAGCAGGTGCATGGTGCACAGAGGTTGCCAACTTTCTGCAGAGTCAATCACTACAGACCTCCAAACTTCATGTGGCCTTCAGATTAGTGCAATGAGAGCTTTATGGAATGGGTTTCCATGGCTGACCATCTCCATCAAGCCTTACATTAACAAACACAAGGCAGGCAAACAAATACTTTTGGCAATACAGTGTGTACTAATCATCAAAGAAATGGTTGCACTCAAAAGTAAGTGTTAGATATTTTACAGACTATAAGGCGCACCATATTATAAGGCGCACTATCAATGAGCGTCTAATTTCATACATAAGGCCTCAGGTTATAAGGCGCATTTTAATTGACAATAGTAAGGAACTGTTATTCTTAAAAAACATTTTCTTTCAAAGTCAAACAAGCTCTGGATGTAAATCTACGAGCTTTGTAGAATAGATTTCCAATATTATTTGACAGAGCGGTTAGCAGCAGCGCTAGCCGCAGATATCAGCGCTTAGCACTAATAAATGCTGCCTGACAGCAAAACAATGAGGAACACAATGAGGTTCCGGTAAGCCAGGGCGCTATTAGTTTATTATTGGTCCAACATAGCTTGTTTTAACGAGGTAAACCAACTGGCTTCAGTCTGTTATTAGTGAAAGAGCTAGCGCTGCGGTAAGCGGCTAATGCTAATACTGCTCCAGCCTTGGTGCTGGAGACACTAAACTGAAACTCCTTTATAACGCTGTGGCTTCACTGCTCCTTACAACCTGAATGGTAAAATTCATATATAAGGCGCACCAGGTTATAAAGCGTACTGCTGATTTTTGGGGAAATAATCATTAAATGCGCCTTAGAGTGCAAAACATACAGTAGTTGTTAACTTCAGGAAGAAGTTGAATGCTGAATGATCAAATAATTATTTTCATTAAATTGTTATTCATTTTTAAATACTCCTTTTTTGCTGTCTCTTAGATGTGAGTTAATTTTAGTTAAGGGATTATTTTTCTGATTATACCCAGTGATGTTTTTTTTTTCCAACTTTAATTATGACTTTCTCTGTATATTAAAAGAACATTGGCTGTTGGTTCATGGCAAGCAGCATTTCATAGTGAATGTTATTCAGTGAGAGTTTAATGAGCATTGGTGCCATCTGTGTATACTGGCACTCTATGGAATTGCATGTGTTGCCTATGTTGGGAACCACCAGTGTGAATGCCCTGTCAGCACCTTCCATACACTGTCTTCTGATATATGGGGCCATTAGGTGTTCTACAAGTTCCTTGGGATGGTAATTGGAAGGAAACTTATGGATTCCTCTTAGAACATTCTCTGAAACATACAATATACAATATAATCTGTTAAACCTGGTTTTGTTTTCCGCCCCCTTCCATCATGACGTTTTTTTCAGGAATAATCTATGGCCTGAGTGAGCAAGGAAATGAGCTGCAGCCCTTACACACCCTACAGAAGGCAGGGAACACAGCAAACAACTCTTGGGACTCACTCAAGGCAGGTTACTGCTGCTGACTATCCACTTTTATTCTCCAGCAGCTGACTTCAGCTGGAGTCAATGAACCCTCATACATTATGGTGTTGGTTGTGGAAGAACGCAAAGGAAGCTAGCCTGTTGTAATGACTCTGAACTGGTTCACCTCCCTAGTCATCTTGCTTAGAAAGCCTCCCATTTATCAACACCAGCAAGAGACCTTGAACATGTAGTTTTATTCCCTCAATGCGGTACACACAAAACTCCATAAATATCTGTTTGACTGAGGGTTACCGACTGCAAAGTTCAAAGATGCACTGGAAGATGCACTGGATCCCATGATAAAGACAAACTTTGGTAACACTTTACCTGGATGGTCCATTTGATGGCCTCTTTGATGCTCAACTGACATTCAACTAACATTCAACTACATGTCTATTAAATGCAAATGAACTAAAAGGTGAAAGTAAATGATTCTGTATTGAATATAACTCTACATTCAACTCTAATCAAAATGCTTATCTTAATATTTTAGGATTGGGTTTAGGGTTAGATTTTAAGTTTAGGTTAAGGTTAGGGTAAGGGTTTGGTGTAGGGTTCGATTTTATGGTTGATTAAGGGTTAAGGTTAGGGTTAGGTGTACGGTAAGGTTCTATTTTGAATCATTTACATTCAACATAGAGTTAAGTTAAATTTAATGGACATTCAATTCAGTGTTAGTTGAATGTCAGTTGAGCATCAACAAGGCCATAAAATGGACATCCAAGTAAAGTGTTACCCAAACTTTTATTACTGTTTTTTTTTTTTTTTTTGCATTATAAGGCGCATTGTTTAATAAGGCACATTTTAAGAGACACTATAAAGACTTTCTAATTCAGCAGGTCTCGTCGCTGGGTGGTGGAGGGGGGGTAGCTAATTAAGCTACGTAAAGCCAAGCTAAGTAAAAAAAACTGTAATAAAAAAAAAGACTTTCTTTTAAAGTAAAATGAGTGCTGGATGTTAATCTACATAGATTTATCTTCTGAAAACTGTTTATTTGGGTGAGTAAAGCTCTTTTGTTTATTTACAGTAAACTTAGATTCCCCAATTTCTTTAGCACTAAGGCTGGAGCATTAGCATTAGCAGCTAACCGCTTCAGCAGTGCTAGCAGGGGTTGTGAGCAGGCTACAGGCCGATGATACTCATTTCTAATGGTAAAATTCATACATAAACCGCACTGAAGAGGTGCAGTGAAGATCTTTTAGTGCACCTTATATTGCGAAAAATGCAGTACTGGTGACAAAAAAGGCCAAACCTGTATACCTGAAAACACTTTCAACACTTTAAAATTTGAATTTTAGCCTCATCAATTTGCAGTTTCTCATAAACCGGTACCTGTAAGCCTCATCCCTAGTTTGTTTGTGTTTGATTACTGTTTTGTTCTGCACATCTTGCAACATCTTGTTTCATGCTTTTAGGTCATCTTTAATGTCAGTTTGATTATTAAATGTATTAAATTTTATTGGTTTTGTGTTTACAAGTGATTTTGTTATGTTAGTGTTTGAGTTGAACATACAATATTATCATTCTCTGTGGAAGCTAGAGTTGTAAGAAAATTCTGATATACTTGTTTATTGTGATAATATGTTTTGTGATACTTTAACAATTCTCAGAAACACAGCTTAAATTTTGAATGAACATTTTCTTGATTGCACATTCCGGGTTAGATGCCAGTGTTCTAGATTTCATAACTTAGGATCAGAGTCATAACAAACACGTTTTTTTTTACCCAATCACCTCCACTGAATTATAATATCACTGACAGTTGACTGTGGAATGTTTATTACTGAATACATTTCAAGACTGGATTTGCAATTGCACAGCTAGCATCCAATCACAGTACCATGCTGTAGAAGTCATTATGTTCCTGACAGCGACCCATTCTTTCACAAATGTTTGTATTTGGATGGGTGAGTGAATACATTAGACCATATACTGCTTCCAATATGTTTTATAGACTTTTTAATCAAACAACAAGCCACAAAAAAGAAAAAATGTAGGGATTGAGTTGAATTAATATAACATCTCATTTCTTGGTCTGTTGTACTGTTTAGATTCCACTTTTCTGATTCCATAGAAAAGGTTAAATCATCGTTTTTTTAATGCATATTTGGTTGTGTGGTTGTGGGTTTTATGCAATGGCTGCTGCATTTGCAGTTAAAATTCGTTTGGAAAAATCACAACTTATTGCCTAGCTTACAGTATTACGATATACTGGAGTCCATGTTTTGCTGCACTTAATTTGCTATTCAATAACCTTACACCAACGTGAGAAGATTTAAAAGGTCTTAACATTCTCCTACAACACGAGCTGAGGAGCAGGGAGAAATGTAATATGACAGTGCCAGGGCCAGACAAACTGGAATAAAAATAACTCTTAAAAGCCTGGCGTTGGATCGGCTTAATTTCCACCGTAACCTTTCATTACACTATTGTCTTTAACTGCACTGTGCTGCTGCAGGGAAGGATTTGGCGGTGATAAATCTCTTTTAGCTCACTCTGCAGTGGCGAATTACCACATTTCTCAGGTGCAAATTCAACTACTTAAAAAATACATCTTGGAGTTTAGAATAATATAAGAGAAAACCTCTTGTGCACTTTTCTCAGACAAGGCAATTGATATATATTGATTTGAGAAAATACAATTACTTGAGATGATGGATCTATTCAGACATCAGAAGAAAGTGAAAAAAATAAATAAAGCTGATGTTTTTTATGGGATTACTCTTGAGTGTGGGCAGGCATGAGTCATGAGGTGACCAGACAGATATCAGCTTGTTTTACTGATTAGCAATCGACAGAAGACATATCTACTGAACAAGCAAATTATAATAATTTAATTTAATCATGCAAATATCAGCATAAGCATATCTTATCTTGTTGTTCAGAGAAACAGAGAAACTAGCATTTACAGCATTAGAAGGCAAAATGCTGATAAAATAATAATTTACCACAGAGCAGATGTTATTTGTGTATGGAGTCATTCTCAGCACTGCAGTAACATTGACATTATGGTGGTGTGTCAGTAGTGTGTGTTTTATTGGATCACAGACACAACAGTGCTGTTGGAGTTTTTAAACAGTGTGTCCAATCTAATCCTTGTGCGATACTCCCACCTAGCTGCTCCACCATGTAGGTGAAAAGTCAGAGACAGAAGCAAATACAGCTCTGGAAAAATTAAGAGATCACTTCAGTTCTTGAATCAGTTTCTCTGACTTTGCTATTTATAGGTATATGTTTGAATAAAATGAACATTGTTGTTTTATTCTAAAAACTACGGACAACATTTCTCCCAAATTCTAAATAAAATATTGTCATTTAGAGCATTTATTTGCAGATAATGAGAAATGGCTGAATTAACAAAAAAGATGCAGAGCTTTCAGACCTCAAATAATGCAAAGAAAACACGTTAATATTCACAAAGTTTAAGAGTTCAGAAATCAATATTTGGTGGAATAACCTTGTTTTCAATCACAGTTTTCTTTCATCTTGCCATTTTCTCCTCCACCAGTCTTACACACTGCTTTTGGATAACTTTATGCCACTTCTGGTGCGGAAATCCAAGCAATTTAGCTTGGTTTGATTTCTGTGATTATCCATGTTCCTCTTGATTATATTCCAGAGGTTTTCAATTTTGTAAAAACATTTTAACTGGTCTCTTTTTTTTTTTTTGTGTTGTTCATTTCTTGGCACTGTATTGGATGCTGCCTGCATCATACTATTGGTGACCTATTTAGCCCAGTAGTGACACTGAGGTGTTTAAAACTCCAGCAGCACTGCTGTATCTGATCCAATCATGCCACACACATAAACCCACTAACACCATGTCAGTGTCACAATACACAAAAAGGTATGTGGTGGTCCTGACCATCAAAAAACATTGTGGAAGGAAGTTTAAGTATGCAGAGAAACAGAGAAATATTTATATAAACAACACCTATACAAATTCTCTCTTGATATTTTAGAAGTCAATTCAATGGAACATGTGTAAGTCTCCTTGGTTTCTCAATTGACACTCAAGGTGGGTGGCTGTTTAGTGCTCTAGCTCATCAGTAGCTGTCATCAAGTGATTTCTTATAGTGCCATGATGCCACCCAGGCACACAAACTCACATCCTTATTTACACCTACACTCTCCTTCATTATGTCTTTAGTGACTTAGTACGTCTATGCTCTCCTTAAAGCCTCTTGAATAAACTGCAGCAACTTAAAAAGAAGGCACACATTAAAATTCATGACCAAAACCTTGACTTCACAATAATTCCTGAATAAAGGGGAATAGAAGAGTGTAGAATATTTTACATAATACAACCTTTGGAGCAACTTAAAGTACATTAGGGCTCCCAGATAGTTCAAACATCTGAGGCAGAGGTGGCAAATAATAGTGATGTTTAAATATTCACAAGACATTTCAAAGAGACCCTCTATTACGTAGGTTAAGCATAGGGTTTACATAACTAAGCTTGGGTCGTTTGAGCAAGGCCTGTGACTAATGTTAATCAAAAGAAAATTTCTTGTTCTGTCCAGCACTGAGGGGATAATTAAAAAAAAGTGCAAACACGTTGAGGTGGTAGTCACATTAGCTGTACCCTTTTCACTGTTCTCTAGACGGGAAAATCTTTAAGGTAGTGAACGAATTTGGACAAGCTCTTATGCGAGTGAACTCATTGCTGTTCGTCAACTCATCTGAGTAACTGTATGCAAATCTTCGAACCCAACAACGCAATAAATTGTATGCATTCCATGTTCAATATAGAGCATAGAGTACATAGTAAAACAATCTATTAAACACAACTTCACCATAACCATTACTTTCCCCGACAAAAACTGCTAGAAACCTGGGTGTTATGGCTGATGACCAGTGATACTTTACACGCCATGTTCCCTCAGTTGCTCGGTCCTGCCGGTTTTAACAGTGCTCTTCTGCTAAAATTCTTTTTTCTTATTCTTTATGAAATACTAATAGGTCTCTGAGTTGTATATGATGCTACAGATGAAACTGTTCCTCAACCTCCATTGTCTGCAGTAGCTAGTGAAAAAAATATTCAGAAAAACGAGTCGATCAGGAAAAGCACCGTGTCTACGTCAACCCGTGAATTATTATTCATGGCCTCGCCCACCTTGGCTGGGGACAACCCACAGGCAGAGCTGAAGCCAAGCAGCCAGGCATGTCTTGTCAGACAGAAGCTAACAACACTAGCAACAGCATCACAGTTTGTTCCTGTGTTATTTGTGCAAATAACACATCAGTGTTATATGCTTTGCCCAGTAATTCAGAGCTAAGGAACCCCGTGGTGATTTTTAATTTCTGGACCTGGACTACCCACCTCTGTGTGGTTACATAGGTTTACATAGGATCTCCGGTGGATTTTGCGTTTTACAGAGACTCTAAGACTAGGTCAGTGGCTAAATGGCACTTAGTAGGGCATTACACATGTTGTAAAGTAACATATTACATTGCACTAATTTTGGTGCACCGTGCTATTATTACAGTGCACTGAAAATCTGACACCAATTCAAAACAGCAGAACCTCAAAGCAGTGTACTGTATCGCTGCTCTCCAATAAAAAAAAAAAAAACATATGTCTCTCCATTTTTAGTTTTCTGCGTCTTTTAAACCCTATAGTTGCACATACTCTGCACACTGTCTGAATAATTCTGGATGAACAGACCAATAGAACAATGCTCTAAAATATTGACTTCCATTACAGGTTTATAACATTTTGTTTTCTTTCTCAACTTACTATTTGGATATAGCGATATAAGTGCATATACTGTACACAATATAGGGCAGAGATTCAGACACAGCTATTATAGCTTGTTTTTCTCATAAGCCTTCAGTGTCAGATTGGGGCAGGGTGAGTACACATAAAGCAGCTTTGATACCTGTGACTCTCCCTCAGGGCTTCTTTGCCTTTTCTCCAAGAGATCATTCCACGAGGAGACATCCGAGGCCTGCACTCGATCAGCACATCCCCACCCTGCCGGGCCAGCGTCTGCGCTTTCAGAACACTGTCTGAGAAATCTGGTGCCACAGCTGAAATATAGAAAGAGATCGAGAAAGAGAGATAGATACAGTTAGAACGAGAGAATGACTGGGCAGATGCATATAAAGAAAAGATTATTGAATCATTGAAATTACTGAATTATTGCAAGGGTTTGGGCAGGCAGCTTACACTACCGTTCAAAAGTTTGGGGTCACATTGAAACGTCCTTATTTTTGAAGGAAAAGCACTGTACTTTTCAATGAAGATAACTTTAAACTAGTCCTAACTTTAAACAAATACACTCTGCACATTGCTAATGTGGTAAATGACTATTCTAGCTGCAAATGTCTGGTTTTGGTGCAATATCTACATAGGTGTATAGAGGCCCATTTCCAGCAACTATCACTCCAGTGTTCTAATGGTACAATGTGTTTGCTCATTGGCTCAGAAGGCTAATTGATGATTAGAAAACCCTTGTGCAATCATGTTCACACACCTGAAAACAGTCTAGCTCATTACAGAAGCTATAAAACTGACCTTCCTTTGAGCAGATTGAGTTTCTGGAGCATCACATTTGTGGGGTCAATTAAACGCTCAAAATGGCCAGAAAAAGAGAACTTTCATCTGAAACTCGACAGTCTATTCTTGTTCTTAGAAATGAAGGCTATTCCATGCGAGAAATTGCTAAGAAATTGAAGGTTTCCTACAACGGTGTGTACTACTCCCTTCAGAGGACAGCACAAACAGGCTCTAACCAGAGTAGAAAAAGAAGTGGGAGGCCGCGTTGCACAACTAAGCAAGAAGATAAGTACATTAGAGTCTCTAGTTTGAGAAACAGACGCCTCACAGGTCCCCAACTGGCATCTTCATTAAATAGTACCCGCAAAACACCAGTGTCAACATCTACAGTGAAGAGGCGGCTGCGGGATTATGGGCTTCAGGGCAGAGTGGCAAAGAAAAAGCCATATCTGAGACTGGCTAATAAAAGAAAAAGATTAAGATGGGCAAAAGAACACAGACATTGGACAGAGGAAGACTGGAAAAAAGTGTTGTGGACGGATGAATCCAAGTTTGAGGTGTTTGGATCACAAAGAAGAACGTTTGTGAGACGCAGAACAAATGAAAAGATGCTGGAAGAATGCCTGACGCCATCTGTTAAGCATGGTGGAGGTAATGTGATGGTCTGGGGTTGCTTTGGTGCTGGTAAGGTGGGAGATTTGTACAGGGTAAAAGGGATTCTGAATAAGGAAGGCTATCACTCCATTTTGCAACGCCATGCCATACCCAGTGGACAGCGCCTGATCGGAGCCAATTTCGCCCTACAACAGGACAATGACCCTAAACACACCTCCAAATTGTGCAAGAACTATTTACAGCAGAAGCAGGCAGCTGGTATTCTATTGGTAATGGAGTGGCCAGCGCAGTCACCAGATCTGAACCCCATTGAGCTGTTGTGGGAGCAGCTTGACCGTATGGTACGCAAGAAGTGCCCATCCAACCAATCCAACTTGTGGGAGCTGATTCTAGAAGCGTGGGGTGCAATTTCTCCAGCTTACCTCAACAAATTAACAGCTAGAATGCCAAAGGTGTACAATGCTGTAATTGCTGCAAATGGAGGATTCTTTGATGAAAGCAAAGTTTGATGTAAAAACAATGTTATTTCAAATACAAATCATTATTTCTAACCTTGTCAATGTCTTGACTCTATTTTCTGTTCATTTCACAACGTATGGTGGTGAATAAGTGTGACTTTTCATGGAAAACACAAAATTGTTTGAGTGACCCCAAACTTTTGAACGGTAGTGTATATAAAAAAATAAATAAAATAACAAAAAGCTTCTCTTGCCGATTCCCTCCTCACAAAATACACTAAGGACGCCTTTTTTAAGATAACTCGCTAAAGAAGGCCTCTCTCTCCTGCCAGACACACTCCTCTGAACCATGCTGCTCGCACACATTTAAAATGTGTAAAGAGTGTGAAGCGGAGAGCTGTCATTGCCACACGACAATTTCAGCATGCAGGATTTATCCCGGCTCTTTCTGCCTCGCCTCGATTCGGAGCCCTTCAAAGCGACTATTATGCTGGGAAATGATGGCGCTACGGAACAGGCTTCACTCCTTTAATTAGCACCAAGCTCAGCATATTAAAAAGGAGCAGAACTTCGGTGCCTTTAATCTGAAAGACAACGATAGGTTTGATCTTTTGAAGTGTCAAAAGTTAAACTGCTCATAGCGTGACATTTTTTTCCTTTACACTGTGGAGTCTGTGGTGCTTTTTAGACGACAGCCCTCCTGCAGAGTTCAAGTCTAACCCAAATTCAATTCAATAGATTCAACAGATCATTATTTTCTGATGTGTATGACAGCCTTGATTAGCTGTAGCTGGTGCAGGTGTGTATTAGAGGAGTACTGAAAGAGAACTGAAGTCTGTTTGAAACAAACAAACAAACCACTTTTAGTTTTACTCAGCAAACTGCTAACAGTACAGTGAAAATGTGCCTAATACGAGTTTGCAAATTATGCAGCCCAGCTATTTATTTCACAACTGCACAATAACCCAGAACTTTTTTGAGGGATTACTCAGAGGAGCTGTATGTGTAAACAAATTTCCCAGACTTTGTCTTGCCAGACTCACTGTAAAAATGTAGAAAAAGCAGGTTATATATTTAAGAGTATGCTATTTTTTAGAGTATTCTGGTACCCACCCATTCACGCTGAACATTTCCTGTACCATATTTTTCAGACTATAAGGCGCACTGGATTATAAGGCAAACTATGAATGAATGTCTATTTTCTGGACTATTTTCATACATAAAACGCACCAGATTATAAAGTGCATTAAGCAAAACTAGTAAGAATGTCTACATCATGGGGAAGCTGGGGGAAGAGCCCCATTTTTTACTTGATTTTTAAAGTCAAACGAGAGCTGGATGTTAATCTACAAAAATTGCTCTCCTGAAAACTGTTTATTTGGGTGACTAAAGTGCTTCCGTTTATTTACAGTAAGCTTAGAATTCCAGTATTTAGCAGCGTAGCCAGCTGTGGTTAGCAGTGCTAGCCAGCCCCAGGTTGCAGCATAGCCAGCCCCGGTTAGCAGCATAGCCAGCCCCGGTTAGCAGCATTGCCAGCCCCGTTTAGCAGCATAGCCAGTCCTGGTTAGCAGCATAGCCAGCTGTGGTTAGCAGTGCTAGCCAGTTGCAGTTAGCAGTGATAGCCAGCCCCGGTTAGCAGCTGTGCTAACTCCCTTATACTCTGTAGCGTTACTGCTCCTTACAACCTGACCGGTAGAATTCATAAACAAGGCCCACTCGATTATAAGGTGCACTGGCGATTTTTGGGAAAATTAAAGGATTAAAGGATAGATTAAAGGATAGTCCGAAAAATATGGTAATAAGAAAGACACACAGAATCTCTGACTGTAAACTGCATGCTTTAAACTCAATTACTCAGTTTTACTTGTATTAACCCAAAAGCCCATCATTTTTGGTCCTCTACATCTCATCTTAGGTTTTATGTTTTCCACAGCTGCATTTTTTTATCCAGTTAAACATGTCTCTGATTTGTTTTCAGCCTTGACTCATTTCGATTGGTCAGGTGTGAATACAACTGCACTGAACCCACAAGAGGAGCTGCTCTCTATCTGCTCCCAATGGATTTTGGGTGTGTTTCGTTTGTGCTGAGAAAGTGATTCGACCTTGATCAAGCACAACAATTAGGTGTACGCCGCTGTTTTGAGCTAAACAGATGTTCAGGTACAGTGTAACCTTGCGTTTTACCCAGATAATTACTACAGCTATTAAAACGTCATCTCTACTGCTGCTTTATGTTAAACTGCACAGAAATATGCATTAGACCAGAAAACAGAATCTTCTTCCTGTATTTATTTTTTGCTTCTTCCCTAGATGGATTTGACCAATAAGCAGAGTGGTTTTTTGTGACACATTTTGGCGTACTTGGGTTTTCCATGTGTGAAAACAAACCAAACCAAGGCTAAAACGCCTTGATTTCAGATAACAGATTCAGACCAGAGCAAACCAACTACAAGTGTGAAAATGCTCTTAACAGTGAAGAATTAAAGTTCTTACCATTGACTTTCAGTTCAGCGTTGGCGAACACTCTACCATATCGGTTCTCCGCGACACACTGGTACATTCCTGTGTCTGATAGAGTTAGACTGCTGATGGACAAGGCCCCATTAACCACCTGCATTCTGTCCTGTAAGCATAAACAACCTGCTGTTAGCAAGCAAGACACATGTACACATTTAATTGTGCATGTCTTCACTGACCCCAGTTCAATCTGTGAATAGCCATCAGACGCACACCAGGTTGCTGTGTCATAACAACACAGGCAGGCTCTTAATTATCTCAGGAATTTACCAGAGATGTCCGTTCAGCTCAGCAACTGTGAGAAAACAATGCAGAATGACACTGACCTGAGACCTTTGCCACTGAGCTAATAATAAATGTCAAAAAGGGCAGCAGGTACAAAGACACATAATAAAATACATATGACAGCAAAAATAATATTACAGTATTGTTTTATCCGTAAATAAAATTAGAAAAGAAAAATAGAGCAGAAAATGTTTGCCTTTATGTAAACAAAGCTTGTGGTTCTTTGCTGAGTTCTTATTTAGATCAGCGATTAAAACAATGCTGTACTTTGTCCTCAGAGACAGTGCTGATGTGACTGTCTGTATGCATAATTAAGATGAAATTATGAAACCAAATGGCTATGATAACAGCTGAAAATGACATCAATGCTAAGCGAACTTTGAGTCAGAAATTGCTGTAATTTGCATGCCAGCTTTAAGTATAGCAATAGAAGATTTCTGACAATGTAACTGAACGCAATTCTCTTTTAAGGCTTTTTCAAAAGCTTCACAGCGCACCATACCTTGCATGTAGCATTTCTATTACACATCTGCCAGTTTCAAAGCTTCTCAAAGCCTCAAAAACAAGGTTTTTACATGACAATGACAATGTGTATGAGGTGCTTCTATTTATTGCCTAGAATTATACTGCATATATTGTATCTGCACACTGCACTAGTGCTGGGCGATATATAGAGTTTTTAAGAATTATTGATATATTTTCATACGAGATATAAAATGAAACAATAACGTTTATATCAATATAGACTATGTTGTGTTCCAATCAGCTCGGACAGATCGCCTTTATCTTCTCTCAGTCTTGATTGAACTTTCAATCTCTAGACTATACCTCATGTTCATCTACATCTGAATGTTAATAAAAGTTTCTGTATAACATTTGGAACATGTTTTGTCTTAGATGTGTCTATTTTTTATTATCTTATGGCATAAGAAAATATTGAGATATACATTGCATATCGGCATTCAGTTAAAAAAAAAAAATGAGATATTAGTTTTGATCCACATCGCCCAGCCCTACTTCTTACCACATAATCATCCTTTCCCTGGACTACACATTTACTCCATTTCAATATTTTTCTCTAGATATTTTTTTAATCCTTTAAAGTTTTAAATGATATTTATTTATATTTATTCAGCATTTTTCAGTTTCAAACCATGATCTTTTGAGTTTTTCATCTTGCCATTTATTTATCCAGTTAGAGATAAAAAGAGTGTGTGAGAGAGAAAGAGTTAGGTAGAGAGAGAAAAAGAAAGAAAGAGTTCACTAAATTATATAAGGACTTCAGCTCAGACAGGTCAGCGGTTTCTGTAATTACTGACAGAAACTGAAACTTTTTAAAACAAATACAGTTCTGCTGGCCTTCATAAACTCATTAACGCTCTCTTTCATTTCCACTCCTACCTCCAAACCCTTCACCCATATATAAAAACGTAACAATCACAAAGTCCACACAATTTTTCTCTTTTCTTCGTCTCCAGCCTGTTCGCGAATCGTTCTGAGAACTCGTCACAGTCTTTCAGAGCACATCCATACAGATCCTTTTGGGGCTTTCGGGCTTTACTTGATCTCCTTGGTCAGGCAGCTATTTTAATGTCTCAAGCAGTCTGTCACTGATCTGAAAGTATTAGTCACAGGGGAAATGTGGAGCAATCCATGTCTGCTGCTGTCACACTTAAACAAATCGGGGTCCTCTGCGGAGGCTCTTCTTGAGAACCCTCCCATGACATCGGAGAACTGCACTGTGCATGACAAGTTCACATATGTAATGAAAACCAAGCGCTCAAAATTCAATGTTACTTCAGTGTTAGTCTATGCATTCTAAAGCAACCACAGACTGACTCAAGAGTCTGCTATTTGTTTTAAACAAAAAGGCCGCTGACAGCATGGATCTATTTCCTTATTGAGCTCCTCTTATTCTAGCATTGTGTTAAACCTAGAGCCTTGAACAATACAGAAAGTGTTCCTCAGCGTTCAACATCATTATCATTAATGGAGCCAGCAGTTGAAACATTAACATGAAAAATATCAGCCAAAATACGCAAGCAGACGATATTTCTTAGATTAACCAATTCACAAAGCAGCGCTGTGTGTAGATCAACACTGTTGACGTTTGGTCATAGGAAGCTGCAGTTACTCGTCCAGCAGCTAGATGGAACTCAGGAACAAGAGCACACGTGAACCTGCATTCCTACAAGCTGCAGCAAGACTCTCTTCACTAGTCACTCAGTGCTACAGACTAACCAGATAATGTCATTCTCTACAGTGTGTCTTTCAGCCCATTCAGTGAGTAACAGAGCTAACAAACACCACTAACCATACACAACACCAAGCGCTGCAGAAGTTGCAGTCAGAAACCTTTAAGCTTCAAAGTTACAGCTTACAGCTCTGTACAGGTAAAAAACTTGGTTATATATATTTTTAAAAGTAAATATTGGCTATTTTAGGCAGTGGTCTGACTTAGTCTGATTGGTTAAGTGAACAAAAAGATAAATATAAAAATTAAATCTCTCCTGAAATCTGCTTAAATTGGTAAGTAAAGCTCTCCCGTTTATTTACTTACAGCTTAGATTCCCAGTGTTTGTTTAAGAGTTAGCCATAATTAGTATACGCAATCAGCCAATCGAGCTGAAAGACAATCTTTGATCCAAATCAGCCCCGAAAACACTGATGAGTACATCTTTAATAAAAAACTAAATCAGTTTTACTATTATATGTATTCGTTTACTATCCCCTTTCTTATCCCTCTACATTTATTGTCATTATCAGGGTAGGGAAGTATAATAATAATACCATATATACCTTGGTATATCTCCAATCGAGGCCTTCATAAATCTGATGTGCCAAATTTCTGCTCTGTCTTGGTAATGCAGACCAAAATAGTTCATTCATTCACGTGCATTTAAGATTGAAAATTTGACATGGCTCTCTAAAAACATGTGGGGGAAAAAACCCACAAAACACAGGTTGACTACTGCTTCAAGTTTAGCAAAGTGCTCTGTTCAAATCAAAGGCAAAGCCACTAAACCTGAACAAAGGAGTTTGCCTCAAAACACTTACTCTACTATGAGCACAGGTTTGAAGCGTTTTTTCCTAAATGACAGGGGCCTGTATATTACACCTGCGTCCCTAAAATCGCAATCCACCAAAGTCAGAGCGCACCTGGCTCTTAAAAGGAATGGCAAGTAAAACGCTGACTGGTTTATCTCTCATTACGGCCAATGATTACACCCATGATTAATAAAGAAAACTAGTACATATCTTTTGCAAATGCAAGGTGTACTTTTCCCATCGATACGATAGCAAAGACACACTAACATGCCGTAAATTAAGCTGCGCAGTGTGCAGTTGCAGGCTCGCCTACAGATCGCTAAACTAGGGAGGGACCAGGTATTTCACTTTAATGTGAAGACATGTTTTCTATAAATTTTCTATTAATTTAAATGCATTTTAAAAGAGTTTAAAATAATAATAAAAACCTAAGCTGTTCAATTAATAATTATCTGTATTTTTGTATAAATCTGACCTGATATTTTTTTAGAACTTTACCATATCAGAAAAAAAACAAAACATGGAAGATCTTACATTTATGAAAAAATGCAATATAAAACTTGTGAGAAATATTTCCGACACAGAGGCCTGTGACCCCCAGGTTTAGAAATTGCTGCACAATGGACCAGCTGAGCTTGTACTGTAGCACGGTGTCATTCTCACACACCCCCTCTCATATATGGAGCATGTGGGCCGGGTAACGCAGGGAACATCAGTATTGCCTCTGGCAGAGAAGACAAATGGAGTCATAGATCAGCTTTATGGTGGTAATTAATTAGGTATGACATTGCCCTGAAATCAGCACTTTTTCACCACGACGGGAGAGCGCCATGTGTGCACCCCTGCGCACAGTAACAGACTGATTAAGCTGCCTACCTCAACAGACATCACAAACACAGCACCAAAGGAACGGCTTCTGCAGCGATATTGCTGAGGAAAGCATTTTACTGAGGCAGAGAACAGTCTGGAAGATATCGGAGAGTCGGAGTGTAGGTGTAAGATTGAACTTGCTAGACAATGGCCTCTTGATCCTGTTTCACCCACATGATATTTGGAGCTGACAGCTTTTTAGCCAGACGGCTGGCACGTACCCAAAGTACAGGAGAGAGAGAGAAAAAGAGAGAGAAAGAGAGACACAGAGACATAGACGGAGGCAAGAGAAGGTGGGTTTGTTCATTGTAATGAGCAATAACAAATGACACCCCTTCTTCTCTTCGCTATTCACTACAGGGGTGACCTTTGGATTGGAGATTGATTAAATGCTGTGGCAGTTGATGGTGACATTTTCTAAATGGTAACCCCACAGCTCATTAATAGAGAACAGCCTCTCACACAAAGTGCGGGAATATGTTAGCCATCTCCCAAAGTGAGTGAAACAAAAGCTATTGTGCGTACAACAGATCTTTCTTCTTTATCGTATGCAGTGGTTATTGAGGGCACCTAGCAATGCCTATCGGAGTTGCCTTGGGATCTTTAAACATTTTCAAACGCTGATTATATTCCTTTTCCCCACGGGCCAGTCAGAGCAAGTTCATTCAAAGGCAAACTCTTTGAAAAACTTTCAATCAATTTAGAATCAAACAAAAACTGACCTTCACTCAGAGTTTCACTGTAACATTTTCTTTTAGGTTCCGGTATTCATTTTATAAAACAAAAAAAAAAAAAAAAAAGAAAGAGGGCAAAGGGCTTTGCTTTGCACTTCCATGTGCTTTCATTGGCTGTTTTTTATCGTCCACTGTTGCAGAAAAACCTTGTATCTCTGAAAGGGCAGCTGTATCCGACAAAGGACGAATGTTCCTCATTTTAAAGTACATTTATGTGTTGGAAATATGTAATTTTACCTTTAATTGAATTCTGAACAATTTATATTGGTCCATTCGCTATTAAATATCAAATAATTACCTGAGAAAATGATGAAAATAAACTCTAAATCTTTAAACACTAGATTTTCCTTTCAGACTTGCTGAACACGAACAGATACAGACCCTCAAGTCAGACAAATCCCAGCTCTGTATACATAATAAGGATACGGCTTCGATCACATTGCAAGACTGCTTAATCAATTGCAATTTTTTTGCTCAGATTGGATTTGGAGCTTTTGGATCTTTACGGTTCACGATCATTAACGCAAGTGACCTGTATCTGTCTGTAATGTGAATAAATATATGTCTCTGACACAGTAGAAGTGCACACATTGGCATATGTTCACGCATATTGTTTCTTACACTCTGACTCCCGCCCAAACGTTCATCTGACTGGGTTTTTCATTATGTTTTTTTTTCAGCTTTTGTCTGATTAGGGGTTTTCTGTAGCTAAGGGAGCATATAATTTCTACAGTGTATGAAATAAATTGTCAGTTAATGAGCTCTACCGTTTTTTAAATCTCAGTGGCTACTGTTAACATTCCCCTGGTCAGTGTCAGGTCAGCGCATAGATCTAATCACAGGGCTGATATAAATCTTATATTAGGAGGGTTAAGACTCATGAACAAAAACAGCAGTTTTATATAACCTGCCTCAGGTGAAATCAGTCTCTAGCTAATGAGGAGGCTGTAGAAAGATAAGAGTCAGCTGAAATAATGCCTCCATAAGTAATCTCATTATTCTTATCTGGCCCACTCCATTCTGCTCCCGGCGGTTTTCTGTTATCAGGTGAGTGACACTTGTGTCATAAAGAAAATGAGGAAATGGAACCAGAAAAATATAATACATTTCAGGAAACATGGGACACCCACACTAACAATGCTGCAGATTCACATCGGAAACATACAGTAATCATTTATATGAATTAAAGAAATAAACTATGTTCAAAGACACAGGTAAAAAGTCTCATCTTATAAATTGCTACATCTATCAAAATAATTAGGTTATCAACTAACAAAATTATTGATAATACAATACATGGACATGTACTTAATTATTTTTGCAGATCTGGATACTGTCCATTGTGTGTACATTTGTGTATTTTAGCAGAGACACTGATTTAAACCAATCAGATTGTTCTGTACTTGGTTCTGCTTTCTGTCGAAGGCAAGGATGTGTCTGTGAGCAGACAGCAACATCTATTGTGTAGAAAGAGTGCTGCACAGTGACCAGTGTATCAGTAATAGTATCTCTATATAAGCAAAGAGGGCAATTTACTGTTAAAGTTTAAGCATAATAGCATGTAGTACAGTGTTACTGCTGCTGTAGTCTTTCACACTGTTTATTTAAGTTATACACAGACTTGTATTGTTTTTGTATATATTCCAAAGGAAGACAAACAGAGAATTCCTTCAAACTAAAACTAGAATATATGTGAGTGTGTGTGTGTGTTGGGTCTGATGTGAAACAATAAGCGTTAAAGGGCTCTAGACTGTCTAGGATGTCAAGTAGCATCACTGTAATATGTCGGTAGAGGGAAAAGTTTGTCTCCAACTTTTTTTTTTCTGCAGAGAAAAACAATCCAACACACCACATGGGTGGCGAAGAAGTCCCAAGGGCTCTTCCTCAGAGAGCGTAGAAGGTTTGGTTTGAATCGTGAGTATGCATCACCACTAGGGCCCGGTTTCCCAAAAGCATCTTAGTGTTAAGATCTCCTTTATTGGTAGAAAGATATATTTAGGGAAAGTTCCAGATTCTTTTACTGCCGTGCATCAAAAAGCAATACTCTAAATAACTGCCAGCAGGCAAATAGTTATCAAATGTCATGCTTCCTGGTTTGCCTCCTGTCTGTGTTAATCCAAATAACTTCAGCTTTTCCAAATATCCTCCTGAAGACCTTCTCACTTGTAAACCACTGTCCAATCACAAACAAGTTTTCTGCTCATCATCGTCGGAATAGCAATTTGGTTCACCTGGTCTCTATTAAGCATTGTGTACTAAAGCTTGTCTATTTCTAACTTTCTTCGCAAAGTATTGCCAACTTCTCTAGTCGCACACTGAGAAGCCCTGTTTTGGTAGGTTGGTTGTTTGATCATTTTGGCTTTTGTTGCTATAGTTTATTATTCTGGCACCTTTGTGTTAGTGCTTATAACTGCTACTTTTTCTGATAACTTGCTTAGGCTTATTAAGTCTACTTTTACATTTGTGAGCAGATCTGCTACCTGTACCTGGAACATTACATGAAACTTTTCTAAGACTGCTTTGCAGAGCACTGAATAAAAAAAATAAGAGCTGCACTACATATTGACATACGAGGGTGAATCAAGAAAAATATTTTGCCTTGAAACAAAGTTACAAGGACGACTGAAGTTGAATTCCAAACTTATTTTTTATACATAGAATAATTTATATAATTTATAATATATCAAGATCTCACTTACAATCAAAACACACTTACAGCAAATCTTTAGTCTTGAAGTGGTGGAATGCATTAAATTCTTTTCTAAGGTTACTTTTGATCAGCAGAAGTGAATGAGTCATTTCTGTTGCAATATAAATTCTAAAAAAAAAAAAATAAAACCAATCTTGACAGCCCATCAAACAATTCTCATAGAGAAGGTTGTTTTACCCACCTCAAAGGCCTCCAGTGGGTCCCCATTTTTTAGCCATTTGTAGGACGGTTTGGGCTTTCCACTGGCCTTGCATTCCCACACCAAAGAGTCATCGATGGCCTTCTGTGTGTCCTGTGGCCTCTCCAGTAGATGAGGAGGTGCTGGAAGTTGATGACAAAAGCACAAGAAACAAAATTCCGAACATGAAAATGAATTATTATTACCTGCTGGGCTAAGGTTATAGCCTTAGTAATAGGTGAAGGGTCTTAAGTGATTAGCCCTCAAATCTTCAAGTCTTGATTTTTAACTTGACTACAGAGCAGCTGGGCAGTACAGTGTAAAGTACTAAAGTGGATAATACCATCATTCACACATGGAAGATGTGGGATTGATTATCCGTGCAGGCATGAACACCACTGCCATATTATCCAGGGGTGTGCCTAGACAGCCCTATTAAATGTGCATGAAGTCAGAAGCAGAACACATCTAGCTGTGAAAGGCTTTGCACTGTTAATGCTATTCTACTGAAACTGTTACTGTATTTTTCACAATATGAGGTGCACTTAAAATCCTTTAATTTTCTTAAAAATCGACAATGCGCCTTTTAATCCAGTGCACCATATGTATAAATTTTTCCAGTCAGGTTGTAAGGAGGAGTAAAGCCACTTGTACAGTAGTTTCAGTTTTGCTCTCCAGCATCTGGACTGGAGTAGCATCAGCATTAGCCGGTAACCGCTTTAGCCTGCTGCTAACCCCAGATAGCACTGCTGGAACAGCATTAACATTACCCGCTGACTGCACTAGCTCTTTCTTCGTTCAGAGGATTATTGTTAGAGGATTACCTGCAGCCTGCGTGTTTACTGTGTTAAAAAAGCTACGTGGGACAAACTGCTAGCATTAGCTGCTTTCCAGCTAGCAGTTAGCTGCTAATGCTCCAGCCTTAGTGCTGGAGAAATTCAGGAATCAAAGTTTACTTTAAATAAATGGAAGCATTTATTTACATTTAGAACAGTTTTCAGGAGAGAAATCCGTGTAAATTAACATCCAGTTTGAGAAAACGTCTCGTTTGAGAAAGTGTTTTTTTTAAGTTTGATTTACTTAGCTTAGCTTTACTTAACTTAGTTAGCTACCCTCCACCACCCCCACCCAGCGGCGAGACCTGCTGAATTAGAAGTTCCTTATAGTGTCTCTTAAAATGTGCCTTATAATCTGTCGTGCTTTATGTATGAAAATAGACCAGAACACAGATGTTCACTGATAGTACGCCTTATAATACGGTGTGTCTTATAGTGCGAAAAATACAGAACTATACATAACCTACTGCTGTGCTGCTATAGGACACATGATATGACTTCCCTAATAAAAAAAAGCGAATATGTATTCAACTTATTGTCATGTTGTATTTCTTTCAAAAGCTTCTTCTGTTCCTGCCCAGGTTTTAAACCAGGTTAAAAGAAGAATGAGAACAGGTAAGGACTGCAGGCAGGCCAGGCCAGCATGCAAACCTCAATTTCCCCATCCATGCTTTTGCAATTTGTGCAGCATGTGGTTTTGCATTGATACTGATTTATTTGACCTGACCAGCTTCTGGAACATGGTTTACATGGTTAGACTTAAAACTTTTTATTCATTTTCTTACACAGTTATGACAGCTAACTAGAAATTAATTGATTGATTGATCGATTGCCTATATGTGCTCTTGAAAAAAACTTTTCTGACTATTCTGGTTGTAAAAACTAAAAACAGATGTGGCTTAAACTAGAAATGAGTGTGTTTACCTTTAAGGTTTACTTTTAATACAGACTATGCAAGAACTATGCTCACAAATGCAGCCAAGACTAACTATTAACATTTGATATTCAATGATTTGGACATGGAATTTTTTAATATTCAGCAGTAAGAAAGTAGTTAATCTGGAATGAAAACAGTATTGAATTCCAATATCTAGCCCTAATCATGATCAGTGAGTTGTCATATATAATATGCTGTGCATCAGGGAGACTCACTTATTGACACTTTGAGAATAGTGCAGACATTAATGGCAGAGCTAAGCTCAGTATATTCATCAGTATTAATTACTGCTTTGAAGTGACTAAAGAATTACTAATAACGATCGACAAACAAGCATTTAAATGGCCTTTACATCGAGAAAATAAGTGCTGTTGAAAAACAAACATATTTCTGCTGCAATGTGAACAGACTGGAAACAAGACTTACCGGGTAAGTATTCTGAAGGCAATTATTATCGTTGTGTTTTTTTTAATCTGAAGTCAAGACACCATATTTCTGAAAACATGCTGCTACACAGTCGGCGAGGATGTAATACATGACTGAGTGTATTGTGATTAACGAACAACAAGTCACAAACTGTGGGAGAGGGGAATCTAAAATGCAATTATTCAGCAAGATTTCTTGTGGAACCACCCATCTCTCATGTTTCATAGCAAAATAAGCTGTAATTGAATGAGATTCTCATATTGATTCCTGCAGAGCACCATAACATTGACAGACAGCTCAAAAATGATGCCTAAGGGAGAAAAGCAAAGTTAATTGTGCCATAATGCGAAAATCCATTTTTCCAAACACCACATGATACACTGAGGGAGAACAACACACGGTCATCATATAAACAGCAATCCTGATAGGTACAATAGCCAAAGACATGCCATGTTTTACCTACCATAGAAAGAAAGCTTTCCTTTGACCAAATTTCTCCCTCTGGAGTTCTCAGCCACACATTCATACTGGCCAGCATCTTCCTGCTGGAAATACGGAATTTCTAGCACACTGCTAGCTCTGCTAACGTCCACCTTTCTGGGGAATGGTGCCCCATCTACTCTCCTCCAGCTGATAGCAGGAACCGGGCTAAAAAGAGGAAAGAAAGCCAGTTTAGAAAACAGTGATGGCTATATTAATATATTAACATTTATTTATATTAAACTGATAACTCTTAGTATAAACAGTGCATTGCAAGTAACTAAAATGTTTCAAGTCTTAACACCTAAGTCATAGGTCAAATTTTAAGTTGATACAGGCAAGTCTCAAATCTCAAATTAGTGTTGAAAAATCATCAACTCCTTGAGTTCCAAGTCCTAAAGGAGATCCCCCAACTCATTTAGCACTTTTTTAACAATGGGTATCCAAAATAATATGAGATATTAAGCAGAGCTTTAATATGCCAGCGATATTTAATGTTCAATTAGAGAGGTAACTGGTAACAGGTAATTATGGACAATAAATATTCAGCAGCTAAAAGTCAAATAGTTGTACAATTTGTATTTTTTTTTTCAAATTCATACATGAATTAAAAGAACATCCACTACAATATACTTACTTTCCCAGCGCAAAGCATTCCAACTTAACTGTTAAACCCTTGGCTACAGACAAGGCCTCAGGGAACTGAACTTCAATCTTTGGTTCATATTCACCCATAATTCCTGAAAACAAATGTAAGTTTTGCAAACATAAGAAACCTTAGATGTTGAACTAGAAGAAGTTATCAACAGGGACAAAGACACTTTGACATTTAATATTAACAAAAGATATCTTAATCTCATGCAGTGGATCATAATACGGGCCTATTTTAGAACATTTTAAAGAATCAAGAATAGTCTATTTTGCAAAGCATCCTCTGGCATCCCCTAGGCAACATTAACAGACTGCCTGGTAAAGGACTCAAGCTTTGCCCTCAGAGCCTTAAGCTGTAGACCACATATTTAAATAGTATACTATATTCAGTTTTTTAGATGCTACCACTACAGACTTTAACACACACATTAATGCCACAGTATGTTTTTGCACCACATGCCCATTATACTGAGTAAAGAGACACAACTTTAGCTAATCTAACAACATCTGACATATATTTTGTGACTGTATTGCTTAAAGAAACACAAAGATCAGATCAGAACATTCCTGTTATTATTTCTTTTAATTCTAAGTCCATACTTTAAATTAATATACTGTGTTTTTAAGCAAAATAAATATTTAAGAAATAGACTATGAGAGTTTGGCCCAATCCCATTTAACCTCTTGCCCCTACCACTTAGTCCTACTCCTCTATTTTGCGTGTTTACACCAAGGGATAGGATATCTTGATTCTTGTTAGGCTGGAAGGATGGGCCCTTCAAACTGAGATTTTTTTTGAGCTAAACTTAAAACACAGCGCTGGGAATCACTGGCAAGATAGCAGCACAAACAACCAAAGAAACTCAAAAGAATGGTCTATGTTAAAATTGAACACCAATCAAGATCAATCAAACAAGCCTCGAATTTCACACTGAATATGCTTTAATACTGATAATACCTTGCACCACAAAGTACCATTGCCCTGCCTCTAAACCCACCCATCACCCACTCCCCCTTCCAAACTACATCTCCCATTTTTTAGCCTTTTTCTAATTTGAGCTGAAGGTAGAGGCATCAAAAAGCAGGGGGTTTAGTTCCCCTTTAACACAGTAGACTAAAAATATAGTTTATAATCACGTGTGTTGCATTCCCATATGGTTTTCTCATCTGTGAATTAAACTGATGGATGATGTGTTGTTTTGTCTCTCCCTTTGCATCTTATTGTTTTAGTGGTTCAGAGGAAGATGCTGTTTACAGGTTTAAACTCAAGGTCATCGGAAACACACTGTGAAGCAGAGTTTCTTCTACCTCTTGAGTCCTGTAGATTAAAACATCTGCTGATACTATTAGGCTCACAGTTTAATAAAGAGTGATACATTTTAAGGCACTGTGTTCTTTTTAAAACCTTTGATTAGATTAAATAATGTAGGATCTTTATTTATCATGTTTCACATGGGAAATCCAACAGTGTTCCAGTTCTATTAATAAATACTCCCAAAAAACAATATGCAACAAACAGAACAACATAAAATATCATATTTCAACACAGAGGTAGAAAAGAAGGAATGGATTACCATCACTTCGTAGAACCAGTAATGTTGGAGGCCCCTGTACTCTGGATTTGGTCACCAGGTTGGTCACTACACAGGTGTAGTTTCCTACATCTGACGGCTCCACTTTAGCGATGTACAGGTTTCCGGTTTTCTGAGACACAAATCGCCGGTTGTCCTGCTTCACAAATGAGGGGTATTCATTGAAGATCCATGTAAAGGTCAGCTCTGCAAAGAGATAAGGTGATGCTTTTGAGCAGAATATCAGATGATATGGAGCACATTGTAGTTATATACTTTCAAAATCTAGTCTGTTTCTTTTAATACTTTGTTTTTTTTCTTTCTTCTGCTTCATTTCACCCTGAGCAGCTTCTATTAGGATGGTGAGTCATTCCCAGCACTGAATGGATCAGACACAGCAGTGCTGCTGGAGTTTTTAAACATCTCAGTTACGGCTTAGTGTCTTGTGGGCAATGACTTGTTACCACCAGAGCCTGTAAAAAAAGATGGACGTCGTGTCGGCGTTCCCATTCATTCAATGAAAATTAAGCCAAAATCTTCCGCCATGTTGGCGATCCTGAAACCCGAGTCTGCGCAGTAGAGACCAGAGGAGGGAGAAAGACTGTGGAGAGACAGCCTGCTCATTTGAATAACCCCGCCCCTGAGGGCTGCCTCGCGGTCTCAGGCTGCAGAGCGGGGCGGAGCGGAGCTGACAGTCTGTTATTGGTCCCGCCCATAAGCAGCCCTTTTACCATAACCACACCTTTTTTGTATAGAGCTGAATAACGTTTTTAAAAATAAATTCTGTGGGGATATAAAAATTAGACAATATTAGCAATGGTTACACTAGCTGTTACATTTAAATAATGGAGGTAGAATTACAGTATATTGGAAAAAAACATGATTGAAAGTTGTCTGTTTTGCCATTGAAACCTATGGGGATGGGTGGGGTTACACAGCTTTCTGAAACCGAACAGCAGGGGGCGCCCGACATGTGGTGGCTTCACTTTTGAGAGACGATGCTCTGTCCAGCTATACACAGTCTATGGTTACCACTAATAAAGAACTAGAGAACACTGGTGGTCCTGTGGGGTCCTAACAATTAAAAAACAGTGTGAAAAAAGGGTTCTAAAGTATGCAGATAAACTGAAGGACTACAGTCTGTAATTATAGAAATTAGCACTTTTATATTGTCAGTGGAGCTGATAAGATGGACAGTGAGTGTAACAAAAAGCCAGTGGTCAAAATATTCTGGTAATAATATGTATATTTAAGACTTATAACCACTTCAATGCTTTGAAAACAATTAGCTAAGAACCATGACAGTAATTTACAACACACTAATGACATGTATTCATTTATTATACAACACACTTGTTGATAGTGAAGCATTAAGCTTAGCTATCACAGACTGACAGTTGCTAATATAGTGACCAAACTTTACATAAAAATAGGAATGGGAGCCTAAACATCACAATACAACAGATACACAGCATTAAACAGCACCCTCCACATTCCCTATGACACTAGGACAAGCAAAATGAACATATATGAATAATATCCTTTTTCTGGATACAAAAACATGATAATTATTTCCAGGTTTTTACATCTGGATCTGATACACAGGTCTGGTGTCTCTGTAGCTGGCTGATTGCCATACGATCTGTATTTTCTAACCCATCTCCATGCATTTCAATTACAAAACAGACAATTTTCAGTTTTATTTTTCTACTCTAAACTGTCTTTTTATTTACAGTGTTTAATTCCAATATAGACATACAGCCTCCATTGCCTCGCAAATGATATAATCACCCAGCTGTCTCTGAAGCCACCCAGCATCTTTGCTGAACACACACACACACACACATTAAAGTCATTAGCAGCAGTCCACATTTATGCTACACTGAATCACATATCACTCTTTACATAAGAGTGGACATTTTTTTTCTTATAGCAAGCCAACAAGGCAGGTTGTCAATCTTTAGCTGAGTGTCTAAAACTGTGTTCAAATTGTAAGATTGTCCCTGAAGAGCATTTTATCTTCATTTTGATAGAATGGTGAGAAACTGAATCACAGTGTCTATATTTTCTACAGTCATTGGTTTGCGTTTACTGTATTAGCTATCTGTGGTCATTTTCTCTGCCATACTACTAGTTTGTTGGCTTGGTTTGGTGGCTTTTAAACTGAGATATTGCAGTTTTTATGTAATGTTATGCCAAATGTGGTTTGATTAGATGTATATTTATAACTTTTAAAAGCAGAACAATGTCTGGTAGTTGTTCACTGCTATAAAATACAATCAAATGTATACACTTCTATACTGTTTTAAATCAGACAGTGAAATCTGTAAATGTATTTAGACCAGTAACTGAATATTCTATTACTCAGTACTAAGTATTTATACAGCTCTGGAAGAAAAAAAACAGACCACTTAAAATCATGAGTATCTTTGATTTTACCAAATTGAAAACCTCTAGAATATAATCAAAATGATGATCACAAGCCATCAAACCAAGCTGAACTGCTTGCATTTTTGCACCAGGAGTGGCATAAAGTTATCCAAAAGCAGTGTGTAAGACTGGTGGAGGGGAACATGCCAAGATGAATAAAAAATGTGATTAAAACCAGGGTTATTGCACAAAATATTGATTTATGAACTCTTAAAACGTTATGAATATGAATTTGTTTTCTTTGCATTATTTGAGGTCTGAAAGCTCTGCATCTTTTTTTGTTATTTCAGCCATTTCTCATTTTCTGCAAATAAATGCTCTAAATGAAAATACTTTTATTTAGAATTTTGGAGAAATGTTGTCCGTAGTTTATAGAATAAAACAACAATGTTCATCTAACTCTTACTTAGAAATATATCAGAGCAAAATCAGAGAAACTGATTCAGAAACTGAAGTGGTCTCTTAATTTTTTTTAGAGCTGTATCTTTCTTTTCAGATTTATTGTCAGATTTTGACTTATTTATTAAGGTGAGAAACCTTTTGTCTAATTTCACTTACGTATTCCTCAATCTTACCTGTGCTGATGATAGACTGAGGGTGTTTGGCCTATGTGTCATGTATTCTTGCTTTAATGAAACAGAAGGTCAGAGATGAGTACTTAGGAGCATCTATAAACTAGTTAATATTACTTGTTAATCTTGATCACGATATTGCCCTTTGCAACGTGGCTTCAACGTGGCTAGAAGGCTTCAATCTGCAAATGAGCCCTCATAAGATGGTTCTCACTATTAACATTGGGGAAGAAGGGGAACAGGTACTTGATTGGCCTGGCTGCAGTGCCCACCTGTCCAAAATACAGAATGTGTGAAAATATTTGAATGAAAAAGCTACAATGACAAGCTGCAAACGAGTGGGATAAAATAACACCTGAAACACTCTTGGCATTGCCTGTGCAAAAACATCTTTAAAGTGTTTTTAGAAGGAATGGCAACATTACAAAGTGCTAAGTGCTTTCCTGTCCAATTCCTTTTGGGAATGGTTTGCAGGCATATTTTACTGACAGAAAAAAAATTAATATGCCAAAAAATAACACAAACTTAAAAGGGCCCTATGTATTCCATTCAACACAAATCTGTGGCCCTTTTAACTTAGCATTTTTGACACACACACAGGCATGAGTTAACAAAAAATAGATAAAAACTGAATATGCCAATTATAAAAACTATTTTTTAAAGCCCTTTGTATTAAATTCAACACAAATATGTTGCCTCCTTAACTTTTACTGACACACACACACAAACAAACACACACACACACACACACACACACAGACAGAGGCATGCACCACGTGAATACTTTATTTGGTTCCGCACAGAAGACAATTTGACCATGGGGAGAAAAATCCGATGTGGCACACAGTTCATTAGTCCATTAGTGCTTTTCCCAATCCATTTCAAGGGTAAAGGAAGCATCATCAATTCCAAATAGCCCTACGCTCGATGGTGGCTGAAAGAAATGGAGCAATACTCTGCAATCTGCTGTCCACACACTGCAAACCTGTCAACATGTCAGAGAAGTTGACGATAATTTGTTTATATTTCAGATTACCAGTTCGGGCCTCGGGCAATGATTGCTCAGGATTCTGGAGGCATTTGTTTGGTTTACGTTCGAACTGAACGACAAACTCAATCTCAGTGAACAAGACATCCAGTCCGGTAGAGTATCAGCTGTGTCAGTTATGTCTGAATAAAATGTTTAAAAGTGCATCAGGTTAGACTATCAGACTGTCTGATTACACCATACTGCTATCCAAAGATAAACCGACAAACAAGCAAACCACAGCTGCTATGAAATCAGGCATCTGAAAAAACAACTTCAACTTTTGACATACAGTAGTTTGCAGAAATTTTAGGCACCTGAATATATAATTTAAAACTATTTTTCTCAGCAATAATAAAGTTCCTGCTTATAGAAACACCAGCTCACATAAGGACAGATGTGGGCAAACATAAATACAGTACAGACAGATCACATTTCTCAATTTTTGAAGAAAGTAGTTGATGCCTTGTGAAGCTTCAGTTCCAGATTTTCCCCGACGGATTTGTTCAATTTCATCACCAGTACACCTGCTTTAACATCATTAAACACTGACTTACTTTTTGTTCTAATTTTTCACATGCCGTTTAACTCAATCTCTCATAATGTGAGTCTTGATGCTGTCAGCCTGCCTGCTCCAGACTCCATTTCCCAGCATACACCCACACTGGACTTCCCTCACTCCACTGATCATGTGACCCTGGAGCCTGTATAAATACCCCTCAGTTTGCCCTGCTCAGTGCTAAGCATTGAATCTAGTTTTTCTAGCTCTTCTACGACACACTTTATTGTATTTGCTTTTTTGTTACCAACCCTTTTTGTATCACCGTTTATCGTCTTTTGCATTGCCCATTCTATTGATTACCTGTTGCTGACCTTTTTGTATTTTTGACTGCTCTTTTGCCTTCTCCCTTTTATTGCTGGATTTATAGTGTATGACCCTGGTTTGCCTAACAACTCTCTGGTATGTTGTTTATATTTGCTGCCCTTTTGTTACTGACCCTGCCTGTCCCTCACTAAAAAATCATACACAAAAAGGCATTTTAATAGGGGAGATCAGGGACTGTTGAAAAATCATCTTTTTTTCAATAAATCAAAAACACTGGAATAGCAAATTTGCTACATTTTAAAATTCAATGTGTCAACTACTAAAACAATGTATTTAAATGTTTTTATTAAATGTGTACAGATTGCCAAATTGATTTAAATAGAGTAAATCCAGTGTTACAACTGTCCCAGTTTACAAGGGCAGTTGTAACACAAGCCAGGGACGATTGTAACATGTCTACAATACACAAAATTAATCAATTAAATACTCAAAATGAAAAAGTATTCATCATCTATGTTATTGTAAATTTATTTATTTTTTTAAATAGGTCTAATGACTGTTTTTTTATACTACATGACAAAAAAGAGGAGAAGTCCAACAGTCCACTCAGTAGTCCAGTAGTTGATGTAGGCCTAATACAATTTTACATTTATCTAACGTTGTATTCATTCTTTTGTTATAATAAAGAACATGAACTAAGACGTGACTTGTGCTTTGAAAGCTATGTGATATTTGGTGTTCAAGCAATGAGAATTACCACCCACAGTGGATAGCGCAGTGGGTGGCAATGATTGTGACCGGCAGCATCTGGCTAGAATTGTCTATTAGTACAGACATGTGCTTACCAGACAAGTGATACTAGTTCCTGGCATGTCAGTGTACGTAAAAACGTATGATTAATCCTTTTCATTTTTTGTATTCAGCAACCTACACAAAGCGTCGACAGTCTAATAAGTTGATA